>NC_069509.1:81502014-81811720 GCF_027579735.1 Bombina bombina | reverse complement strand
CCATCTAAACAAGAAACTTTCCAGGTATCTGTCCAGATCCCGGGATCCTCAGGCGGAGGCAGTGGATGCATTATCACTTCCTTGGAAGTATCATCCTGCCTATATCTTTCCGCCCCTAGTTCTTCTTCCAAGAGTAATCTCCAAGATTCTGAAGGAATGCTAGTTTGTTCTGCTGGTAGCTCCGGCATGGCCTCACAGGTTTTGGTATGCGGATCTTGTCCGGATGGCCTCTTGCCAACCGTGGACTCTTCCGTTAAGACCAGACCTTCTGTCACAAGGTCCTTTTTTCCATCAGGATCTGAAATCCTTAAATTTAAAGGTATGGAGATTGAACGCTTGATTCTTCGTCAAAGAGGTTTCTCTGACGCTGTGATTAATACTATGTTACAAGCTCGTAAATCTGTATCTAGAGAGATATATTATAGAGTCTGGAAGACTTATATTTCTTGGTGTATTTCTCATCATTTTTCTTGGCATTCTTTCAGAATTCCGAGAATTTTACAGTTTCTTCAGGATGGTTTAGATAAAGGTTTGTCCGCAAGTTCCTTGAAAGGACAAATCTCTGCTCTTTCTGTTCTTTTTCACAGAAAGATTGCTATTCTTCCTGATATTCATTGTTTTGTACAAGCTTTGGTTCATATAAAACCTGTCATTAAGTCAATTTCTCCTCCTTGGAGTTTGAATTTGGTTCTGGGGGCTCTTCAAGCTCCTCCGTTTGAACCTATGCATTCATTGGACATTAAATTACTTTCTTGGAAAGTTTTGTTCCTTTTGGCCATCTCTTCTGCCAGAAGAGTTTCTGAATTATCTGCTCTTTCTTGTGAGTCTCCTTTTCTGATTTTTCATCAGGATAAGGCGGTGTTGCGAACTTCTTTTGAATTTTTACCTAAAGTTGTGAATTCCAACAACATTAGTAGAGAAATTGTGGTTCCTTCATTATGTCCTAATCTTAAGAATTCTAAGGAGAAATCGTTGCATTCTTTGGATGTTGTTAGAGCTTTGAAATATTATGTTGAAGCTACTAAATCTTTCAGAAAGACTTCTAGTCTATTTGTTATCTTTTCCGGTTCTAGAAAAGGCCAGAAAGCTTCTGCCATTTCTTTGGCATCTTGGTTGAAATCTTTAATTCATCTTGCCTATGTTGAGTCGGGTAAAACTCCGCCTCAGAGAATTACAGCTCATTCTACTAGGTCAGTTTCTACTTCCTGGGCGTTTAGGAATGAAGCTTCGGTTGATCAGATTTGCAAAGCAGCAACTTGGTCCTCTTTGCATACTTTTACTAAATTCTACCATTTTGATGTATTTTCTTCTTCTGAAGCAGTTTTTGGTAGAAAAGTACTTCAGGCAGCGGTTTCAGTTTGAATCTTCTGCTTATGTTTTCATTTAAACTTTATTTTGGGTGTGGATTATTTTCAGCAGGAATTGGCTGTCTTTATTTTATCCCTCCCTCTCTAGTGACTCTTGTGTGGAAAGATCCACATCTTGGGTAATCATTATCCCATACGTCACTAGCTCATGGACTCTTGCTAATTACATGAAAGAAAACATAATTTATGTAAGAACTTACCTGATAAATTCATTTCTTTCATATTAGCAAGAGTCCATGAGGCCCGCCCTTTTTTTGTGGTGGTTATGATTTTGTATAAAGCACAATTGTTCCAATTCCTTATTTTATATGCTTTCGCACTTTTTTATCACCCCACTTCTTGGCTATTCGTTAAACTGAATTGTGGGTGTGGTGAGCGGTGTATTTATAGGCATTTTGAGGTTTGGGAAACTTTGCCCCTCCTGGTAGGAATGTATATCCCATACGTCACTAGCTCATGAACTCTTGCTAATATGAAAGAAATGAATTTATCAGGTAAGTTCTTACATAAATTATGTTTTTCTCCAGATATAGCAGACTCTATTCAGGAGTCTTGTCAATAGTACCCAGGGAAGGGGTGTACGTCAGAGTTTACATCTACCTGCGGTTTGTATTGCTTTGTCACCTGTGTGGTGGCGTACTGTTTTGGTAAGTGGTCTGATTCTATCGGACAGGACACTTCTCTCAAAGAAGTCCAGGATAGGATTAAGGCAATTAAGTTAGCCGACTTCTTTATCCTTGATGCTCCTCTTCAAGGTTTAAGCTGGGAGCTAAGTTTTCAGGTTTTTGCCATATTTCCCGCAGAGCGTCAAGAAAGATAGGGTCTGCGGATACCTCACCTGAGTATAAACGTTTGGGTGAAGACCTTGTTGGGAACTATTTTGGCGGAAATTCTCTCTATATTCAAGAGGAAAAGGGACATTCATTCCCTCGGGAATAGGGGATTGCAATTCAAGTATCCGGCTAGAACAAAAGACAGCAGGCTAGTCCTGCCCCCAATCCGGGGAGACTCTGTATCCTTAAGATACAATCTGGAATCAGGACTTTTTCTTCCAGGGGCAGATCTTTGCTTTAAAGATTATCTGCATAAGAAGAGAGGCATTATTCCACTGCATAGGAGACCTCTCTGACTTGGGAGCGATAGTCCCTGTTCGGATTCAGGAACAGAGTCTGGAATTTATTCCAATTTGTTCGGGGTTCCCAAAAGGATGGAATCTACAGTCCTATGTGTAGAGCTCAAGAGTCTAAATAAATTCATAGAATTAACATCCTTCAAGATGGAAGCTATTCGTTTCGCTCTCCCTTGTTTCAAAAGGGTCAATATAGGACACTGAGAAATAAAGGACGTGTAGTTGCATGTTCCCATTCATAGGGATCATCATAAGTTTCTAAGGTTTGCCTTTCTAGACAAACTTCCATTCCTTGACTCTTCCCGTCGGTCTTGCTACAGCTCCCAGACTTTCTCTGAGGTTTTTGGAACCGCTGTTGGAGGTGTTTCGGTTAAGGGACATTGCAGTGTCACCCTATTTAACCAACACATAAGTCCAGGCACCATCCTTTCAACAAGCAAGATCCCACACCGAATTGTTGTTATTCCTCCTGAGATCTCACGGATGGAAGGTAAATTTGGAAAAGAGTTCCTTAGTTCAAAACACACAGGGGTCACTTTCTTGGGAACAATAATATATTCCCTATCTATGATGATTTTTCTGACAGAAGTCAGAACATTAAAGATTTTCGATACTTGTCCAGATCTTCAGTCCACCCCTCGACCATCAGTGGCTCAGTGCATGGAGGTAGTCGGGCTGATGGTGGCGGTCATCCCGTTTGCTCGGTTCCACCTCAGAACTCTACAGTTAAACATGCTCAGGCAATGGAACTGAGATTATGCGGGCTTGTCTCCTCAAATACTACTGGAGCAGGAGTCAGGGGATTCTCTTCTGTGGTTGTCTCTGGATCATCTCTTCCAGGAAACCTGCTGTCGCAGGCTATCTTGGCTGATTGTGACAACAAATGCCAGCCTTCTAGGATGGGGAGCAGTCTGGGGCTTTCTAAAGGCTCAGGGAGTTTGGATTCAGAGTCTGTTCTTCTACTAACCATTCTGGAGTTGAGAGCGATCTTCAATGCTTTTCTGGCCTGGCCCTAGTTAGCTTCGGTCCAGTTTATTGGGTTCCAGTCGGACCACGTAACTTCAGTGGTTTGCATCATTCATCAGGAAGGAACGAGAAGTTCCTTAGCGATGACTTTCAATGGGCGGAAGGCAGATTTCCTGAGTAAGGCAGACCTTTCATCAGGGGAGTGGGAACTCCATCCAGAAGAGTTTTCCAGCCTGATTCACAAACTGAGTCAGCCGGAATTAGATCTCTTGGCATCTCGGCAGAATACCAAGCTCCCGAGGTACAGGCCACGGTCCAGGGACCCTCAGGCGGTACTGATAGATGCCCTGGCGGTATCTTGGACCTTCAGTCTAGCATACCTATTTCCTCCGTTGGTGCTTCTTCCTCGGGTCATTGCTCAAGTTCAGTAGGAGAGGGCCTCGGTGATCCTCATTACACCGGCTTGGCCTCGCAGGATTTGGTATGCAGATCTGGTGGACATGTAGTCTCTGCCACCTTGGAGACTTCCGTATAGGAAGGACCTTCTAATTTGAGGGCCCTTTCCTCACCTGTATCTAGTTTCTCTGAAACTGGCTACTTGGAGATTGAACGCTTAATTTTGTCTAAAGCGGGGGTTTTCTGACTCTGTCATAGAGACCATGATTCAGGTTCGTAATCCTGTTTTCTAGAAGGATTTACCATAAGATATGGTGTATAGATCTCTATTGGTGCGAAGTTTAAGGCTACTCCTGGAGTAGACTTCGGATTCATGGAAATCTGTCGTTTTTCCAAGAAGCTTTGGAGAAAGGTTTTCTCGGCAAGTTCTCTAAAGAGTCAAATATCTGCCTTGTCTTTTTTGTTCCGTAACCACCTGGCAGTGTCCCAGACGTACAGTCTGCTCGTAGAGTGTCAGAGCTCTCGGCATTGCAGTAGGAGTCTCCTTGCCTTATTTTCCATTCAGATAAGGTAGTATTCCGTTCTAAATTTGGACTTCTTCCTAAGGTTGTTTCTGATTGGAACATTAATTAGGGGATTGTTGTTGCTTCCTTGTGTCCTAATCCTTCTTCTTAGAAAGAACGTTTTCTGCACAATTTGGACGTGGTCCGTGCTTTAAACTTTTTTCCTGCTGGCGACTAAGGATTTCCCCAGTCTTCTGCTTTATTGTGGTTTTCTCAGGAGAAAGTAAGGGCCAGAAAGCTTCTTCTCTTTCTTTCTGGCTAAAGAGTATTATACGTTTTGCATTTGAGATTGCTGGTCTACAGCATCCAAAGAGAGTTACGGCTCATTTCACGAGGGCCGTTATTTCATTGTGGACGTTTAAGGATGAAGCTTCTGTGGAACATATTTGCAAGGCTGCAACTTGGTTCAGTCTTTACACTTTTTCAAAGTCCTATAAATTTTGCATTTTTATCTCGGCTGAGGCCGCTTTTTGGAATAGGGTTCTTCAAGCAGTGGCGCCTTCAGTTTAGGTTTCCTGTCTTGTCCCTCCCGTATCATCCGTGTACTCTAGCTTGGGTATTGAATCCCATTAGTAATTAAGATGATCCGTGGACTCATCGTGTCATAAAAAGAAAAGAAAATTTATGCTTACCTGATAAATTTATTTCTTTTTTGACATGATGAGTCCACGGCCCGCCCTGTTCTTGTAAGACAGGTTGTTGGTCCTTGTAAACTTCAGACACCTCTGCACCTTGGCTTTTCCTTTCTCTTCCTAACTTTGGTCGAATGACTGGAGTGGGAGGGAAGGGAGGAGCTATTTAACAGCTCTGCTGTGGTGCTCTTTGCCTCCTCCTGCTGACCAGGAGGTAAATATCCCATTAGTAAATAAGATGATCCGTGGACTCATCGTGTCAAAAAAGAAATACATTTATTGGGTAAGCATACATTTTCTTTCTTCTCCACTTTACTTTTCCTCTCCAATCTCTCTCTGCCTCCGTTTACTTTCTCAGAAGTAACAGTCTAAGCACTAATGGTGTTCCTACAGCCCTAGAGGAATAACATATCCTTGCCCTTTCTAGGATATATAATATCCCTTCAGATAATATTTTTAGCACATAGCCCAACATTTTTCCTTTTATTCACCACCATTAAATTTCCACTCGCCAATGGCTAGTAAAGAGTGACAATTTTGAGCCCTGTTTATGTGTGTGTGTATGTGTGTGTATATATGTGTGTGTATGTGTATGTATATATATATATATATATATATATATATATATATATATATATATATATATCCTCCTCAAACTGTTTAATTGCCCCTAAAGTTTATTTTGTTTGTCTCTGGAAAGGGGGGAATAATATCAAACACTCTCAACTTGTATTTCTCTGTAATAGGTACTGAATGACTTGACTGAAGATAACTTAATAGACCTTGGACCTGGATCCCCTGCAGTTGTGAGTCCGATGGTTGGAAACACTGCACATTCAACACTGCCCTCCCAGCTGGGTGTACTAGGTAATGATTCTTAACAGTTTACACAAAGCGCGTTGGAAATTCTTTACATTTCTTCTTTCTTGCATCTAAAAGAGAGTATTTTACATTGTATAACTTCTTTTTGCTTTGTTAAAATGGATATTCCTATGCTAAATAAACCTGGTGTTTATTTTCATAGTTGAAAATGAGTGGAGGCCTGTTCCGCTCTACCAATACAGCTGTAGGTATAGTCCCTCTAAGCCAGGGATCATGTATACTGTAGTTTTAATATAAATCTAAACATATTTACTTACCTCGTATCCTATAAAAATGACAAAATCGTTGCCTTTTCATATGCATGATAGAAGTTTTGACTCCTTTAGTACAGAACCTGGTATTAAAGTATATAGCGCTATTTTTTTTTCTTATTTCTGGGGCTGCTGCATTGCCTTTTTCAAGTTTTTATTGAGGTTTGAAAGTTGGTACAAAAACAAAAAAACAAATGACACCTTGTTTACACAGTATAAGATACATGGCACACTTCAAAAAGTACTGAGACCCGATCACAGTTTCAAAATCTCTAAATTTGAACTAGTAGACAAATCTATAGTTTTAGTAGTTGAATGATATTATGTGCTGCTCTAAGCAATTAAAATGCAAATATTATTTGAGCAATTTATATAGGTTACACCAAACAATGTTAGAGGTGATTTACATTTAAGGTATGTTTTTCAGCAATGGGATGAAGTGTCGCTCTAAACACTAGATCAGTGATGGTGAACCTTGGCACTCCAGATTTTTCAGAACTACATTTCCCATGAGGGAAATGAGGGCCTAAGCATTATCGGCAATATAGTTCTGAAACATTAGGGATGCCAAGGTTCTCCCCCACTGCACTAAATCAACTGGAGACACATACTATTTAGGACTATCAAACTATATAAAGGGACACTGAACCCAATTTTTTTCTTTTGTAATTCAGATAGAGCATGCAGTTTTAAGCAACTTTCTAATTTACTCCTATTATCAATTTTTCTTCGTTCTCTTGCTATCTTTATTTGAAAAAGAAGGCATCTAAGCTAAGGAGCCAGCCAATTTTTGGATCAGAACCCTGGACAGCAGCAGTTTATTGGTGGGTGAATTTATCCACCAATCAGCAAGAACAACCCAGGTTGTTCACCAAAAATGGGCCGGCATCTAAACTTACATTCTTGCTTTTCAAATAAAGATACCAAGAGAATGAAGAAAAATTGATAATAAGAGTAAATTAGAAAGTTGCTTAAAATGGCATGCTCTATCTGAATCATGAAAGAAAAAATTTGGGTTCAGTGTCCCTTTAACTGACAAATCTCAAATTTTATAAATTATATTACATTCTATCCAACAAATAGCAGATAATTAGAGTGCTATATTTTTTATATGTCTATGAATTGGTTTCAGATGTCATCTTGAACTTTTGGAAACATCCATCATTATTTCCAAAGAAATAAAAATATAATTTTGTAAAACAAAAAAACAAATAAAATGTTTTTTTATTTTACCATTATTTTGAAATGGTGGAGTTTATATTACTTTAAAATGAATAATATCACACTCAAACATTTTCTTTTTGTGATTCAGACAAAGCATACAATTTAAAAAAAAAAAGTTTCCAATTTACTTCTATTATCAAATTTGCTTTCTCATGGTATTCTGTGTTGAACAAATGCCTAGGTAGGGGTCTGGAGCGCTACATGACAGGAAATGGTGCTGCCATCTAGTGCCAAATAGTGCTGCAGACATGTACACACTCCTTAGGTCCCTGCTTTTCAACAGAGGATAGCAAGGGAACAAAGAAAATTTAGTATTAAAGTGGATTAGAAAGTTGTTTAAAATTGTATGCTCTGTCTGAATCATAAAAGAAAAAAAATTGGTTTCATGTCCCTTTATAACTTTAGAAATACAAATAATATCACACAGATGTTTAGAAATCTGGCTATTCACCGATTATTGTAATTTTAGCATATACATTGGTTTTAACAAAATGTTGACATAAAATGTTCTAAGCTAAAATTCAAAAAAGTCAAAAAGGGAAGATATTTTGCCTCAAAGGTTCTTCAGCTAACCAGAGTAAGTACCATATGATCCTGAGCTACTCTATTTGCTGCTATCAGCATGTTGATGAAAAACAGCACACAAACGGCTTCAACAGTGCTGATTTCACACTTTGCTTTACTGTGATGTCATGGGATTTTACTGAAATCTTGTGAGACTTCATAGTAAACTTTATTATACTGAGAAGGGAAATAACTAGCTCCTTTATAATCTATAATGAATGCCTCTGCCAGGCTCATCTTCCTTACACGTCGCTCTTCATCTGCTGCACCTCTCTGCCAATCTCTTCACTGGCTTCCTCTTGCCTCCAGGATTAAACACAAAATTCTCACTTTGACATACAAAGCCCTCAACTGCACTGCTCCCCCCTATATCTCAGACCTTGTCTCCAGATACTTTCCCTCCCGTCCCCTTCGCTCTGCTCATGACCTCCTACTCTCCTCCTCTCGTTACCTCCTCACACTCCCGTTTACAGGACTTCTCCAGACTGGCTCCCATCTTGTGGAACTCTCTGCCTCGCTCCACAAGACTCTCCCCTAGTTTTGAAAACTTCAAGCGCTCCCTAAAGACTCTACTGTTCAGGGATGCTTACAACCTACACTAACCTTTCTTTATACCAGTTCCTCTCCTCCATTGCTATCCCCTTGAACCCCCTTAGCATGTTAGCCTAAGAGCCATGCTGTTTGTAGATCACCTTCTTTAGAGCTGACTACAACAGTGCGACTCTTGGCAGGGCCCTCTACCCTGTCAGTATATGGCCGGGTTATAATACAATATATTTAATAATTATTCTTTAAAATAAACCCCCCAATAAAATTGCATATACCAAGACGATAAAATGAATGTAAATTCCTAAATTCTTTTTATTAGTTAAAATTTATAGACACATTGAATTATATTTGTGGAAAGCCAGATCTGAATCAAACTATACACATTTAACTATTATAATATGCTATGCAAAGATCATAAAATTTACCTTTAGAACTAGCCTTATTCACAATTGAGTTTCATTAAAAATACCATAAGATACCAAGATATAAGCCACTAACATTCAGAATTCTACTTTAACAGTGCTTAATTAAACAATAGAACAATATACACTATAATTACAATAAAAACAGTCAGTTTAAATGCCAATTTATCTATGTTGAAATAAGTTCTTATTTACCTACAGTTAAGACAAATTCTAAAATATATTTATATATTTGCAAAGATAAATTACTTGGCATACAACAGACAAGCTTAACACTGTACAGGACTATGAAACACAAGGTTAAAATACAATTTGTTATTTTAGAACTGCTATTTGATAATAATTACTAAATACCTTTGATTTGAATATTACTTATATTTAGCAACCTCTTATACTTTACCAAAAATAACCAAATTGATATTCAGCTTCCATTTCAATTCACCTCAGAATACAAAAGGAGTATTTTTGCTATGTAATAAGAAAAAGTAGCCCAATTTGCTTGGAGTAACTGTGTCCCCGCAGTAGTTATCAGTTACCAGCCTTCCAGCAAAAATTAGCAGCCAAAAAAATCTAGCAGCCAAAATCTTTTTTTTTTTTTCTCTATGCTTGGGGTTAAATCATGTGATATAACCCCACCCCTTTTTGTTCTGTACCATCATTGGTGAATTGGATAGGCCCTTCGGATCTGAAATCCCATAGGTCAACTTAGGAGACGCCTCTGTTTCTCTGGCAATGCATGGTTACTAGGGAAACGCATCTTTAACATTCAAATCTTTTGGCTGTAATTCTCGCATCGCAACATCGGGGGCAGCAAACAGAGACAAACAGTTTCATTTTAATTGTTTCTATACAGAAAAAAACATTTCTTTAAAAATGTTCAGTTAAAATGCCATAATTTCTTTATATTAATAAGTTACATGTTCAAATACACATGGGTCACACAGTATCATTTTTCCTGATCATTTTAAAACCACATGTGAATGTGTTTCATGTATAATGTATAAAATGCGTTTAAACCATATTTCCTATGAAACAATTTAAGAATTATAATATCTTCTTCCTGGATTCAATTTCCTTCTTCAGCCATTGGCTCAACATCACATACATGCTTTGAGATCAGCAAATATATGTGGTTTTCGCACAATTATATCTACATTGGATTATTATCCCAATTATATCTACATTGGATTATTATCCCATACAGCAGTGTTAATTTCGTCGACTAAAACTAGACTAAAATGACTATAAAACTAAAGAAATTCTGATGACTAAAATACGACTAAATCTAAAATGACATTTTAGTCAAAAGACTATGACTAAAACTAAATCAAAATTACATTTTAGTCAAAAGATTATGACTAAAACTAAATCTAAATTTGCTGACAAAAACATTTTATGCAAGGTGTTATAATCAATCCATATCCAATTACTTCTCTTTTGTAAAATTTACGAAACTTAATTTTATTAAATTTTAAGATAAATAAAGACATGTTCTATACCACAACTGTTAAATCTGTATTGCATTTTCAAACCTTAATACCACAAATAAAAACAGGTTAATGAACCTTTACTCCAGGAGTATATAATGAGTTTGGAAGTTCTAGAGCAGTGTTAATCTTTGCCTGAAAATTTTACGAATCTGTGAACAATTAATTGATTCTTCCTATAGAAATAAGCATAAACCACGAATATGGGTTTGTTATGCCTGTGCTAGCTGCAGAAACTTCTTGTTGTGTTGAGTTACTTGATACTTGTTTTAATTATTAACAGAGAACTGTTAAAGTTTTTATATTAGGTAAAATGTGGAATATAGTCAATACAGTTTAGATTTTTTATATTTTAAAGTTGCACTTCTGTTTGTTTATGAAACTTGGTTTTATTTAATTTTAAGTTTAATAAAGATGTTACATATCACAACGGCTAAATCTGTGTCAGTATTGCATGTTTAAACCTTAATACCATAAATATTAACAGGTGTTATGTTTACTCCTGGAGTATATAATCAGTTTGCAAATTATAGAGAAATGATTAAAGAATGCATTACACTTTAACTAAACCCCTTAGATTTTAGTCGACTAAAATCTACTGGAGATTCAGTCGACTAAAACTAGACTAAAACTAAAACAATTCAGATGACTAAAATACGACTAAAACTAAAATGGCATTTTAGTCAAAAGACTAAGACTAAATTGAAATTTGCCGTCAAAATTAACACTGCCATACAGATTAATATTCCATATCTGTATGTTTCTTTTTGAGTGTATAAAACACATAGGATATTATTTAAAATACCAGTTATATGTGTACTTACTAGGTGCCTGAAACGAAAGAAATAATGTTGTTAAAAATGTTTGAGTATTTCTTCACATTCATATTAAACCCAGTATTTTACACATTGTTCTACAAGAAACAGAATTATACCAGCTGTATAAAAAAAATTGAATTCAAATAACTACACTGTAACATGTGTTTTTGCCTGGCCAAACTTCCATTGTCTAGAATTTGTGGATTCAAACACAATAGGGGCTCCATATCTTTGCATATACTTAGGCCATGTCTGATAAGTTTATCACTCATCTTTGGTATACACATCTGTAGGGTTTCAAAATGCTAATTTCGCTTTGAAGTAACTGTCTGTTAGCTCATAATACGTTAGCTCATCAGGAAATAGTGCAGAACTTCGTCTACAACAGAGGTTGGTGGTCTAACATTTGATCATCATGTAAATGTTCATTATTACCTTCCTGGGTTTTAAAACCAGTTTTCATTAACTGACCAAATGCTTCATTTCTTTGTTCTCACCTGGATGCATTGTAATCAGGAAAGGGAATCCTCACACTTGATCCAAGATTTACAACACACAAATATATAGATGGTTTCAGAGTAGAAATAGGGGTCAGTGACAATCTGATAGAGATTTTAGCTTCACACCTCAGCAGGACATCTTTGGAAGCAATTCTTTTGTTCTCAGATGTGGAATATATAGAGTGTGATGAATGAGCATGCTCAAACTTACTATTTGAGAGATTTCATACTTATTTTATCTTATATTACATATACTGTGTATGTGTATATATATATATATATATATATATGTATTTTCCACTGACATTTACAGATGCCCTGACAACCCGTCTATTCCCTATAAATGTTTCCTTGTATTCCGCCTATGTTTAAAGCACTGTGGAATCTGTTGGTGCTCTACAAATAACCGATAATAATAAATAACATGACTGTGCCTGCACATGCCAAATGTACGCTCCTTGCAAGTCCGGCGACTAGCATTCTAATTGGCTGCTTAAAGTCCCTTTACAATAGGATGTGGCTCTTTCTTTCTTACATATTATTTTCTCTCTAGTCTGCTTTTGACATATATGCTGTATCACTTTCAAGACTTCAACATTTCGGTATCATGTCCCTTTAAGATATGTAGCTGGTTTAGGCAACTTTTAAGCATACTTAGGCTACAGAGTTTGTCTTTCATTCTCTTTAGGGAAAATGGGACAAACACAATTTTACAGCAGACGCAAGCAAATAACATAATAGATGCATATTGCAATGTTTCATTTTCATAGACTAATTTATGGGGAATTAAATTTTGAGTTTCAAGGGACAGTCTAAAAGACAGAGAATCCCTTTATTACCCATTCCCCAGTTTTGCATAACTAACACAGTTATATTAATATACTTTATACCTCTGTGATTACTTTGTATCTAAGCTTCTGCTGACTGCCCCCTTATCTCTGTTCTTTTGACAGACTTGCATTTTAGCCAATCCATGCTGACTCATAAATAACTCCACGGGGTGAGCATAATGTTATCTATATGTCACACATGAACTAGCACTGTCTAACTGAAAAACTGTCAAAATGCACTGAGATAAGAAGCGGCCTTCAAGGGCTTAGAAATTAGCATATGAGGCTACCTAGGTTTAGCATTCAACAAAGAATTCCAAGAGAACTAAGCAAATTTGAGGATAAAAGTAAATTGGAAAGTTGTTTAAAATTGCATGCCCTATCTGACTGGTTTTCAAACCTGTCCTCAAGCTTTTCTAACAGGCCAGGTTTTGCGGATATCTGAACTAGAGCACATGTGAAATAATCACCTGATTAGTAAACCTGGTTATTTTACCTGTTTTCATTCAAGGTGATTCTGAAAATCTGGCCTGATGGGGGAGGCCTGAGGACAGGTTTGAAAACCAGTGCCCTATCTGAATCATGAAAGTTTAATTTTGACTTGACTGTCCCTTTAAGTTACAATAATACCAGGTGGAGTTGTCTGTTTACAATTCTATGTTGTGGTTTTGTTGATCCCATGCTTAGAGTTAATAGTTATAAAGGCTTCTGTATTAGGACTGATAATCTAATTTAAGATACTAATGTCTTCTCTCTTTCAGACGCGGGTACAAACAGTCTCAGTGCTCCTGTGAGTTCCATTCCCCCTATAAACCCTCGGGATGACTTTGACATGTTTGCGCACACTAGAAGCAACACATTAGCTGATCAAAGGAAGAAGTGAGTATATTGTAAAGCAAATAAACAGGTGTTTATAAAAGACAACATAAAATGTTATGGTGAAAAAATTATATCCAGATTTTTAAATAAAAAAATAGAAAAATGATTAGCTACTTAAAATATTTAGTTTTTTTTCTATTTTTGTTTTAAATATTCTAGTTAAAGGGACATAAAACTCAAAATTGAATTCTCCATAACTTGTTAAATGATGCATAGTAAATTCACTTAGTAATATATTTTCATTATTTATTATTCTCACTTTTGCTGTAATTTATCACAGAAAAATAGGTTTCTACAATTCAGAAAGAGTTTGAAATGGTCAAAATGTCATTTTGTGGCAGTTTTAAAAGGCAAATGTAGTTATTTCAAATCACAAAATAAAGGTAAAGGACCAGTTAAAGGAGATTTTTACAGTGTAATATCATTTAAAACTACTTTTCCTGACCCATGCACCATTTTTGTGTCTGACACACATTTTAGAGCTGTTGGTGAAACCTTGATCGCCTGCTTGACATCTCCTTTAAAGGGACATAAAACTCAAATTTTTGCTTTCATGATTCAGATAGAGCATACAATTTTTAACAACTTTCCAATTTACTTATGTTATCAAATTTTATTTGTCTTCTTGTTATCCTTTGTTGAAAAGCTGGGATGTAAGCTCATGAGTGTGCACGTGTCCACAACACTGTGGCAGCAGTTTTGCGACTATTTCCTGTCATGTAGTGCTTCAGAGAGGTATCTCTTCAGCAAAGAATAACATGAGAACGAAACAAATTTGATAATAGAAGTAAATTGGAAACTTTTTAAAATTGTATTCTCTATCTAAATAATGAAAGAAAATGTTTTGGGTTTACAGTCCCTTTAATACACCTCACCTGTCAGCATAGATCTCCATTACTGCACCAGCTTAAAGGGACAAAAATATTTTATGATTCAGATAGAGCATACAATTTTAAACAACTTTCCAATTTACTTCTATTATCTCATTTTCTTTGGGGTTTTTTATCCTTTGTTAAAAAGCAGGAAGGTAAGTTCAGGAGTGTGCACGTGTCTGCAGTACTATATGGCAGCAGTTTTGCAACAATGCTATACATTAGCAAGAGCACTAGATGGCAGCACTATTTCCTGTCATGTAATGCACCCGACTTGTGCACACTACCTACGTAGGTATCTCTTCAACAAAGAATAACAAGAGAAGAAAGCAACTTTGATAATAGAAGTAAATTGAAAACTTTTTTTTAAATTGTATTCTCTTTCTGAATCATAAAAAAGGTGAAAAAGAGAAGGGGGAGCTCCAATAGTGAAATACGTTTCCACATCAACTGTAATCAGTGTAAGGTAAGTGGCTGTATAATCACAAAGATGCCCTCAATTGTGCAAAGAAGGCAGGCGGAACTCTTAATTGCCTCCATCAGGTTTACACTTTGGTAATCAAAGCCCCAACTGTATCCAGAATGGCAGGCGAAGATCACGCTCTGGTCTCAACGCGATCAAACAAATCCACCAAAGGAAATCTAAAAGTCTGAGAGCTGGTGTCTCTATAGTGGTATTGTAGCGTCCTAATCCACTGTAACAGAGAGGAGACAAGAAACCGGCCTAGTTATCACTCAAGACTCGAGATAAAAACAGCCAGTGTTAAATAAACACTATGAATTCACAACGCGTTTCTCGGTTATTGCAACTGTTTCTTCAGGTGATATCATATAGATTTCCTTTGGTGGATTTGTTTGATCGTGTCGAGACCAGAGCGTGATCTTCGCCTGCAATTCTGGATACAGCTTTGATTACCAGAGTGTGAGCCTTCTGGACGGCTCTGACTTCTTTGCACAATTGAGGGCATCTTTGTTTGTGAGTATACAACCACTTACCTTATACTGATTGCAGTTTATGTGCAAATGTATTTCACTATTGGAGCGCCCTCTTCTCTTTTTTCACCTTTTTAGATGACCTTCTTTTCCTTGATGGGAGATGTTTGACTGAAGAGGAAGCTACACCACATATAATTGTTGATCCTATATATGTTAATATATATTAACTTTGTTTTGGTACTCTTGTAAGTGTTGTTGCACCCAGGTGGTTGACATTGGAGGGAGGATTCGTTTTCCATGGTGTTTTTTTATATATATATAATCTCTTTTTCACATATGTGATTTTGTACAAGCTACGCTTGATTTTATATTGGGTTTTTAACACATTGGTCAATATTTCTATTGCTCTTTTTATGTGCTATTTCACTTTTGACTAATAATATAATTTGTATTAGCACAATTACTTTTTTGGGTTTTTCCCTCTTATTTGTAACTTTCTATCTGAATCATGAAAGAGGAATTTTGCGTTTCATGTCCCTTTAACTCCTAGGGCAGAATGATCTGAGTATTGATTTGCAACTCTGTATAGCTGTCTTGGTGCTGGTACAGCCGCCAATGGAACTGCAAGTGTCACAGATTTATGTTATTTATGTTATCATGTAGCCTAAACCCTAGTTTCTCAACCTGTGGTACGTTTACCACTGGGGGTACTTGGGGCATTGGTAAGGGGTACTTCAGGGATTTGATGTTTCTATTGTAAAAATGACATTTCCTTTTTACCCTCGAGCTCTCCTAACAGGGCAGTGTGAGTATTTTTAACCTAGGTTGGATCACTCGTCCATCACTAATTCACCTCAAATTGCTAAAACCTTAGATTCTGGCTTGTTAGTGACATATAAGGGCTGGAGTTGAGCTTAACTGACGTGAGCAGAGAAAATGTATTACTGTGACACGTGGCAGATAAATGTGCCACTGTAAAATAAGTTAAGTGCATCATACTGAAGTATGCTGCAGTAAAACGAGACGTATAAACTGTGTATGAAATGGTTATTAAAAATAGATGGTACCATAAATATTACTTTCCTCTTCATGCAGAAAAGAGTATATTTTCCTTTTTTTTAAAAAAAATAAATAAATATATAAGAAGCACATTAATTGCATAAAATTATTAATATCAATGGACTAAATATCTGTGTTTTATGTGTTTGTTAATCTCTGTTGTAATATTGTCAAGTATTAAATTCCAGAAAACATAAAACAAATATCTGAGTCCTAAATATTTGCTTAACGGGATAGGAAAGTCAAAATTAAACTTGCATGATTCAGATAGAGCATGTCATTTTAATACACTTTTATATTCAATTCTATTTTCTAATGTGCTTCGTTCACTTAGTATCCCTTGTTAAAAAATGAACACACACATATCATACACTAGTGCGAGCTGCTGCTGATTGGTGCCTGCACACATTTGTCTCTTGTGATTGGTTTCATATAGGTGGCAAGAGTCCATGAGCTAGTTACTGATGGCATATAATACCCAAGATGTGGAATTCCACGAGTAACTATAGAGGAAGGGATATAACAGAAACAGCTATTTCCGCTGAGAAATTAAATTTAAAAAAATAAAATTTGTTTTCTTAAAAATACGAAAAACTTAAATCATAGGCACTACAATCAAACTGAAACAGCTGCGTGAAGAACCTTTCTACCAAAAGCTGCTTCGGAACAAAAATGTCAGAATGGTAAAATTCAGTAAAGGTATGCAAAGAAGACCAAGTGGCTGCTTTGCAGATTTGATCAACTGAAGCTTCATTCTTGAAAGCCCAAGATGTGGCAACTGATCTTGTAGAATGAGCTGTTATTCTAAGAGGTGGAGCTGCCCCGCCTCCAAAAAAGCTTTGTGAATCAGAAATTTTAACCAAGATGCTAAAGAAATGGCACAGACTTTCTGACCTTTTCTGGAACCAGACAAAATAACAAATAGACTAGAAGTCTTTCTGAAATCTTTAGTAGCATCAACATAATATTTCAAAGCTCTTACCACATCCAAAGAATGTAAAGATCTTTTAAGAGTATTCTTAGGATTAGGACACAAGTAAGGAACAATAATTTTCCTATTAATGTTGTTAGAATTCACAACTTTAGGCAAAAATTTAAATGAAATATGCAAAACCGCTTTATCTTGCTGGAAAATCAAGAGAGAGCAGACAATTCAGAAACTCTTCTAGCAGAAGAGATAGCCAAGATAAATAACACTTTTCAAGAAAGTAGTTTAATGTCCAAAGAATGCATGGGCTCAAAAGGAGGAGCCTGCAAAGTCTTTAATACCAAATTTAGACTCCAAGGAGGAGAGAGAGATTTCTATCTACTGGGTACTTATAGAGCGCGAACTAATCACCCGTGAGGGTCTCAAGGCGCTAAGGGAAGGTAGCTAGGAGGAAAAGGGGGGAGGGGATGGGCGTTCAGTCGAAGAGCCAGGTTTTGAGGTCCTTTCTGAACTTTAGGAGGTGGATTGTCTGAGGTGCAATGGGAGGGTGTTCCATGTCTTTGCTGCTATGTGGGAGAAGGATCTTCCGCCCGCTGTGGCTTTGCTGATGCGGGGGATGACTGCGAGTGCTTGGTCGGCCGATCGTAGTTGTCTGGCGGGGGTGTAGAAATTTACGCGGTGGTTTATATATTCGGGTCCGATGTTGTGTAGGGCCTTGAACGCGTGGGTAAGGAGCTTGAAGGTGATTCTCTTGTTGATGGGAAGCCAGTGAAGGTTCCTTAGGTGTTCGGTGATGTGGCATTGGAGGGGGATGTCGAGGATGAGTCTGGCTGAGGCGTTCTGGATACGTTGGAGTCTCTTTGGAGTTTGATGGTGGAGCCGGCGTAGAGTGCATTGCCATAGTCCAACCGGCTGCTGACAAGGGCGTGGGTGACTGTTTTCCTGGTTTCGGTAGGGATCCACTTCAAGATTTTTCGTAGCAGGTGGAGGATGTGGAAACATGTTGAGGTGATGGCATTGATTTGTCGGTTCATGGAGAGTGATGAGTCCAGGATGAAGCCTAGATTTCGTGCGTGGTCGGTTGGGGTTGGAGGGTGTCCGAGGGCTGTGGGCCACCAGGAGTCATCCCTTGCGGATTTATTAGGTCCGAGGAGGAGGACTTCGGTTTTGTCTGTGTTCAGTTTGAGCCAGTTGTCATTCATCCAGGTGCGACTGCTGTCAGGACTTTGTGGACGTTCTTTTTGGCGGTGGTGGGATCTCGGGTGAGTGAGATGATTAACTGGGTGTCGTCGGCATAGGAGACGATGTTGAGGTTGTAGCGTCGGATGATGGCTGCGAGAGGGGCCATGTAGATGTTGAAGAGGGTGGGGCTCAGCGAAGAGCCTTGCGGTACACCACAGTTGACTGGTGTGGGTTTGGAGGAGAAGGGAGGGAGTCTGAATTTCTGGGTCCTGCCCGTGAGGAAGGAGGTGATCCATTCCAGGGGTTTGCTGCGTATGCCGGCGTCGTGTAGGCGGGTGCGGAGGGTGTTGTGGTCGACAGTGTCAAAGGCTGCTGAGAGGTCTAGGAGGATGAGGGCGGCAGTTTCACCTCGGTCGAAGATGACGTGGATGTCGTCTGTGGCGGCTAGGAGGGCGGCCTCAGTGCTGTGGGGCCTTCTGAAGCCGGATTGGGAGTGGTCCAGGGTGTGGTTGGCCTCAATGTGGTTGATAAGTTGTGAGTTGATGGACTTCTCTATGACTTTGGCCGGGAAGGGGAGTAGAGAGATGGGGCGGTTGTTATTTGGGTCTGTGGGGTCTGCCGAGGATTTCTTCAGCAGGGGTTTCAGTTCTGCATGCTTCCAGACATCCGGGAAGGTGCCGGTTTTGATGGAGCAGTTGATGGTGCAGCAGAGTTCAGGGGCGATGGTGTCGCTTGCTTTGTTGAATATGATGTGATGAGGGCATGGGTCCGAGGGTGCGCCAGAGTGGATGGATTTCATGATTCTAAGGGTGTCCTCTGTGGTGAGTGGGCTCCAGATAGTCCGTGTGTGGTGCGGGGGGGGGCAAATTTGGGAGGGGTGTCGTTGGGTGTAGGGGAGTGGGTGGTGGAGGTTGAGTTATGAGGTGTGAAACTGTCATAGATGTTGAGGATCTTGCGGTGGAAGTGGGCAGCAAGGGTATTGCAGAGGTCTTGGGAGGGTGGGATGTTGGTGGTGTCGCTGTTGGGTTTGGAGAATTCCTTGATGACTGAGAACAACTCCTTGCTGTTGTGTGCGTTAGAGTTGATTCTGTCTTGGATGGCTGTTTTTTTGGCGGTTATTATGAGGTGGTGGTGGGGCGGTGATTGCTTCCTTAAACGCAGCTTTTTCCAGCAGGGTCATGCTGGATCTCCAGGCTCTTTCCAATCGTCTGCAGTGGCGTTTGGAGTCCTGAAGGGCCGGGGTGAACCAGCTGGCCTTGTTGGTGGTTTGGCGGCTGGACGGTTTTTTGACGGGGGCGAGGGTGTTGGAGCAGTCTGTATTCCAGAGGTGGAGGTTGTGGGCGGAGGAGTTGGCATCTGTGGAAGTAGGAGGGGAGGATTTGTTTAGGGTGCGGTGTAGTCAATCTCGGGTGATGTTGTTCCAATTTCTGCGGGGCCGGTGGTACTGTCGGAGGTGGGTGGTGGGTTTGTTGAAGGAGAAGTGTATGCAGTGGTGGTCAGTCCAGAGGAGTTTGGTGATGTTATTGACTAAGATGTGGTTGCCTGAGGAGAAGATCGGGTCGAGGGTGTTGCCGGCTGCATGGGTTGGGTAGTTTACGAGTTGTTTCAGTCCGATGGTTCCAAGGTTTTCCAGGAGGGTGGAGGGGTTGAGATCGTTGGGGTTATCAAGATGGAAGTTGAGGTCACCGAGGAGGATGTAGTCCGTTGAGGCGAGGGCATGGGGTGCGATGTGGTCGGTGATGGAGTTGCAGAAGGTGGGACGAGGTCCGGGAGGTCTGTAGATGAGGGTGCCGAGGAAGGTGGTGTTGGAGTTGACCTGGATCTTGAAGTGTAGGTGTTCTAGGCCTGGTGAGTGGTCGTCAGAGCTGGTTGCGACTTGGATGGTGTGTTTGTGGATGATGGCGATGCCTCCTCCAGGTCGGTTGCTGCGGTATTTGTGGCAGATCTTGTAGCCTTCAGGTATTGCAGTGGCAATGTCCGGTGCTGATGTGGGGTTTAGCCAGGTCTCAGTGAGGAAGGCATCGTCTGGGGAGGTGGAGTCTAGCAGGTTCCAGATATCGAGGGCGTGATTGGGGATGGAGCGGGTGTTGAGGAGGATGCAGTTGAGGTAATTGCGGCTGTTTTTGGGTGGGTTAGTTGGTTGGGTTGTGGTCCGGAGGGAGGGGAAGGAGCAGTTGCGGCAGGTAAAAGGTCCGAAGGTGTTGGTCGGGGATGTGTGGTGGCAGGCGGACGATCTATCGGTGTTGAGCGCGTGGAGGGTGCTGGCGTCGTAGTGGCGGCAGATTCTGGAGCCAAGGTTCGTGGCGTTGGGTGCGGACGGGCGCTGACGGGCTTGCCTTTGGCATGCGGTCGTGCAGGGAGCAGCATTAAATACAGCAGGAAGGTGGGCGGGCTGGTTAGCTGGATAGGAGTAGGTGTGAAATGAAAACAGAGCAAGCAAGATACAGTAAAATACAACAAAAATACATAGGGAGGAGAGAGCTAGAACTTACTTCAATGGTGCTGGGAGCTGAAATGTATGATTTAATAACAGCATAAATAAAAAGAGAGAAGCGCTCAACCTGTGAACGAATAATATTCTTTTAGAATTCCTAGGATTCTTGCAGGATGGTTTGGATAAAGGCTTGTCTGCCAATACTTTGAAAGGGCATATCTCTGCTCTTTCTGTTTTATTTCACAGAAAGATTGCTAATCTTCCTGATGTTCACTGTTTCGTACAGGCTTTGACTCGTATCAAACCTGTTATTAAATCTGCATAAATTAAAAGAGATGCGCTCAACCTGGGAACGAACAATAGCATAATAGCTTGTTCTATGGCTAGTTACCACCCAAGAAGCAGCCTTTTTTTGCTCAACATGTGCCTTTCGCACAGAAAAACGTTCCCGAAGCATATCAGTCTGATCCTGACTTCACAGTACAGTCCAGCCCCGAAATACCAGGCAATTCCTCTCTGAACAAGAGAAACAGCAAAACCCCAGACATGCATTTCGACCTATTGTGGGCCTTGTCAGTGAGCAACACCCCAGACGTCTTGGGTGGTAACTAGCCATAGAACAAGCTATTATGCTATTGTTCGTTCCCAGGTTGAGCGCATCTCTTTTAATTTATGCAGATTTAATAACAGGTTTGATACGAGTCAAAGCCTGTACGAAACAGTGAACATCAGGAAGATTAGCAATCTTTCTGTGAAATAAAACAGAAAGAGCAGAGATATGCCCTTTCAAAGTATTGGCAGACAAGCCTTTATCCAAACCATCCTGAAGAATCCTAGGAATTCTAAAAGAATGCCAAGAATAATCATGAGTGGAACCATGAGTGGGAAACCTTGTGATATATTTTCCTTGAAACAGGCTTACAAGCTTGTATCATAGTGTAAATCACAGAGTCCAATAAACCTCTATGACTAAGGACTAAGCTTTCAATTCCCATGCCTTCAAATTTAGAGATTTGAGACCCGGATGGTAAAACAGGCCTTTGAGACAGAAGGTCTGGTCTTAGAGGAAGTGACCAAGGTTGGCAACTGTGTGAGGCCATGCTGGTGCTATCAGAAACACATAAGATTGTTCCATTATGATCTTTGAGATCACTCTTGGAAGAAGAACCAGAGGTGGAAAAATGTAAGCAGGTTGGTAAAACCATGCAACTGCTAGAGCATCCATAAATTCAGCCTGATGATCCCTGGACCTGGAGAGGTATATGAGAAGTTTCTTGTTTAGACGAGAGGCCATCAGATCTATGTCTGGAAAACCCCACATCTGCACAATCTGATAGAACACATCTGGATTGAGAGAACACTTCACCAGATGTTTAGATTGCCGGCTGAGATAATCCACTTCCTAATTGTCTACACCTCATATATGAATCGCAGTGATTAGACGAGAGTTGGATTCCGCTCAAGAAAGTATTAGAGACACTTCTTTCATTGCTAAGGGACTGCGAGTCCCCCCTTAATGATTGGCATATGCCACTGTTGTGACATTGTTTAAAACCGAATATACAGTGTTCTCTTTAATAGAGACCAAGCCTGAAGAACTCTGAAAAATAGCCCGGAGCTCTAATATTGATTGGTAACCTCGCTTCTCGAGCGTTCCAAACTCCTTGTGCTGTCAGAAACCCTCAGACAGCTCCCCAACCTGTGAGACTTGCATCTATTGTGATCACAGTCCAGGTAGGACAAACAAAGGAGGCCCCTTGAACATTTAGGTGATTGTTAGAATTTAAGTATATCAGTTGTGATACCTGAGTATAATCCCTGCACCATTGGTGCAACATGCAAAGCTGTAGAGGTCTCATATGAAAACAAGCAAAATGGATTGCGTCCGATGCTGCAAACACAAGACCTAAAACTTCCATGCACATAGCCACTGAAGGTTTAGACAAGCTGAAAGCAATCTCAAATGTCTTTTTTTCTGTTATGGATAGAGTCATGGACACTGAATCTATCTGGAAACCTAAAAAGGTGACCTTTGTCCGAGGAATCAAGAAACTCTTTGGTAAATTGATCCTCCAAACATGTTTTTGTAGAAACACATTTTCTCCTGTTAAGTGTAGTCAGTCCACGGGTCATCCATTACTTATGGAATATATCTCTTCCTAACAGGAAACTGCAAGAGAATTACCCAGCAGAGCTGCTATATAGCTCCTCCCCTCACATATCATACTCAGTCATGCTCTTGCAGCCTAACTAAAAAGAGCGGTACTAAGACCGCGAGGCATAGCGGTGACTCCGTACCTAGACGACATTCTGATACAAGCGTCAAGTTTTCAAACTGCCAAGTCTCATACAGAGATAGTTCTGGCATTTCTGAGGTCGCATGGGTGGAAGGTGAACGTGGAAAAGAGTTCTCTATTACCACTTACAAGAGTTCCCTTTCTAGGGACTCTTATAGATTCTGTAGAGATGAAAATTTACCTGACAGAGGCCAGGTTATTAAAACTTATAAATGCTTGCCGTGTCCTTCACTCCATTCCACACCCGTCAGTAGCTCAGTGCATGGAAGTAATCGGCTTAATGGTAGCGGCAATGGACATAGTACCATTTGCGCGCCTGCATCTCAGACCGCTGCAATTGTGCATGCTAAGTCAGTGGAACGGGGATTACTCAGATTTGTCCCCCCTACTAAATCTGAATCAAGAGACCAGAAGTTCTCTTCTATGGTGGCTTTCTCGGCCAGATTGGACGATTGTAACAACAGACGCCAGCCTTCTAGGCTGGGGAGCAGTCTGGAATTCCCTGAAAGCTCAGGGATTATGGAATCAGGAGGAGAAACTCCTCCCAATAAATATTCTGGAGTTAAGAGCAATATTCAATGCTCTCCTAGCTTGGCCTCAGTTAGCAACTCTGAGGTTCATCAGATTTCAGTCGGACAACATCACGACTGTGGCTTACATCAACCATCAAGGGGGAACCAGAAGTTCCCTAGCGATGTTGGAAGTCTCAAAGATAATTCGCTGGGCAGAGTCTCACTCTTGTGACCTGTCAGCGATCTACATCCCAGGCGTGGAGAACTGGGAGGCGGATTTTCTAAGTCGCCAGACTTTTCATCCGGGGGAGTGGGAGCTTCATCCGGAGGTCTTTGCTCAACTGGTTCGTCGTTGGGGCAAACCAAATCTGGATCTCATGGCGTCTCGTCAGAACGCCAAGCTTCCTTGTTACGGATCCAGGTCCAGGGACCCGGGAGCGGTGCTGATAGATGCTCTGACAGCCCCTTGGGTCTTCAACATGGCTTATGTGTTTCCACCATTCCCGATGCTTCCTCGTTTGATTGTCAAGATCAAACAGGAGAGAGCTTCGGTGATTCTGATAGCGCCTGCGTGGCCACGCAGGACCTGGTATGCAGACCTAGTGGACATGTCGTCCTGTCCACCGTGGTCTCTGCCTCTGAGACAGGACCTTCTAATTCAGGGTCCTTTCAAACATCCAAATCTAATTTCTCTGAGGCTGACTGCATGGAGATTGAACGCTTGATTCTATCAAAGCGTGGCTTCTCGGAGTCGGTTATTGATACCTTAATACAGGCTAGGAAGCCTGTTACCAGAAAAATTTACCATAAGATATGACGTAAATATTTACATTGGTGCGAATCCAAGAGTTACTCATGGAGTAAGGTTAGGATTCCTAGGATATTGTCCTTTCTACAAGAGGGTTTAGAAAAGGGCTTATCTACTAGTTTGTTAAAGGGACAGATTTCTGCTCTGTCTATTCTTCTACACAAACGTCTGGCTGAAGTTCCAGACGTTCAGGCTTTCTGTCAGGCTTTAACTAGGATTAAGCCTGTGTTTAAGTCTGTTGCTCCGCCGTGGAGCTTAAACTTAGTTCTTAATGTTCTTCAAGGCGTTCCATTTGAACCCCTTCATTCCATTGATATCAAGCTGTTATCTTGGAAAGTTCTGTTTTTGATGGCTATTTCCTCGGCTCGAAGAGTCTCTGAGTTATCTGCCTTACATTGTGATTCTCCTTATCTGATTTTTCATTCAGACAAGGTAGTCCTGCGTACTAAACCTGGGTTCTTACCTAAGGTAGTTACTAACAGGAATATCAATCAAGAGATTGTTGTTCCATCTCTGTGTCCTAACCCTTCTTCAAAGAAGGAACGACTTTTGCATAATCTGGACGTAGTCCGTGCCCTGAAATTCTATTTGCAGGCAACTAAGGATTTTCGTCAAACTTCTTCCCTGTTTGTCGTTTACTCTGGACAGAGGAGAGGTCAAAAGGCTTCGGCTACCTCTCTCTCTCTTTTTGGCTTCGTAGCATAATACGCTTAGCCTATGAGACTGCTGGACAGCAGCCTCCTGAAAGGATTACAGCTCATTCTACTAGAGCTGTGGCTTCCACCTGGGCCTTTAAAAATGAGGCTTCTGTTGAACAGATTTGCAAGGCTGCGACTTGGTCTTCGCTTCACACTTTTTCAAAATTTTACAAATTTGACACTTTTGCTTCGTCGGAGGCTATTTTTGGAAGAAAGGCACTTCAGGCAGTGGTTCCTTCTGTTTAATGTTCCTGCCTTGTCCCTCCCTTCATCCGTGTACTTTAGCTTTGGTATTGGTATTCCATAAGTAATGGATGACCCGTGGACTGACTACACTTAACAGGAGAAAAAATAATTTATGCATACCTTATAAATTCCTTTCTCCTGTAGTGTAGTCAGTCCACGGCCCGCCCTGTTTTTACGGCAGGTCTAAATTTTAATTAAACTCCAGTCACCACTGTACCCTATGGTTCCTCCTTTCTCGTCTGCTTTGGTCGAATGACTGAGTATGATATGTGAGGGGAGGAGCTATATAGCAGCTCTGCTGGGTAATTCTCTTGCAGTTTCCTGTTAGGAAGAGATATTCCATAAGTAATGAATGACCCGTGGACTGACTACACTACAGGAGAAAGGAATTTATCAGGTAAGCATAAATTATGTTTTTTGTGTGAGATTCTGCTAAATGAAAAGATTTAGCTAGTACCAAAATACGTCCAAATAAGGAAACACTGCAATACCCTGCTTTCTGATTACAGATAGAAGGGCACCTAGAACTATTGAGAATATTCTTGGTGCTGTTGCAAGGCCAAATGGAAGAGCAACACATTGGTAATCCTACCAGAAGAACTGGCTTGAGGGCCGCACCTTCATGTAGGTTTAGGAGCAGGATTCGGTTTCTTATAAGACTTTGATTTATTCCAATTCGGGGATGGTCTCCAACTAGAGCCAGAGGCCTTAGGGGAAGGAGTGGTTTTCTGTTCTCTATTCTGACGAAAGGAACGAACAAGATTGGGAGCTTTAAATTTACTCTTGGATGTCTTGTCTTGGGGAAGAAAAACTCCCTTTCCCCGGTGATAGTGGAGATAATAGAATCCAATTGAGAACCAAGTAAATTACTACCCTAAAATGATAAAGATAGTAATCTAGATTTAGACACAATATCAGCATTCCAAGATTTAAGCCATAAAGCTCTTCTAGTAAGAATAGCTAAGGACATTGATTTAATATCAATCTTAATGACATCAAATATAGCATCACAAAAAAAATGATTTGCATGTTGAAGTAAAAGAACAATGCTAGACAATTCAGGATCTATTAAAAACTCCCTTACCCCTAGTAACAGTGGAGATGATAGAATCCAATTGTGAACCAAAAAGATTTTTACCTTGATAAGAGAGAGATAATAATCTAGTTTTAGACACCATGTCAGCATTCCAAGATTTAGGCCATAAAGCTCTTCTTGTTAGAATGTTTAAAAACATGGATTTGACATTGATCTTTATGACATCAAATATAGCATCACAAATAAAATGATTTGTATGTTGACGGAAAACAATAATGTTAGATAATTCAGAATCTGAAGACAACTGCTGTGCTAAACTGTCCAACCAAAAAGTAGAAGCAGCAGCAACATCAGCCATAGATATAACAGGTCTAAGAATATAGCCAGTATGTAAATATGCCCTTCTTAGATACGTTTCAAGCTTCCTATCTAAAAGATCCTTAAAATAAGTACTGTCTTCCATAGGAATAGTAGAACGTTTGGCAAGAGTGGAAATTGCCCCATCAACTTTAGGAACTGTTTCCCAAAGTTCTAAATTGGCTACAGGCAAAGGATACAATTTCTTAAACCTAGAAGAAGGGTTAAAAGTGGAGGTACCAGGCTTAGACCATTCTTTAGCAATCACATTAGAGATAGTGTCAGGAATAGGAAATACTTCCTAAATAATTCTAAAAACAGAGTTTAGACAATTACTAGCTTTATCATCAGGAGGTTTAGACTCCTCAATACCCAAAGTAAACAAAACTTCCTTTAGGAGAGAACAAATATATATACTATCTTAAATAAAAAAGATTTGTCTATCTGTCTCTGACGTGGCATCCTCTGAATCAGAGTAAACCCCATTGTTAAAGAATACATCAGTATGCTGAAGGTCAGAACTTAATTCACTAGGTTTAGGAAAATTTTGCAAACCCCTTTTACATTTATTTGAATGCGGAATAGCAGTCATTACCTTCTCTATAGCTGCAGCAATAAATCTTTAATTTCTGCAGTAATGCTATGTACATTAAACTGAGATGGAATAACAGTGGGTGTATTTGTACTCGTAGATATATTATCAGCATTTAACAATTTGTCAAAACAATAGCCACATAATTGAGCTGAAGAATTTAGATCAGCTTTATTACAACAAACACACTTAGCTTTGGTAGATACATGTTCAGGCAGCTCAAATCCTATGGTAACATCAGAGGCAGGTTCAGTTTGAGACATAAATGCAAAAATACAAAATTTGAAAAAAATAAATGAATTCTGTAAATTTATTTCCATGCTTCTATATATTATATATAACTGGCTTGAGAGAATAGGAAACAGCGAAAAATTATATATAAAAAAAAGAAAATAGATTCATAAAATGCTGCATGAAAGCATTTCACTAAACAAAAACACATATATTTATCATCATTAATTTCAAATATTGAAAACTTAGAAAATCAACACAAAAAAGACCCTACTGACCACAATTTGCTCATTACCATCCAGGCAGAAAAAGAAAAACTAGCATCTCATTTAAATAAAGAACACAAAAGACAAGCACTCCGCTTACAACAATTAAACTATGAAGGCCGAAATAAATCTTGCTGCTCATTGGCGCAATACCTTAGACAAAAACATCAGAAAAACTATATTTTACACATTAAGGATGATCATAACAAAACCCACTGCTCTACTAAAGCCATTTCTGACACATTCAGAACTTACTTTAAAAAACTATATAACTTAAACGCCAATCCCGACTACAAGACAACCTCACAAGACACAAAACTAAACTACATAAACGCATATCTTTTGTCCCTGAAATCACCTCATCTTACTACCACTCAAAGAGACCAGCTGGAAGACCCCATAACATCAGAAGAAATACAAAAAGATATCAAAGGCCCTACCAGCTGGTAAATCCCCAGTCCCAGATGGCTTTAGTAATAGTTATTACAAATTATTTCAAGAAGACCTACTCCCTCACATTACTAAGTTCTCTAACCATATTGACAAAACCAATCCATTATCACCTATCTCATTAGAAGCCCACATTATTCTCATACCCAAGCCGAAGAAATCCTTAGACCACCAATCCCATTTTCTCCAACATAGGTGTGTCCGGTCCACGGCGTCATCCTTACTTGTGGGATATTCTCTTCCCCAACAGGAAATGGCAAAGAGCCCAGCAAAGCTGGTCACATGATCCCTCCTAGGCTCCGCCTACCCCAGTCATTCTCTTTGCCGTTGTACAGGCAACATCTCCACGGAGATGGCTTAGAGTTTTTTAGTGTTTAACTGTAGTTTTTCATTATTCAATCAAGAGTTTGTTATTTTCAAATAGTGCTGGTACGTACTATTTACTCAGAAACAGAAAAGAGATGAAGAATTCTGTTTGTATGAGGAAAATGATTTTAGCAACCGTAACTAAAATCCATGGCTGTTCCACACAGGACTGTTGAGAGCAATTAACTTCAGTTGGGGGAACAGTTTGCAGTCTCTTGCTGCTTGAGGTATGACACATTCTAACAAGACGATGTAATGCTGGAAGCTGTCATTTTCCCTATGGGATCCGGTAAGCCATGTTTATTACGATTGTAAATAAGGGCTTCACAAGGGCTTATTTAAACTGTAGACTTTTTTTTTTTGGGCTAAATCGATTGATATTAACACTTATTTAGCCTTGAGGAATCATTTATTCTGGGTATTTTGATTTAATAATATCGGCAGGCACTGTTTTAGACACCTTATTCTTTAGGGGCTTTCCCAAAGCATAGGCAGAGTCTCATTTTCGCGCCGGTGTTGCGCACTTGTTTTTGAGAGGCATGGCATGCAGTCGCATGTGAGAGGAGCTCTGATACTTATAAAAGACTTCTGAAGGCGTCATTTGGTATCGTATTCCCCTTTGGGTTTGGTTGGGTCTCAGCAAAGCAGATACCAGGGACTGTAAAGGGGTTTAAAGCTTAAAACGGCTCCGGTTCCGTTATTTTAAGGGTTAAAGCTTCCAAAATTGGTGTGCAATATTTTCAAGGCTTTAAGACGCTGTGGTGAAAATTTGGTGAATTTTGAACAATTCCTTCATGTTTTTTCGCAATTGCAGTAATAAAGTGTGTTCAGTTTAAAATTTAAAGTGACAGTAACGGTTTTATTTTAAAACGTTTTTTGTACTTTCTGATCAAGTTTATGCCTGTTTAACATGTCTGAACTACCAGATAGACTGTGTTCTGAATGTGGGGAAGCCAGAATTCCTATTCATTTAAATAAATGTGATTTATGTGATAATGACAATGATGCCCAAGATGATTCCTCAAGTGAGGGGAGTAAGCATGGTACTGCATCATTCCCTCCTTCGTCTACACGAGTCTTGCCCACTCAGGAGGCCCCTAGTACATCTAGCGCGCCAATACTCCTTACTATGCAACAATTAACGGCTGTAATGGATAATTCTGTCAAAAACATTTTAGCCAAAATGAACCCTTGTCAGCGTAAGCGTGGCTGCTCTGTTTTAGTTACTGAAGAGCATGACGACGCTGATATTAATATCTCTGAAGGGCCCCTAACCCAATCTGAGGGGGCCAGGGAGGTTTTGTCTGAGGGAGAAATTACTGATTTAGGGAACATTTCTCAGCAGGCTGAATCTGATGTGATTACATTTAAATTTAAATTGGAACATCTCCGCATTTTGCTTAAGGAGGTATTATCCACTCTGGATGATTGTGAAAATTTAGTCATCCCAGAGAAACTATGTAAAATGGACAAGTTCCTAGAGGTGCCGGGGCTCCCAGAAGCTTTTCCTATACCCAAGCGGGTGGCGGACATTGTTAATAAAGAATGGGAAAGGCCCGGTATTCCTTTCGTCCCTCCCCCCATATTTAAAAAATTGTTTCCTATGGTCGACCCCAGAAAGGACTTATGGCAGTCAGTCCCCAAGGTCGAGGGAGCGGTTTCTACTTTAAACAAACGCACCACTATTCCCATAGAGGATAGTTGTGCTTTCAAAGATCCTATGGATAAAAAATTAGAAGGTTTGCTTAAAAAGATGTTTGTTCAGCAGGGTTACCTTCTACAACCCATTTCATGCATTGTCCCTGTCACTACAGCCGCATATTTCTGGTTTGATGAACTGCTTAAGGTGCTCGATAGTGACTCTCCTCCTTATGAGGAGATTATGGACAGAATCAATGCTCTCAAATTGGCTAATTCTTTCACTCTAGACGCCTCTTTGCAATTGGCTAAGTTAGCGGCTAAGAACTCTGGGTTTGCTATTGTGGCGCGCAGAGCGCTTTGGTTGAAATCTTGGTCGGCTGATGCGTCTTCCAAGAACAAGCTACTAAACATTCCTTTCAAGGGGAAAACGCTGTTTGGTCCTGACTTGAAAGAGATTATCTCTGATATCACTGGGGGTAAGGGCCACGCCCTTCCTCAGGATCGGCCCTTCAAGGCAAAAAATAGACCTAATTTTCGTCCCTTTCGTAAAAACGGACCAGCCCAAGGTGTTACGTCCTCTAAGCAAGAGGGTAATACTTCTCAGGCCAAGCCAGCTTGGAGACCAATGCAAGGCTGGAACAAGGGAAAGCAGGCCAAGAAACCTGCCACTGCTACCAAGACAGCATGAAATATTGGCCCCCGATCCGGGACCGGATCTGGTGGGGGGCAGACTCTCTCTCTTCGCTCAGGCTTGGGCAAGAGATGTTCTGGATCCTTGGGCGCTAGAAATAGTCTCCCAGGGTTATCTTCTGGAATTCAAGGGACTTCCCCCAAGGGGGAGGTTCCACAAGTCGCAGTTGTCTTCAGACCACATAAAAAGACAGGCGTTCTTACATTGTGTAGAAGACCTGTTAAAAATGGGAGTGATTCATCCTGTTCCATTAAGAGAACAAGGGATGGGGTTCTACTCCAATCTGTTCATAGTTCCCAAAAAAGAGGGAACGTTCAGACCAATCCTAGATCTCAAGATCTTAAACAAATTTCTCAAGGTCCCATCGTTCAAGATGGAAACCATTCGAACTATCCTTCCTTCCATCCAGGAAGGTCAATTTATGACCACGGTGGATTTAAAGGATGCGTATCTACATATTCCTATCCACAAGGAACATCATCGGTTCCTAAGGTTTGCATTCCTGGACAAACATTACCAGTTCGTGGCGCTTCCTTTCGGATTAGCCACTGCTCCAAGGATTTTCACAAAGGTACTAGGGTCCCTTCTAGCGGTGCTAAGACCAAGGGGCATTGCAGTAGTACCTTACCTGGACGACATTCTGATTCAAGCGTCGTCCCTTCCTCAAGCAAAGGCTCACACGGACATTGTCCTGGCCTTTCTCAGATCTCACGGCTGGAAAGTGAACGTGGAAAAGAGTTCTCTATCCCCGTCAACAAGGGTTCCCTTCTTGGGAACAATTATAGACTCCTTAGAAATGAGGATCTTTCTAACAGAGGCCAGAAAAACAAAGCTTCTGGACTCTTGTCGGATACTTCATTCCGTTCCTCTTCCTTCCATAGCTCAGTGCATGGAAGTGATCGGGTTGATGGTGGCGGCGATGGACATAGTTCCTTTTGCGCGCATTCATCTAAGACCATTACAACTGTGCATGCTCAGTCAGTGGAATGGGGACTATACAGACTTGTCTCCGAAGATACAAGTAAATCAGAGGACCAGAGACTCACTCCGTTGGTGGCTGTCCCTGGACAATCTGTCTCAAGGGATGATGTTCCACAGACCAGAGTGGGTCATTGTCACGACCGACGCCAGTCTGATAGGCTGGGGCGCGGTCTGGGGATCCCTGAAAGCTCAGGGTCTTTGGTCTCGGGAAGAATCTCTTCTACCGATAAATATTCTGGAACTGAGAGCGATATTCAATGCGCTCCAGGCCTGGCCCCAGCTTGCGAGGACCAGGTTCATACGGTTTCAATCAGACAACATGACGACTGTTGCGTACATCAACCATCAGGGGGGAACAAGGAGTTCCCTAGCGATGGAAGAAGTAACCAAAATTATTCTTTGGGCGGAGTCTCACTCCTGCCACCTGTCTGCTATCCACATCCCAGGAGTGGAAAATTGGGAAGCGGATTTTCTGAGTCGTCAGACATTGCATCCGGGGGAGTGGGAACTCCATCCGGAAATCTTTGCCCAAGTCACTCACCTGTGGGGCATTCCAGACATGGATCTGATGGCCTCTCGTCAGAACTTCAAAGTTCCTTGCTACGGGGCCAGATCCAGGGATCCCAAGGCGGCTCTAGTGGATGCACTAGTAGCACCTTGGACCTTCAAACTAGCTTATGTGTTCCCGCCATTTCCTCTCATCCCCAGGCTGATAGCCAGGATCAAGCAGGAGAGGGCGTCGGTGATCTTGATAGCTCCTGCGTGGCCACGCAGGACTTGGTATGCAGATCTGGTGAATATGTCATCGGCTCCACCTTGGAAGCTACCTTTGAGACGAGACCTTCTTGTTCAGGGTCCGTTCGAACATCCGAATCTGGTTTCACTCCAGCTGACTGCTTGGAGATTGAACGCTTGATTTTATCGAAGCGAGGATTCTCAGATTCTGTGATCGATACTCTTGTTCAGGCCAGAAAGCCTGTGACTAGAAAGATTTACCACAAAATTTGGAAAAAATATATCTGTTGGTGTGAATCTAAAGGATTCCCTTGGGACAAGGTTAAGATTCCTAGGATTCTATCCTTCCTTCAAGAAGGATTGGAAAAAGGATTATCTGCAAGTTCCCTGAAGGGACAGATTTCTGCCTTGTCGGTATTACTTCACAAAAAGCTGGCAGCTGTGCCAGATGTTCAAGCCTTTGTTCAGGCTCTGGTTAGAATCAAGCCTGTTTACAAACCTTTGACTCCTCCTTGGAGTCTCAATTTAGTTCTTTCAGTTCTTCAGGGGGTTCCGTTTGAACCCTTACATTCCGTTGATATTAAGTTATTATCTTGGAAAGTTTTGTTTTTAGTTGCGATTTCTTCTGCTAGAAGAGTCTCAGAATTATCTGCTCTGCAGTGTTCTCCTCCTTATCTGGTGTTCCATGCAGATAAGGTGGTTTTACGTACTAAACCTGGTTTTCTTCCAAAAGTTGTTTCTAACAAAAACATTAACCAGGAGATTATCGTACCTTCTCTGTGTCCAAAACCAGTTTCAAAGAAGGAACGTTTGTTGCACAATTTGGATGTTGTTCGCGCTCTAAAATTCTATTTAGATGCTACAAAGGATTTTAGACAAACATCTTCCTTGTTTGTTGTTTATTCAGGTAAAAGGAGAGGTCAAAAAGCAACTTCTACCTCTCTCTCTTTTTGGATTAAAAGCATCATCAGATTGGCTTACGAGACTGCCGGACGGCAGCCTCCCGAAAGAATCACAGCTCATTCCACTAGGGCTGTGGCTTCCACATGGGCCTTCAAGAACGAGGCTTCTGTTGATCAGATATGTAGGGCAGCGACTTGGTCTTCACTGCACACTTTTACCAAATTTTACAAGTTTGATACTTTTGCTTCTTCTGAGGCTATTTTTGGGAGAAAGGTTTTGCAAGCCGTGGTGCCTTCCATTTAGGTGACCTGATTTGCTCCCTCCCTTCATCCGTGTCCTAAAGCTTTGGTATTGGTTCCCACAAGTAAGGATGACGCCGTGGACCGGACACACCTATGTTGGAGAAAACAGAATTTATGTTTACCTGATAAATTTCTTTCTCCAACGGTGTGTCCGGTCCACGGCCCGCCCTGGTTTTTTTAATCAGGTCTGATATTTTATTTTCTTTAACTACAGTCACCACGGTACCATATGGTTTCTCCTATGCAAATATTCCTCCTTAACGTCGGTCGAATGACTGGGGTAGGCGGAGCCTAGGAGGGATCATGTGACCAGCTTTGCTGGGCTCTTTGCCATTTCCTGTTGGGGAAGAGAATATCCCACAAGTAAGGATGACGCCGTGGACCGGACACACCGTTGGAGAGAGAAATTTATCAGGTAAACATAAATTCTGTTTTCGTCCCATCTCGTTAATCAATTCAGATGTGAAGATATACGCCAAAATACTCGCAAATAGATTAAACCTAGTACTTCCAGATCTGATTCACCAAGACCCAGGTAGGTTTTGTCCCCAAAAGGGAGGTGAAAGACAACACGGTCAGGGCCCTGAACTTTATCCAATATATTCAATGCAGGGGAATTCCAGGAATTCTTCTGTCAATAGACGCAGAAAAGGCCTTTGACCGTGTTGGCTGGGACTTCCTACAAGCCAAATTGATTAATATGGGCCTTGGGCCTAAATTACTACACATAATTGTTTTCACTATATTCTCATCCCAATACAAAACTATTGATAAATGGCACATTATCTAACTCATTCACCATATCCAACGGCACGCGGCAGGGGTGCCCTCTGTCCCTCCTGTTGTTTGTCTGCTTTATAGAAACTTTAGCTGCTAAAATTTGAGAAAACCCACTAATCCAAGGAGTTCAAATTGGAAATCAAACCTATGTTATGTTTCTATTTGCAGACGACATTTTATTTTCCATTACACATCCAGAAACATCAATACCCCCATTAATACAGGAATTTAGTACATTTTAAGTTACTCTCAAATTTTGCAATAAATACGTCCAAATCAGAAGTTTTAAATATTAACCTAGATAATTTCACACTAGAATTAGTTAAACTAACAACATTTACGTGGTGCCCCCACTCACTATATTACCTAGGAATAGAATTAACAACTTTGATGGAAAATACCTTTATAACAAACTTTCTTCCCATCCAAAAAATAATCATAAGAGATATTTTATCATGGCTTTCTAAGAAGTTATTGTGGCTAGGCAGAATAAATGTGCTCAAAATGAACATTTTTTCCAAGACTCCTTTACATAATACAAGCCTTACCAATCCCACTACCTAATAACTATATCCCAAGCCTACAAAAAACTTTTAGCGACTTTGTTTGGCACAGACAACCTCCTAGAATAAATAAAACAATTATGCAAACCCCCAAACTACAAGGAGGCCTAGGGATACCCAATATAGCCAAATACCACCAAGCCATATTTTTACAAAAGATTGTAGACTGCTGCACAAATTATGATCATAAAAGGTGGGTTCAACTTGAACACCTTATCTCAAACACACCACATTTAGGTAAACTATGTTGGAATCTGGAGACATCAACGATCAAGTCACTGACAAATTTCACGCTGATAGCGGAAACATATAAAATGGGACACTATTGTAGACACACACTCCTATATATCCTTGAAGCCCTCCCCCTTAACATCATTAATAGATAATGGAGAATTCACATTAGAGCTACATACTTTAATTGATACTCCAGACACATTTTATAGAGATATACCAATACATCTCCTATTATCTAACGAAAAATTACTAACCCAACCAGAATTGATCGATAAGGGATACTACTGCTTTCGCAATTGGTTTACATACGGTCGCGTCCACCACTTTATTACACAACATATGTATTCTAGAAATATGGTTAGACCAGTAACTAACTTTGAAAATCTCTGCATAAGAACCCTCCACTAACACACATCCTTTCAACAATCTACAAAATATTGACTTTTAACCCACCATGATATATACCCCCCTTCCTAGAAAAATGGGAAGAAGAACTAGGTATAATAATACTGCCACAAACTAGCGTATCTATTTTCCAAAATGTCACCAAAACCTCAATCTCTCTTTCAATAAAAGATATCAGTTTTAAAATACTACACAGATGGTATCTCACTCCAATCAAACTACAACACCTATACCAAAACAGATCTAAACGTTGCTGGAGATGCGGACGTGGACATGGCAATATGGCCCATATGTGGTGGTGGTGGTGTAACACTATCCAGAATTTCTGGAGAACTATAGAAAAAATATTAGACACTCAGTTCCCTCTAGACCCTCTAATATGGCTTTTAAATAAGCCTCCTAAAATCGAAACCAAACACTACCTCAAATTATTTTACATAATGATTAATAGCACCAAATACCTTCTAGCTAAAAACTGAAAAAGCAAGGAAGCACAATCATAACAATGTGGACACATAGAGTTTCAAAATTTCTAGAAATAGAAGAATACTATTATATCAAAAACGCTAAAATGGACGTTTGCAGAAATTATGAATTTATGGGAACAATACCTTAAAGGGACACTGTACCCAAAAAAATTCTTTCATGATTCAGATAGAGCATGCAATTTTAAGCAACTTTCTAATTTACTCCTATTATCAAATCTTCTTTATTCTCTTGGTATCTTTATTTGAAATGCAAGAATGTAAATTTAGATGCCGGCCCATTTTTGGTGAACAACCTAGGTTGTCCTTGCTGATTGGTGGATAAATTCATCCACCAATAAAAAACTGCTGTCCAGAGTGCTGAACCAAGAAAAAGCTTAGATGCCTTCTTTTTCATATAAAGATAGCAAGAGAACAAAGAAAACATTTTTGGGTACTCACCCATAAATAGTTACAATAGATCCGTTTACTGATTATAAAAAAATACATTTACTCAAATCATTCGCATTGTTTCTAAATATATACATGAAATATAAAGGATTACCTGGGTTTGCTCTAAAAAATTGGATGAGTCGCCAACCAACGTTTATACTTAAAGCAAAATATTATGTCAGTACTAAGCAGTAATTTCATCCTTTTCTTTCTTAGTTTTTTTTTTCTTAAACCTCCATAAAAGACCTTAGAAGTTTAAATGTAATTTTGCAAGAAGGTTTTCTTTTTTCATTTCCCTTGACTGTATGATTTATCTTGTAAAAACATTACCGATTGTTACATATACTGTTCATGGAAGCTGTGCCTTCCACATTGTAATTTGATTTAAACTAAATAAAATCGGTTAGAAAAAAAAAAAAAAAAAAAAAAAAATCCCAGATCGGTAACTTCCCTACACTAATAATAATCTGATAATTCTGACTCAGTTGCTCTAAAATGGCTCGGACAAACCTAGAGAACTAATTCTTTATGAGAGGTCTGCAAATAAAAAGGGACATAAAACCAAAAAAAAAATATTTCATGATTCAGATAGAACATACAATTTTAAACAAGTTTCAAATCTACTTCCACTATCAAATTTTCTTTGTTTTCTTGTTATCCTTTGTTAATAAGCAGGAAGGTAAGTTCAGGCGTGTGCCCATGTCTGCAGTAATATATGGCAGCAGTTTTGCAACAATGTTATACATTAGCAAGAACACTAGAGGGCAGCACAATTTCCTGTCATGTAGTTCTCAAGACATGTGCACGCTTCCTATCTAGATATCTCTTTAACAAAGAATAAAGAGAACAAATCAAATTTGATAATAGAAGTAAATTGGAAATTTTTATAAAATTGTCTTCTCTATATGAATCATGAAAGACAAATTTTTGGGGGTTCATGTCCCTTTAAGACGACTTTAGTTTTTCATACGAGCAATGTGTTGATTAAGATTAGTTTATATAACTTTTTCAGAGATCACTGTAGCTGTCTACTTCTTCCTATTGTGTGTTTTGTCTGAAAATAAGGTCCAAAAAAGCTTCATCTTATTCTTAAAGGGACAGTCTAGTCAAAATTAAACTTTGATTCATATACAACTTTCCAATTTACTTTTAGCATCAAATTTGCTTTGTTCTTTTTGTATTCTTTGTTGAAAGCTTAACCTAATTAAGCCCTAGGAGGCCACCTCTTATCTCAATGCATTTTGTCAGTTTTTTTTTACAGTTAGACATTGCTAGTTCATGTGTACGATATAGATAACATTGTGCTCACTCCTGTGGAGTAACCTAGGAGTGAGCACTGATTGGCTAAAATGCAAGTTTGTCAAAAGAACTGAAATAAGGGGACAGTCTGCAGAGGCTTAGATACAGAGGTAATCACAGTGGTAAAAAGTATATTAATTTAACCGTGTTGGTTATGCAAAACTAGGGAATGGTTATTAAAGGGATTATCTTTTTAAACAATCTACATTCTGGAGTAGACTGTCTCTTTAAATTAACTTAACGCTGTATATAAGGTTATTTTATATTTATAATTCTTTACTTTGATTTGATGTATATATGAATTTAAATTTAAGCAGTGGGATAAACATTTTGCATGTGTTTGCCTTCTTGAATAGACTAAATAACACACTTTATCTTAATCGTATTAATGTCTTCCTTTTTCTGGAAACCCCCTCATTTTACAGAAGTTTATTTATGAACTTCCTATATATATCTGCATGACAAAAGAAATGGGAATCCTGGCACGCAATATATTCAAATAAAAAATCAAGTTCATAAAACGATATTTATTCTGTAAGTTTTAACACTGTTGGAATTCATTGTGACCACAAGGGGGCAGTGGATTCTGAGAGATGGAAAAATCTGTTTATAAAAAGAAAATTTGCTGTTGTGCAGAATATTATATAGCAGCTGTGTGTAGTCCCTTAATGAACAAAACACGAAGCATTAAAAATATAATTATTTCCTGCAGTGTATGCAGCTTGGACACAAGTATCTCAATTTGAGTTGTCAGGCACAGAGTGTAATTACCCCTGAAAATGATACCTAATTTGTGGCCAGATTACAAGTGGCGCGCTATTTGGTGATTTTTGCTCGAGCACAAAAACCGCTGAAAGCAAACTTTTAATTCACGCCAGTTAGCATGTGTATTCCAAGTTGAAAGTAAATGGTTTGCGCACGAGCAACACCCAACGTGCGCAAACTTCAGGACTTCGGATATTTCGACCACGCTAACCTCCTCTCCCCATAGACGTCAATGGAATGTGTTGTTAAATAAAAACTTACACTTAACTCTCGCGAACTAACACAACCTTGTTTGACCAAGTGTGCTTAACCTGACGTGAGTTATGAATATTTTATAGATATGATTTGTTTTAAGAAAAGGAAAAATATATATATACCTACAGTAGATAGCTATCTATACAGTATCTCACAAAAGTGAGTACACCCTTCACATTTTTGTAAATATTTTATTATATCGTTTCATGTGACAACACTGAGGTAATGACACTTTGCTACAATGTAAAGTAGTGAGTGTACAGCCTGTATACCAGTGTAAATTTGCTGTCCCCCTCAAAATAAGTCAACACACAGCCATTAATGTCTAAACCATTGACAACAAAAGTGAGTACACCCTTAAGTGGAAATGTCCAAATTGGGCCCAATTAGCCATTTTCCCTCCCCAGTGTCATGTGACTCGTTAGTGTTACAAGATCTCAGGTGTGAATGGGGAGCAGGTGTGTTACATTTGGTGTTATCGCTCGCACACTCTCTCATACTGGTCACTGGAAGTTCAACATGGCACCTCATGGCAAAGAACTCTCTGAGGACCTGAAAAAAAAATTGTTGTTCTACATAAAGTTGGCCTAGGCTATAAGAAGATTGCCAAGACCCTGAAACTGAGCTGCAGCACGATGAGCAAGACCATACAGTGGTTTCACAGGACATGTTCCACTTAGAACAGGCCTCACCATGGTCGACCAAAGAGGTTGAGTGCACGTACTCAGCGTCATATCCAGAGGTTGTCTTTGGGAAATAGACGTATGAGTGCTTCCAGCATTGCTGCTGAGGTTGAAGGAGTGGGGGGGGTCAGCCTGTCAGTGCTCAGACCATACGCCGCACACTGCATCAAATTGGTCTGCATGGCTGTCATCCCAGAAGGAAGCCTGTTCTAAAGATGATGCACAAGAAATACGGCAAACATTTTGCTGAAGACAAGCAGACTAAGGACATGGATTACTGGAACCATGTCCTGTGGTCCAATGAGACCAAGATAAACTTATTTGGTTCAGATGGTGTCAAGCGTGTGTGGCGGCAACCAGGTGAGGAGTACAAAGACAAGTGTGTCTTGCCTACAGTCGAGCATGGTGGTGGGAGTGTAATTGTCTGTCTGGGCCTGCATGAGTGCTGCCGGCACTGGGGAGCTACAGTTCATTGAGGGAACCATGAATGCCAACATGTACTGTGACATACTTAAGCAGAGTATGATCCCCTCCCTTGGAGACTGGGCCACAGGGCAGTATTCCAACATAACGACCCCAAACACACCTCCAAGATGACCACTGCCTTGCTAAAGAAGCTGAGGTTAAAGGTGATGGACTGGCCATGCATGTCTCCAGATCTAAACCCTATTGAGCATCTGTGGGGCATCCTCAAACGGAAGATGGGGGAGCGCAAGGTCTTTAACATCCACCAGCTCTGTGATGTCGTCATAGAGGAGTGGAAGAGGACTCCAGTGGCAACCTGTGAAGCTCTGGTGAACTTTATGCCCAAGAGGGTTAAGGCAGTGCTGGAAAATAATGGTGGACACACAAAATATTGACACTTTGGGCCCAATTTGGACATTTCCACTTAGGGGTGCACTCACTTTTGTTGCCAACAGTTTAGACATTAATGGCTGTGTGTTCAGTTATTTTGAGGGGACAGCAAATTTACACTGCTATACAGGCTGTACACTCTCTACTTTACATTGTATCAAAGCGTCATTTCTTCAGTGTTGTCACATGAAAAGATATAATAAATTATTTACAAAAATGGGAGGGGTGTACTCACTTTTGTGAGATACTGTATGTGTGTGTGTGTATATATATATATATATATATATATATATATATATATATATATATATATATATACAAGTTATAACACAAGCACTCACTGGACTTGATACAGGTGAAATTAAAAGTGTTGTTTTCCATATAAACAAGTGACGTTTCAGGGTGTTCATCCCTTCATCAGACCAACCGTTGGTCTAATAAAGAGGTGAACACCCCAAACGTCACTTGTTTATATGGAATAAAACAATTTTTATTTCATCTGTATCAAGTCCAGTGAGTGCTTGTGTTATAACTTGGATATTTGAACTTTCTATTGTGTTTATCGGTACATGTTAACTTTCATCTTGTAATACGCAAGCAAGTTTCCACGGTAGCGATATTGCAAAAACGTTGCATACCACTTGTGATCTAGTTATTTATCTTTTTTTGTTTTAGTGTAACGTACGAGGACCCACAAGCTCTCGGAGGATTGGCATCTGCTCTGGATGTCCGACAACAAAACTCAGGAGGGGTAAGATACCAACACCTAAATTACTGCTCTTCTTTAGAGCTTACAAAGTATAGGTTCAGAGATAAACATGATATCGTACTTTTCTCTTAAAGGGACAAGAACCCAATTTTTTTCATGATTTAGAAAGAACATGCAATTTATTTAACTTTATTTACTTCAATTATCTAATTTGCTTCGTTCACTTGGTATTCTTTGTTGAAAAGCATATCTAAACAGGTTAAGTAGCTGCTGATTGGTGGCTGCACATAGATGCCTTGTGTGATTGGCTCACCCATGTGCATTGCTATTTCTTAAACAAAGACTAGCTGAAGAATGAAGCAAATTAAATAGTAGAAGTAAAGTGGAATGTTTAAAATTGTATTGTCTATGATTCATGAAAGAAATATTTTGGGTTTCATGTCCCTTTAAAAGGACATTAAATACCTCTTGCCGAACCATTTTTTTTTAACACAAAACTTAAGGGTTTGATTCCCCTTTAATGTTGATCATTTTTTTTTACTTTTATTTAATAATGGACATCTTATAATTAAAATGAATGTTTAACCATGTTAATCTTTCAATACTTGTTAGTAAACGTGTTTTTAAAAGCTGATTTTAGCATTATTTTTTTCTAATTTTTCTTAGTCACTATACAAAACCTGACGTTTACACTTCAAAAGGGCTTATTTCTTTTAATTTCCTTTTTGATTTATTTGTTTATTTTTTAAATATGACCATAAACATATTTTAAAGAGGTTGTATGTGTGGTGGTTACAGTTTTGATGATAAATATGTATATACTTTTTTTTTTATTTTATTTTTTAAATCAGCTTGCAAAAAAATCTCTTATTTTGATATAGTTGTATATGGTTAAATACATTATTGTTTTTTCACTTTAAAGGGACATTATACTCCTTATGTAAAAACAAACAAAAAATGTTTGGTCATTTAAAAAGGACATAAAAAGGTTTTTGTTTAAAAGTTGTGCTTGCCTTACACTCCCTAGAGTGGCCAAAAAGCTCATTCTATAACTTAGTTATTCCAAATGCTGCAAATTGCCTAAACCCGCTATTTGATTTGCAGTTTACAGAATGTGCTTTTTGGCTCCTCTAGGGAGCGTAGGGCAAGCACAGCTTTTAAACAAAAACCTTAGGTGTTATATGTCCTTTTTAAATGACCAAACATTTGTGCTATACATTAGAAATCTGTTTTCTGACCCGTTTAAGATGTGCAGTACAACATGTATTTGATTCCTGATGTGAAATTTTAAAAGTGCAGTTGCACGTTTAGCCCATAAGGTGTTATCATGAGATTTGTGCATACTAATTACCAGATGTATGGTGAGTGGGTCCAAATTCCCATGCACCGTGGAACAGATTAAGTTATCTTAATATAACTGTGTAATCTGCACATTGGTCCCTCAGACCACGCTGGGTGTAATTATTAAAGCATATATATTTATATACTTCTGTAGTGTACTACTGATAATCATAACAGTGATTCTAACATGGACACTAGACTATACTAATCAATCGGTAAACAAATATAGATATTGTATTAGTAATTTCTTCTTATTTTAAAGTATAGGCAAAGTGATCGTGACATCATAGGGAAATACTCACACTGACCGACGCAGGAGTAGACCTCACTTAATTCTCAAAAGCAAGGGGCATCTGAACCTAGAATTTCCAGTGAATTTTAAACTGCCTCTTATCTAAAGTAAAGCTCTCAAGTTTGTAGAATCTCACAGGGTTGAGAAAATATAACGGAGAGCACCCAGTGCTGCTAATATTTTTTTAAGCAAATACAAATCAAATTGCAGTGTTTTAGTGTATTTTAACTTGCATTTGTTTCTAATTTTGCATTTGTGTGTTTTTCTATCTGTGTAATATGTGTGCATTGCATATTTTTTAGACAAATTTTGCCACCTTACATTTGGTGAGATAAAACAGCAATATCTGCAGGGGTAAAATGTTTAGAGAATATGATGGGACACAGATCTCCCAACTGTCCCTATTTGAGAGGTACAGTCCCTGATTTTGAGCTATGTCCCTCTTTACAGAATTTCTCTTAGCCCCACCCACTGAAAACCTAGAAACAAACACAACCACAATCCAGCCCACTAACCACTCATGATCCCTCCCCTCCCAACATGGCTCCACCTACAAAATGATGATAGGCTCCTTTCAACCTCCTGTGTCTCTTATTCTCAGCCACAAATGTTGGGATGTATGGAGACACACCCAAGTTACACCCCTGTTAAACCCACTCACCAAGGTTGCAAGACTTATTCTAGTTTTAAAAAATAAATTGTGCTTTGACTTTATTTATTCTTAGCACAATTTTATCTTCATATTTTGAAATAGCACTGTATATTGAATATTATTGATTTAAATAAGAATGTTACTGCCTAAATTTAATTGGAATTGTGCTGCTTACTTTTAATATAAATTATAATTAATATTATCTATACAATTGTTAATGCATATTTCTTTCATGTAATTAACAAGAGTCCATGAGCTAGTGACGTATGGGATATACATTCCTACCAGGAGGGGCAAAGTTTCCCAAACCTTAAAATGCCTATAAATACACCCCTCACCACACCCACAAATCAGTTTTACAAACTTTGCCTCCAAGGGAGGTGGTGAAGTAAGTTTGTGCTAGATTCTACGTTGATATGCGCTCCGCAGCAAGTTGGAGCCCGGTTTTCCTCTCAGCGTGCAGTGAATGTCAGAGGGATGTGAAGAGAGTATTGCCTATTGAATGCAGTGATCTCCTTCTACGGGGTCTATTTCATAAGGTTCTCTGTTATCGGTCGTAGAGATTCATCTCTTACCTCCCTTTTCAGATCGACGATATACTCTTATATTTACCATTACCTCTACTGATTCTCGTTTCAGTACTGGTTTGGCTTTCTACAAACATGTAGATGAGTGTCCTGGGGTAAGTAAGTCTTATTTTCTGTGACACTCTAAGCTATGGTTGGGCACTTTATTTATAAAGTTCTAAATATATGTATTCAAACATTTATTTGCCTTGACTCAGAATGTTCAACTTTCCTTATTTTTCAGACAGTCAGTTTCATATTTGGGATTATGCATTGAATTATCATATTTTTCTTACCTCAAAAATTTGACTTTTTTCCCTGTGGGCTGTTAGGCTCGCGGGGGCTGAAAATGCTTCATTTTATTGCGTCATTCTTGGCGCGGACTTTTTTGGCGCAAAAAAATCTTTTCCGTTTCCGGCGTCACACGTGTCGCCGGAAGTTACGTCATTTTTTGACGTTATTTTGCGCCAAAAATGTCGGCGTTCCGGATGTGGCGTCATTTTTGGCGCCAAAAGCATTTAGGCGCCAAATAATGTGGGCGTCTTATTTGGCGCTAAAAAATATGGGCGTCGCTTTTGTCTCCACATTATTTCAGTCTCATTTTTCATTTGCTTCTGGTTGCTAGAAGCTTGATATTTGGCATTCTTTCCCATTCCTGAAACTGTCTTATAAGGAATTTGATCTATTTTGCTTTATATGTTGTTTTTTCTCTTACATATTGCAAGATGTCTCACGTTGCATCTGAGCCAGAAGATACTACAGGAAAATCACTGCCTGCTGGATCTACCAAAGCTAAGTGTATCTGCTGTAAATTTTTGGTAGCTATTCCTCCAGCTGTTGTTTGTAATAATTGTCATGACAAACTTGTTAAAGCAGATAATATTTCCTTTAGTAATGTACCATTGCCTGTTGCAGTTCCCTCAACATCTAAGGTGCAGAATGTTCCTGATAACATAAGAGATTTTGTTTCTGAATCCATAAAGAAGGCTTTGTCTGTTATTTCTCCTTCTAGTAAACGTAAAAAGTCTTTTAAATCTTCTCTCTCTACAGATGAATTTTTAAATGAACACCATCATTCTGATTCTTTGGACTCTTCTGGTTCAGAGGATTCTATCTCAGAGATTGATGCTGATAAATCTTCATATTTATTTAAGATGGAATTTATTCGCTCTTTACTTAAAGAAGTACTAATTGCTTTAGAAATAGAGGATTCTAGTCCTCTTGATACTAATTCTATACGTTTGGATAAGGTTTTTAAAGCTCCTGCGGTTATTCCAGAAGTTTTTCCTGTTCCTAATGCTATTTCTGCAGTGATTTCCAAAGAATGGGATAAATTGGGTAATTCATTTACTCCTTCTAAACGTTTTAAGCAATTATATCCTGTTCCGCCTGACAGGTTAGAATTTTGGGACAAAATCCCTAAAGTTGATGGGGCTATTTCTACCCTTGCTAAACGTACTACCATTCCTACGTCAGATGGTACCTCGTTTAAGGATCCTTTAGATAGAAAAATTGAATCCTTTCTAAGAAAAGCTTATCTGTGTTCAGGTAATCTTCTTAGACCTGCTATATCATTGGCTGATGTTGCTGCAGCTTCAACTTTTTGGTTGGAAACCCTAGCGCAACAAGTAGCAAATCGTGATTCTCATGATATTATTATTCTTCTTCAGCATGCTAATAATTTTATCTGTGATGCCATTTTTGATATTATTAGAGTTGATGTTAGGTTTATGTCTCTAGCTATCTTAGCCAGAAGAGCTTTATGGCTTAAGACTTGGAATGCTGATATGGCTTCTAAATCAACTCTACTTTCCATTTCTTTCCAGGGAAACAAATTATTTGGTTCTCAGTTGGATTCTATTATTTCAACTGTTACTGGTGGGAAAGGAACTTTTTTACCACAGGATAAAAAATCTAAAGGTAAAAACAGGGCTAACAATCGTTTTCGTTCCTTTCGTTTCAACAAAGAACAAAAGCCTGATCCTTCGTCCTCAGGAGCAGTTTCAGTTTGGAAACCATCTCCAGTCTGGAATAAATCCAAGCCTGCTAGAAAGGCAAAGCCTGCTTCTAAGTTCACATGAAGGTACAGCCCTCATTCCAGTTCAGCTGGTAGGGGGCAGGTTATGTTTTTTCAAAGAAATTTGGATCAATTCTGTTCACAATCTTTGGATTCAGAGCATTGTTTCAGAAGGGTACAGAATTGGTTTCAAGATGAGACCTCCTGCAAAGAGATTTTTTCTTTCCCGTGTCCCAGTAAATCCAGTGAAAGCTCAAGCATTTCTGAATTGTGTTTCAGATCTAGAGTTGGCTGGAGTAATTATGCCAGTTCCAGTTCCGGAACAGGGGATGGGGTTTTATTCAAATCTCTTCATTGTACCAAAGAAGGAGAATTCCTTCAGACCAGTTCTGGATCTAAAATTATTGAATCGTTATGTAAGGATACCAACGTTCAAGATGGTAACTGTAAGGACTATATTGCCTTTTGTTCAGCAAGGGAATTATATGTCCACAATAGATTTACAGGATGCATATCTGCATATTCCGATTCATCCAGATCATTTTCAGTTCCTGAGATTCTCTTTTCTAGACAAGCATTACCAATTTGTGGCTCTACCGTTTGGCCTTGCTACAGCTCCAAGAATTTTCACAAAGATTCTCGGTGCCCTTCTGTCTGTAATCAGAGAACAGGGTATTGTGGTATTTCCTTATTTGGACGATATCTTGGTACTTGCTCAGTCTTTACATTTAGCAGAGTCTCATACGAATCGACTTGTGTTGTTTCTTCAAGATCATGGTTGGAGGATCAATTTACCAAAAAGTTCTTTGATTCCTCAAACAAGGGTAACCTTTCTGGGTTTCCAGATAGATTCAGTGTCCATGACTCTGTCTTTAACAGACAAGAGACGTCTAAAATTGATTACAGCTTGTCGAAATCTTCAGTCACAATCATTCCCTTCGGTAGCCTTATGCATGGAAATTCTAGGTCTTATGACTGCTGCATCGGACGCGATCCCCTTTGCTCGTTTTCACATGCGACCTCTCCAGCTCTGTATGCTGAACCAATGGTGCAGGGATTACACGAAGATATCTCAATTAATATCTTTAAAACCGATTGTTCGACACTCTCTAACGTGGTGGACAGATCACCATCGTTTAATTCAGGGGGCTTCTTTTGTTCTTCCGACCTGGACTGTAATTTCAACAGATGCAAGTCTCACAGGTTGGGGAGCTGTGTGGGGATCTCTGACGGCACAGGGAGTTTGGGAATCTCAGGAGGTGAGATTACCGATCAATATTTTGGAACTCCGTGCAATTTTCAGAGCTCTTCAGTTTTGGCCTCTTCTGAAGAGAGAATCGTTCATTTGTTTTCAGACAGACAATGTCACAACTGTGGCATACATCAATCATGAAGGAGGGACTCACAGTCCTCTGGCTATGAAAGAAGTATCTCGAATTTTGGTTTGGGCGGAATCCAGCTCCTGTCTAATCTCTGCGGTTCATATCCCAGGTGTAGACAATTGGGAAGCGGATTATCTCAGTCGCCAAACGTTGCATCCGGGCGAATGGTCTCTTCACCCAGAGGTATTTCTTCAGATTGTTCAAATTTGGGGGCTTCCAGAGATAGATCTGATGGCCTCTCATCTAAACAAGAAACTTCCCAGGTATCTGTCCAGATCCCGGGATCCTCAGGCGGAGGCAGTGGATGCATTATCACTTCCTTGGAAGTATCATCCTGCCTATATCTTTCCGCCTCTAGTTCTTCTTCCAAGAGTAATCTCCAAGATTCTGAGGGAATGCTCGTTTGTTCTGCTAATAGCTCCGGCATGGCCTCACAGGTTTTGGTATGCGGATCTTGTCCGGATGGCATCTTGCCAACCATGGACTCTTCCGTTAAGACCAGACCTTCTGTCGCAAGGTCCTTTTTTCCATCCGGATCTGAAATCCTTAAATTTAAAGGTATGGAGATTGAACGCTTGATTCTTAGTCAAAGAGGTTTCTCTGACTCTGTGATTGATACTATGTTACAGGCTCGTAAATCTGTATCTAGAGAGATATATTATAGAGTCTGGAAGACTTATATTTCTTGGTGTCTTACTCATCATTTTTCTTGGTATTCTTTTAGAATTCCGAGAATATTACAATTTCTTCAGGATGGTTTAGATAAGGGTTTGTCCGCAAGTTCCTTGAAAGGACAAATCTCTGCTCTTTCTGTTCTTTTTCACAGAAAGATTGCTATTCTTCCTGATATTCATTGTTTTGTACAAGCTTTGGTTCGTATAAAACCTGTCATTAAGTCAATTTCTCCTCCATGGAGTTTGAATTTGGTTCTGGGAGCTCTTCAAGCTCATCCGTTTGAACCGATGCATTCATTGGACATTAAATTGCTTTCTTGGAAAGTCTTGTTCCTTTTGGCCATCTCTTCTGCCAGAAGAGTTTCTGAATTATCTGCTCTTTCTTGTGAGTCTCCTTTTCTGATTTTTCATCAGGATAAGGCGGTGTTGCGAACTTCTTTTGAATTTTTACCTAAGGTTGTGAATTCCAACAACATTAGTAGAGAAATCGTGGTTCCTTCATTATGTCCTAATCCTAAGAATTCTAAGGAGAAATCGTTACATTCTTTGGATGTTGTTAGAGCTTTGAAATATTATGTTGAAGCTACTAAATCTTTCCGAAAGACTTCTAGTCTATTTGTCATCTTTTCTGGTTCTAGAAAAGGCCAGAAAGCTTCTGCCATTTCTTTGGCATCCTGGTTGAAATCTTTAATTCATCTTGCCTATGTTAAATCGGGTAAGACTCCGCCTCAGAGGATTACAGCTCATTCTACTAGGTCAGTTTCTACTTCCTGGGCGTTTAGGAATGAAGCTTCAGTTGATCAGATTTGCAAAGCAGCGACTTGGTCCTCTTTGCATACTTTTACTAAATTCTACCATTTTGATGTATTTTCTTCTTCTGAAGCAGTTTTTGGTAGAAAGGTACTTCAGGCAGTGGTTTCGGTTTGAATCTTCTGCTTATGTTTTTCATTAAACTTTATTTTGGGTGTGGATTATTTTCAGCAGGAATTGGCTGTCTTTATTTTATCCCTCCCTCTCTAGTGACTCTTGTGTGGAAAGATCCACATCTTGGGTATTCATTATCCCATACGTCACTAGCTCATGGACTCTTGTTAATTACATGAAAGAAAACATAATTTATGTAAGAACTTACCTGATAAATTCATTTCTTTCATATTAACAAGAGTCCATGAGGCCCACCCTTTTTTGTGGTGGTTATGATTTTTTTGTATAAAGCACAATTATTCCAATTCCTTATTTTATATGCTTCGCACTTTTTTCTTATCACCCCACTTCTTGGCTATTCGTTAAACTGATTTGTGGGTGTGGTGAGGGGTGTATTTATAGGCATTTTAAGGTTTGGGAAACTTTGCCCCTCCTGGTAGGAATGTATATCCCATACGTCACTAGCTCATGGACTCTTGTTAATATGAAAGAAATGAATTTATCAGGTAAGTTCTTACATAAATTATGTTTTTATATTTCTTTCATGTAATTGGCAAGAGTCTATGAGCTAGTGACATATGGGATATACAATCCTACCAGGAGGGGCAAAGTTTCCCAGACCTCAAAATGGCTATAAATACACCCCTCACCACACCCACAATTCACTTTTACAAACTTTGCCTCCTATGGAGGTGGTGAAGTAAGTTTGTGCTAAGATTTCTACGTTGATATGCGCTTCTCAGCATTGTTGAAGCCCGATTCCTCTCAGGAGTACAGCGAATGTCAGAGGGACGTGAAGGGAGTATCACCTATTGAATACGATGATTTCTCTAACGGGGGTCTTTTTCATGGGTTCTCTGTTATCGGTCGTAGAGATTCATCTCCTACCTCCCTTTTCAGATCGACGATATACTCTCAAATTTACCATTACCTCTACTAATTTCTGTTTTAGTACTGGTTTGGCTATCTGCTATATGTGGATGGGTGTCTTTTGGTAAGTATGTTTTCAGTTATTTAAGACACTCTCAGCTATGGTTTGGCACTTTATGCATTTATATAAAGTTCTAAATATATGTATTGTACTTATATTTGCCATGAGTCAGGTTCATGTATTTCCTTCTGAAGACTGTCAGTTTCATATTTGGGAATATAAACACTTTAAGAAATTTATTTCTTACCTGGGGTTTAGTCTTTTTCAATTTGACTACTTTTTGCATTTGCGGGTATTAGGCCTGCGGGTGCGTCAAATGTTAGACTTTATTACGTCATTTTTGGCGTGAACTTTTTTGGCGCGGGAAATTACGTTTTTGACGCAACTTCGTCATTTCCGGCGTCATACGTGACGTCGAGACCTTTCACACGGCAGCGTCATTAGTGACGCAAGTGTGTCATTTCTGGTAATTTTTGGCGCCAAAAACGTTTACGTTACGTTGTGCGTCATACTTGGCGACAATTTTTTCTTCATTATTTCAATACCCCATTGTTGTTTGCCTCCTGCTTTCCTTTCTATCAAGAGGCCTATGCTTTTGCATTTTTTCCCATTCCTGAAACTGTCATTTAAGGAAATAGATCATTTTGCTTTATATGTTGTTTTTTCTCTTACATTGAGCAAGATGTGCCAATCTGATCCTGCCTCTGAAGTTTCTGCTGGAACATTGCTGCCTGACATGGGTTCTACAAAAGCGCATTTGTTGTAAAATAGTAGAAATTATTCCACCAAATGTCATTTGTAATAGTTGTCATGATAAACTTTTACATGCAGATAGTGTTTCTATCAGTAATAGTACATTGCCAGTTGCTGTTCCTTCAACTTCTAATGTGCATGATATACCTGTAAATTTTAAAGAATTGGTTTCTGAATCTATTATGAAGGCTTTGTCTGCATTTCCACCTTCTAATAAACGTAAAAGGTCTTTTAAAACTTTTCATTTAGCTGATGAAATTTCAAATCACCAACAACATAATAATTCATCCTCTTCTGATGAGGATCTGTCTGAAACAGAAGAGCCTTCCTCAGATATTGACACTGACAAATCTACTTATTTATTTAAAATAGAGTATATGCGTTCTTTATTAAAAGAAGTGTTAATTACTTTGGATATTGAGGTAACCAGTCCTATTGACGTTCAGTCTAATAAATGTTTAAATGCTGTTTTTAAACCTCCTGTGGTTTCCCCAGGTGTTTTTCCCATTCCTGAAGCTATTTCTGATATGATTTCTAGGGAATGGAATAAGCCAGGTACTTCCTTTATTCCTTCTTCAAGGTTTAAGAGATTGTATCCTTTACCAGCAAAATCTATAGAGTTTTGGGAAAAGATCCCCAAAGTTGATGGGGCTATTTCTTCTCTTGCTAAACGTACCACTATTCCTATGGAAGATAGCACTTCCTTTAAGGATCCTTTAGATAGGAAGCTTGAATCTTATCTAAGGAAGGCCTATTTATATTCAGGTCATCTTCTCAGACCTGCTATTTCTTTGGGTGATGTTGCGGCTGCATCAACTTTTTGGTTGGAAAATTTAGCGCAACATGAATTGGATTCTGACATATCTAGCATTGTTCGCTTACTGCAACATGCTAATCATTTTATTTGTGATGCCATTTTTGATATTATCAAAATTGATGTTAGATCCATGTCTTTAGCTGTATTAGCTAGAAGAGATTTGTGGCTTAAATCTTGGAATGCTGATATGACATCTAAATCTAGATTACTATCTCTTTCTTTCCAAGGTAATAATTTATTTGGTTCTCAGTTGGATTCTATTATTTCAACTATCACTGGAGGAAAAGGAGTTTTTTTGCCTCAGGATAAAAAACCTAAGGGTAAATCTAAGGCTTCTAACAGTTTTCGTTCTTTTCGTCAGAATAAGGAACAAAAACTCAATCCTCCTCTCAAGGAATCTGCTTCCAGTTGGAAGCCTTCCTCAAACTGGAATAAATCCAAGCCATTTAGGAAACCAAAGTCTGCCCCTAAGTCCGCATGAAGGTGCGGCCCTCATTCCAGCTCAGCTGGTAGGGGGCAGATTAAGGTTTTTCAAGGATTTTTGGATAAAATCTGTCCAAAATCATTGGATTCAGAGCATTGTCTCTCAAGGGTATAGAATAGGATTCAAAGTAAGACCTCCTGTGAGAAGAGTTTTTCTCTCACGTATCCCTGTAAATCCAGTAAAAGCTCAGGCTTTTCTGAAGTGTGTTTCAGACCTGGAGTCTTCAGGGGTAATCATGCCCGTTCCTCCTCAGGAACAAGGTTTGGGGTTTTATTCAAACCTATTCATTGTACCAAAGAAAGAAAATTTGTTCAGACCAGTTCTGGATCTGAAATTTTGAATCGTTATGTAAGAGTACCAACTTTCAAGATGGTAACTTAAGGACTATTCTGCCTTTGTTTCAGCAAGGACATTATATGTCCACAATAGACTTGCAGGATGCATACCTTCATATTCCGATTCATCCAGAACACTATCAGTTTCTGAGATTCTCTTTTCTAGACAAGCATTACCAATTTGTTGCTCTTCCATTTGGCCTAGCAACAGCTCCAAGAATCTTTTCAAAGGTTCTGGGTGCCCTACTATCTGTAATAAGAGAACAGGGTATTGCGGTGTTTCCTTATTTGGACGATATCTTGGTACTAGCTCAGTCTTTACATACTGCAGAATCTCACACGAATCAACTAGTGTTGTTTCTTCGGAAACATGGTTGGAGGATCAATTTACCAAAAAGTTTCTTGATTCCTCAGACAAGGGTCACCTTTTTAGGCTTCCAGATAGATTCAGTGTCCATGACTCTGTCTCTAACAGACAAGAGACGTTTAAAATTGGTCGCAGCATGCCGGCTCCTTCAGTCTCAGTCATTCCCTTCAGTGGCTATGTGCATGGAAGTTTTAGGTCTCATGACTGCAGCATCGGACGCGATCCCCTTTGCTCGTTTTCACGAGACCTCTACAGCTTTGTATGCTGAATCAATGGTGCAGGGATTATACAAAGATATCACAATTAATATCCTTGAATCCCAATGTACGACACTCTCTGACATGGTGGATAGATCACCATCGTTTGGTTCAAGGGGCTTCTTTTGTTCACCCAACCTGGACTGTGATCACAACAGATGTGAGTCTTTCAGGTTGGGGAGATGTTTGGGGGTCTCTGACAGCACAAGGGGTTTGGAAATCTCAAGAGGCGAGATTACCAATAAATATTTTAGAACTCTGTGCAATTCTCAGAGCTCTTCAGTTCTGGCCTCTACTAAAGAGAGAACCATTCATTTGTTTTCAGACAGACAATATCACAACTGTGGCTTATGTCAGTCATCAGGGTGGGACTCACAGTCCCCAAGCTATGAAAGAAGTATCTTGGATACTTGCTTGGGTGGAATCCAGCTCCTGTCTAATCTCTGTGGTGCATATCCTAGGTGTAGACAATTGGGAGGCGGATTATCTCAGCCGCCAGACTTTACATCCAGGGGAGTGGTCTCTCCATCCAGATGTGTTTTCTCAGATTGTTCAGATGTGGGGGCTTCCAGAGATAGATCTCATGGCCTCTCATCTAAACAAGAAACTTCCCAGATACCTGTCCAGATCCAGGGATGTTCAGGCGGAAGCAGTGGATGCACTGACACTTCCTTGGTGTTATCAACCTGCTTACATCTTCCCGCCTCTAGTTCTCCTTCCAAGGGTGATTTCCAAAATCATCATGGAACAGTCTTTTGTGTTGCTGGTGACCCCAGCATGGCCACACAGGTTTTGGTATGCGGATCTGGTTCGGATGTCCAGTTGCCCGCCTTGGCCACTTCCGTTACGGCCGGACCTACTATCTCAAGGTCCGTTTTTCCATCAGGATCTCAAATCATTAAATTTGAAGGTATGGAAATTGAACGCTTAGTTCTAAGTCATAGAGGTTTCTCTGATTCAGTGATTAATACTATGTTACAAGCTCGTAAATCTGTCTCTAGAAAGATTTATTATAGAGTTTGGAAGACTTACATTTCATGGTGTTCTTCTCATAAATTCTCTTGGCATTCTTTTAGAATTCCTAGAATTTTGCAGTTTCTTCAGGATGGTTTGGATAAGGGTTTGTCTGCAAGTTCCTTGAAAGGACAAATCTCCGCTCTTTCTGTTTTATTTCACAGAAAGATTGTTATACTTCCTGATATACACTGTTGTGTACAGGTTTTAGTTCGTATTAAGCCTGTCATTAAGTCAATTTCTCCTCCTTGGAGTCTTAATTTGGTTCTGAGGGCTTTACAGGCTCCTCCATTTGAACCTATGCATTCTTTGGACATTAAACTACTTTCTTGGAAAGTGTTGTTCCTTTTGGCTATCTCTTCTGCTAGAAGAGTTTCTGAGCTATCTGCTCTTTCTTGTGAGTCTCCTTTTCTGATTTTTCATCAGGATAAGGCAGTTTTGCAGACTTCTTTTCAATTTTTACCTAAGGTTGTGAATTCTAACAACATTAGTAGAGAAATTGTTGTCCCTTCTTTATGTCCTAATCCTAAGAATTCTTTGGAGAGATCCTTACATTCTTTGGATGTGGTAAGAGCTTTGAAATATTATGTGGAAGCTACTAAAAATTTCAGAAAGACTTCTAGTCTATTTGTTTTATTTTCCGGTCCTAGGAAAGGTCAGAAAGCTTCTGCTATTTCCTTGGCTTCTTGGTTGAAACTTTTGATTCATCAAGCTTATTTGGAGTCGGGTCAAACCCCGCCTCAGAGAATTACAGCTCATTCTACTAGATCAGTCTCCACTTCATGGGCTTTTAAGAATGAAGCTTCAGTTGATCAGATTTGCAAAGCAGCCACTTGGTCATACATTTACTAAATTCTACCATTTTGATGTATTTGCTTCTTCGGAAGCAGTTTTTGGTAGAAACGTTCTTCAGGCAGCTGTTTCAGTTTGATTCTTCTGCTTTTTGATTTAAGTTTTTTTCTTTCAAAAGTGAAAATAAACTTATTTTCTCCTGTTAAGTGTAGTCAGTCCACGGGTCATCCATTACTTATGGGATATTAACTCCTCCCTAACAGGAAGTGCAAGAGGATCACCCAAGCAGAGCTGCTATATAGCTCCTCCCCTCTACGTCATACCCAGTCATTCTCTTGCACCTAACTAATAGATAGGATGTGTGAGAGGACTGTGGTTGTTAAACTTAGTTTTTATTTCTTCAATCAAAAGTTTGTTATTTTAAACGGCACCGGAGTGTGTTGTTTTTTCTCAGGCAGCATTAGAAGAAGAATCTACCTGAGTTTGTGTATGATCTTAGCGGACGTAACTAAGATCCATTTGCTGTTCTCGGCCATTCTGAGGAGCGAGGTAACTTCAGAACAGGGGACAGCGGGCAGGTTCACCTGCAAGGAGGTATGTTGCAGTATATTATTTTCTAAGGAATGGAATTGACTGAGAAAATACTGCTAATACCGATGTAATGTAAGTACAGCCTTAAATGCAGTAGTAGCAACTGGTATCAGGCTGATATGTATGTAAGTTTACACTTAAGTATTTCTGGGGAATGGCACTTCACTGGGAAAATACGGTATACATATAACTTTTAGCCTAAATCTGCAGTGTGAGCGGCTAGCAGCAGGCTTTTTAATAACATTTCATAAATTATATTTTAAATGTTTTGCTGGCATGTTAATCGTTTATTTTTTCTGAGGTACTTGGTGAAAACATTTTTGGGCGTTATTTTCCACATGGCTGTCGTTTGTTTTGAATTAAAACAGTTTACTGAGCTTCCCTCACTGTTGTATTATGAGTGGGAGGGGCCTATTTTGGCGCTTTTATTGCGCATTAGAAATTCAGTCACAGTCTGCCTTTTTCTCCCTGCATGATCCAGGACGTCTCTACAGAGCTCAGGGGTCTCCAAAACTAGTTTTGAGGGAGGTAATCACTCACAGCAGACCTGTGAGACTGTGCTTTGACTGTGATAAAAACGCTTATATTTTCAATTGTTATCCGTTTTTTGGTATTAAGGGGTTAATCATCCATTGCTAGTGGGTGCAATCCTTTGCTAACTTAATGCATTTACTGTGAAAATTTGGTTTCTATAACTAATCCGGTTCATTGTTATTTCAACTGTGACAGTTTTTCTGTGCTTCTTAAAGGCACAGTAACGTTTTTTTTTTTTTTATATTGCTTGCAAATTTATTTGAAAAGTATTTTCCAAGCTTGCTAGGCTAATTGCTAGTTTGTTTTAACATGTCTGACACAGAGGAATCTCTTTGTGCAATATGTTCAAAAGCCAATGTGGAGCCCAATAGAAATTTGTGTACTAATTGCATTGATGCTACTTTAAATAAAAGCCAATCTGTACATTTTAAGAAAATTTCACCAGACAACGAGGGGAAAGTTATGCCGACTATCTCTCCTCACGTGTCAGTACCTGCATCTCCCGCTCAGGAGGTGCGTGATATTGCGACGCCAAGTACATCAGGGCGCCCTTTACAAATCACTTTACAAGACATGGCTAATGTTATGACTGAAGTTTTATCTAAATTGCCAGAACTTAGAGGTAAACGCGACCACTCTGGGGTGAGAACAGAGTACGCTGATAATGTTAGAGCCATGTCTGATACTGCGTCACAAATGGCAGAACATGAAGACGGAGAGCTTCATTCTGTGGGTGACGGATCTGATCCAAATAAACTGGACTCAGACATTTCAAATTTTAAATTTAAGCTTGAGAACCTCCGTGTATTATTAGGGGAGGTATTAGCAGCTCTGAATGATTGTAACACGGTTGCAATCCCAGAGAAATTATGTAGGCTGAATAGATACTATGCGGTACCGGCGTGTACTGACGTTTTTCCTATACCTAAGAGGCTTACAGAGATTATTACCAAGGAGTGGGATAGGCCCGGTGTGCCCTTTTCCCCCCCTCCTATATTTAGAAAAATGTTTCCAATAGACGCCACCACACGGGACTTATGGCAGACGGTCCCTAAGGTGGAAGGAGCAGTTTCTACTCTGGCTAAGCGTACCACTATCCCGGTGGAGGATAGCTGTGCCTTTTCAGACCCAATGGACAAAAAGTTAGAGGGTTACCTTAATAAAATGTTTACTCAACAAGGTTTTATATTACAACCCCTCACATGCATTGCACCTGTCACGGCTGCGGCGGCATTTTGGTTTGAGTCTCTAGAAGAGACCATTAGCTCAGTTCCATTGAATGAAATTATAGACAAGCTTAGAGTCCTTAAGCTAGCTAATTCATTTATTTCTGATGTCGTAGTACATTTAACTAAGCTTACGGCTAAGAATTCCGGATTCGCCATTCAGGCGCGCAGAGCGCTGTGGCTAAAATCCTGGTCAGCCGATGTGACTTCTAAATCTAAATTGCTTAACATACCTTTCAAAGGGCAGACATTATTTGGGCCCGGTTTGAAAGAAATTATCGCTGACATTACTGGAGGTAAGGGCCATGCCCTACCTCAAGACGGAGCCAAACCAAGGGCTAGACAGTCTAATTTCCGTGCCTTTCGTAACTTCAAGGCAGGAGCAGCATCAACTTCCTCCGCTCCAAAACAGGAAGGAACTGTTGCTCGTTACAGACAGGGCTGGAAACCTAACCAGACCTGGAACAAGGGCAAGCAGGCCAGAAAACCTGCTGCTGCCCCTAAGACAGCATGAAGTGAGGGCCCCCGATCCGGAAACGGATCTAGTAGGGGGCAGACTTTCTCTCTTCGCCCAGGCTTGGGCAAGAGATGTCCAGGATCCCTGGGCGTTAGAGATCATATCTCAGGGATATCTTCTGGACTTCAAAGCTTCTCCTCCAAAAGGGAGATTTCATCTTTCAAGGTTGTCAACAAACCAGACAAAGAAAGAGGCGTTTCTGCGCTGTGTACAAGATCTTTTGCTAATGGGAGTGATACACCCGGTTCCGCGGTCGGAACACGGACAAGGGTTTTACTCAAATCTGTTTGTGGTTCCCAAGAAAGAAGGAACCTTCAGACCAATCTTGGATTTAAAGATCCTAAACAAATTCCTAAGAGTTCCATCGTTCAAAATGGAAACTATTCGGACAATCTTACCCATGATCCAAAAGGGTCAGTACATGACCACAGTGGATCTAAAGGATGCGTACCTTCACATACCGATTCACAAGGATCATTACCGGTACCTAAGGTTTGCCTTCCTAGACAGGCATTATCAGTTTGTAGCTCTTCCCTTCGGGTTAGCTACGGCTCCAAGAATCTTTACAAAGGTTCTGGGCTCTCTTCTGGCGGTACTAAGACCGCGAGGAATAGCGGTAGCTCCGTACCTAGACGACATTCTGATACAAGCGTCAAGTTTCCAAACTGCCAAGTCTCATACAGAGTTAGTTCTGGCATTTCTAAGGTCGCATGGGTGGAAGGTGAACGTAGAAAAGAGTTCTCTATTGCCACTCACAAGAGTTCCCTTCTTGGGGACTCTTATAGATTCTGTAGAAATGAAAATTTACCTGACAGAGGACAGGTTAACAAAACTTCTAAATGCTTGCCGTGTCCTTCATTCCATTCAACACCCGTCAGTGGCTCAATGCATGGAGGTAATCGGCTTAATGGTAGCGGCAATGGACATAGTACCTTTTGCACGCCTGCATCTCAGACCGCTGCAATTGTGCATGCTAAGTCAGTGGAATGGGGATTACTCAGATTTGTCCCCTATGCTGAATCTGGATCAAGAGACCAGAGATTCTCTTCTATGGTGGCTTTCTCGGCCACATCTGTCCAGGGGGATGCCCTTCAGCAGGCCAGACTGGACAATTGTAACAACAGACGCCAGCCTACTAGGTTGGGGCGCTGTCTGGAATTCCCTGAAGGCTCAGGGATCATGGACTCAGGAGGAGAGTCTCCTTCCAATAAACATTCTGGAATTGAGAGCAGTTCTCAATGCCCTTCTGACTTGGCCTCAGTTAGCAACTCTGAGGTTCATCAGGTTTCAGTCGGACAACATCACGACTGGGGCTTACATCAACCATCAGGGAGGGACAAGGAGTTCCCTAGTGATGATGGAAGTTTCAAAGATAATTCGCTGGGCAGAGTCTCACTCTTGCCACCTGTCAGCGATCCACATCCCAGGCGTGGAGAACTGGGAGGCGGATTTCCTAAGTCGCCAGACTTTTCATCCGGGGTAGTGGGAACTTCATCCGGAGGTCTTTGCCCAAATACTTCGACGTTGGGGCAAACCAGATATGGATCTCATGGCGTCTCGCCAGAATGCCAAGCTTCCTTGTTACGGGTCCAGGTCCAGGGACCCGGGAGCGGTCCTGATAGATGCTCTGACAGCACCTTGGACCTTCAAGAGGGCTTATGTGTTTCCACCTTTCCCGATGCTTCCTCGATTGATTGCCAGGATCAAACAGGAGAAAGCATCAGTGATTCTAATAGCGCCTGCGTGGCCACGCAGGACCTGGTATGCAGATCTAGTGGACATGTCATCCTGTCCACCTTGGTCGCTGCCTCTGAGACAGGACCTTCTAATTCAGGGTCCTTTCAAACATCAAAATCTAATTTCTCTGAAGCTGACTGCATGGAGATTGAACACTTGATTTTATCAAAGCGTGGTTTTTCGGAGTCAGTAATTGATACCTTAATACAGGCTAGGAAACCTGTTACCAGGAAAATTTACCATAAGATATGGCGTAAATATTTACACTGGTGCGAATCCAAGAGTTACTCATGGAGTAAGGTTAGGATTCCTAGGATATTGTCTTTTCTACAAGAAGGTTTAGAAAAGGGTTTATCCACTTTCTCAAGAGGATGAAGAGTCTAATGCTCCATTAGACTCTTCATCCTCTTGAGAAAGTCTGCACGATAGCAGAAGAAACGCGTAGAGGTACCACAGGACTGAATTTTGGATCTGCAGAGGAGCCGTAGTTCTAAGAATAGAACACTCTGCTTTTTGGACTCTCAGGGCTACCGTAGCCCCATCAACAAGGATTTCCCTTACACTGAAAGTTCCGGTGGACATTAGAAGGGAGCGGACATTGAAAGGCTGTGAAAACAGACCGGAGCAGCTGAGTATTTGGATTAATTACCTTGAAGGAGAAAACTGTTTTATACCTGCTTTATTTTTAATAAACATTGTAAGTGCATTTTTTTAAGAGCAGCAGCGTCTGTGTTATTTATTGCACTTGAGTCTCTCTTTGCGCTTTTTTCTTTCAGAATTCAAGTCCTTTCTTTATCACCCCACTGCTTGGCTATTCGTTCAACTGAATTGTGGGTGTGGTGAGGGGTCTATTTATAGGCTTTTTGAGGTTTGGGAAACTTTGCCCCTCCTGGTAGGATTGTATATCCCATATGTCACTAGCTCATGGACTCTTGCCAATATGAAAGAAATGAATTTATCAGGTAAATTCTTACATAAATTATGTTTTTCAGTTTGAGTTTTTAAACTGCTTGCTTGTTTTTATCACAACATTTTAATTTAGGGAACACATATAGGAACATCCTTTAGCTCGATATACAACTGTCTAGGTAAAAATTGCCTTTACAGAATCCTGTGAAGGACCCTATAATACTGACGGATATTTTTATGTAATCTCTTGGGATCAGAGAGCTTTAGGGAATCTCTGAAAATAATTTGTAATCTTTCGACTGCAGAGGGAAGTTCTGTCATAATGCAGATCTATGTTGGTAGTTCTGGGGTACAATTGAAATGGGGTGCACATGTTGCTACCAATCTTTGCTAGTTTTTCCTAGTTAAGTAGTAGAAATCTTCATGCCTCATGAATATCAATTAGAATGTAATAAATATATTTTAAACATCAAAATGAACCTCCGTTAAATGTAACCATTAAAGGACTAGGTATGTATGCAATAATATCACTACAGTTTACCAATCATGAGGAAAAAAGAAAAATATATTCAGTAAATTTTTAGTTACATTTACAGAATAAGATATTAAATAATATTCCTCTATTTTTTTCTTAATATTTTTGGTGGGAGACCAAAATGCTACATACTTGGAAAAATGTTAAAACAAAAGAAAAAGGGGGGGAGAGACAAAAAAAAAAGAACAAAGAGAGACAGAAAAAAAGAGCAAAATAGATACAGCAAATTTTGTTACATTTTCCTAATACTGTATTCATAATATTTTTTTTTGGGGGGGGGCAAAATGCTACATAGTTGGAAAATAAGGAGAAGGGGAGAATAAAAAACAAAATAAAGCATAAACGTTTAGTGAGTGTAACATTAACCTCTTAAGGACATATGACAGATTTTTTCCGTCATAAAACAATTGAGCAAACTGAAAGCTGTGTCCTTAAAGGGTTAAGTTTTCCTGTTTATTGTGAAACAATCTGTGGGGAAGGAATAAAAAAGTAACGCATTTTAGAGAATATGGCATTAAAGGAAAATTAAATCCATTTTTTTTTTCATGATTCAGACAGAGCATATCTTTTTAAACAGTTTTTCTTTTTACTTCTATTATCGATTTTCCTTATTTCTCGTGATATCCTTTATTGAAAGAGCAGCATTACACTACTGGGAGCTAGCTGAACACATTGGTAAGCCATTGACAGGAGGCATATATGTATAGCCACCAAACAGCAACTAGCTCCCAGTCCCTGAGCCTACCCTAGATATGCTTTTAATTAAGGATACCAAGAGAACAAAGCAAAATAGATAAGAGGTACATTTTGGGTTTCCTATCCCTTTTAAGATTTTCTATTTATTAGTAAACAATCTGTGAGGAAAAAATCCACCACAAGTAAGTGAATACATTTTTTTTTTTGGGGGGGGGGACTGTGACTACAAAGTGCTGCAAAAAATATATTAAAAAGTGTTTTCCTATTGGCTAGAAAAATAAATTCTGATCATTCTCCTTTGGCTTCTACAAGATAAACCGATTTACTTTATGAATATAACATTTTATACTGAAACATGACTGACTGTTTATTAATAAACATAGTTAATCTTTTTTTTTTTTAAAAGGCAGTCCTGTTGTTATAACCAATTTCCATATTTGATAATTCTACCCAATGCTGTATGGATATTTCCAGTATAAAAAGTGTCATCGAAGGTGCTCTCTTAGATAACCAATATCTTCTAATCAACCTTCTTTCTATCAGTATATAAGCTATAATGAGTTTCTTCATACCTTTTTTTTTCTCAATTCTTTAAAGGGACAGTTCACCCAAAAAATTTCTCCCATTTAAATTATTCCCAATGATCCATTTTACCTGCTAGAGTGTATTAAATTGTTGACAAGTAGCTCCTTTACTTCGATTTCAGCATTTGAAATAGCTGATTTAGCCTGTGGTATAGCCACCTATACTGAAAGTTTCAATACTTTAGGCCTATAGTATATAGTATAGGCTATTGACAGCCTAAGTAAACACAGCCAGCAGAAGAAGTTACACGCTCAGTGGGATGCAGGATAGTTAAGTAATAAAATGATCATTTTCCATTGTTCTCTCTATGTATTGAGCTTAGGTGTTACAGACAAATATTAGATAAGGAAGCAAGTCTGTTTACACAAAGTTATAACATAATGAGATCTGATATCACCTTTAAGATCAACCCATTGTAATAGGCTGTGGTTTCAAAGCACAACAGCAGCTACTTCATATTCACAAATAAACCTGAAAATGCAATTTCTCAAATATGTTATACTATGCAGCTGGTATAACAAGTCATTTAAAATACATTAATGGAAAAACAATTTTACAGTGTACTGTCCCTTTAAACACCAGGAACAATAGATTTACAGTCCTTAAAAGAGTTAAAAAGAAAATGGGTTAGCAGCCTTTATGTCTAAAGAAGACACAAACCCCATTCCTGCATTGCAAATCCAATAACAAGCTAAAGAGAGAAGTAATATTGCTCTGCTAATGGTACATATGAATAGATAATTCAATGTCTATATTACAAATATAAATCCTGTACAATTGCCAAATGTGCATATCTGAAATAAAAGAAGCCATCAGACAAAGCAATGCAATATTGTTTGATGAGATATGAGTCAGTAGGAATAATATTAAAGGGACACTGAACCCAATTTTTTTCTTTCATGATTCAGATAAACAATGCAATTTTAAGCAACTTTGTAATTTACTCCTATTATCAAATTTTCTTCATTCTCTTGATATCTTTATTTGAAAAGCAAGAATGTAAGTTTAAATGCCGGCCCATTTTTGGTGAACAACCTGGGTTGTTTTTGCTGATTAGTGAATAAATTCACCCACCAATAAACAAGTGCTGTCCATGGTCTGAAACAAAAATTGGCTGGCTTCTTAGCTTAGATGGCTTCTTTTTCAAATAAAGATAGCAAGAGAACGAAGAAAAATAATAGGAGTAAATTAGAAAGTTGCTTAAAATTGCATGCTCTATCTGAATCTCGAAAGGAAAAAAAAATGGGTTCAGTGTCCCTTTAAGTAGCTGGAATTCAGACATAAAAATGAGGGGCCCATCTCAAGCAGGATTCTACCTATACAGGTGCTTGGAGATCAGAAAAACCTACACCCCACCATATTGAGGGTTGCTTGTTTGTTCTAAACAAATAAACTATTTGTGACAAAAGTACCAACACAGCTCACATTGGTCTAATCCCAACGTACGTGCATTGTATTCTGCCATGAACCACACATTTTCAGAATACTACCTAATTGGAGACCTCAGAATGCCAATTTGTAGTTGCAATGAAGTGTTTGGACTATACATTTGTATAGGATTTTGATAAAAAAATAAATATAAAATTAAAGTTGCACACATCATGAATTGATATTATTGGCTTAATGAAAAATCTGCATTTAAAAAAGCAAGGGGGGGGGGGTATTTAATCCCTCCTCCTCCTGCACAATGTCGGTGTAAAAGATTGGAGAAGTTGTGTACCCTGTGCAGCTCTGCCATTGATTAGATTATACACTTAATTTGAGTTATTTTACTGATGCCCCAACAGATGGTTTTCATATTGATCAGAATTCTTTAGAAAACAAAGCCAATAAATCCCCCCAGCTTGCCTTTAAGGTTATTCTAATAGATTAGAATGCGGTCCAACTCTAGATTTCTGTTACTATTTGTAAAGTTGAGAAAATCTTTTGTCGTTTTCTTTTCTTTCTGGAATTCTTGTTTGATATTAAAGTAAAAATGTGATTGGATGTTCATGAAGTTAATTATTAATTTTTTTCTTTTAAAACAATCCCTTGAAGTCAAACACAGTCGAGGTTGATGTTGTTTGATCTCCGTTTCCCCATACAAGTACGAACAGCTGATAATGGCTGTTGCTCACAGAAAACCAAAATGGGTTATTGGGCTGAATAAAATCCATGTGTGTAGCAATAGTATAGAGTGGTGCGTTTATTATTATTATTATTATTTTAATAACATTTTTAATGTAATTTACTGACAGAAATACATTGGTATTGATATAAATTCTGTAACTGTTGATACATAGTAGATCATGTTTTTTTAATTGATGATGGTCAGCAAAAAACGTCCATTGCTGTTGTTGGCGTGGGCAATGCCATCTTTTTTGGGTCTGAGCATATGCAAGGCCGTGGCCAATGAGTTTTATCAATCAATGTTGAATGTTGAGCATTTATCGAGTACCTTGTTGAATTAAATGGGTCTGTTATGTTTTCTATATTTGGTTGAACTTGTGTTTGGGTGGATTGTGATCACCAAAGTCAATGTTGTCCATTGGGTACATTTTACAATATGCAATATTTTTCTAATACAAACATGGTGTTATTTAGTTTTTGATTGTTCCTATGTCAAAAAATGTGCATCGAGAACCGAAAACCAGGTGATCGACAAAATTGGAATCAAACCCCTATGTAAAATCAAAAATGTAATGTGTACCAAGTCACAATATATTGATGGTGGTTAATTAAAGGGGCATTACATTTTCTTCCATGATTTAGGTAGAACAGACCATTTTAAACAACTTCCCAGTTTACTTCTATTATCAAATTTGCTTCATTCTCTTGGTATCATTTGTTGGAGTAGCAATGCACTACTGGTTTCTAACTAAACACATGGGTGAACCAAAGACAATTGGTGTGTGTATGTATATATGTGTGTATGTATGTATGTATGTATGTATGTGTGTGTGTGTATATATATATATATATATATATATAGCCATCAATCAGCAGCTAGAACTTAGGTTATTTGCTACTCCTGAGCTTACCTTGATAAAGCTTTCAGCAAAGGATATCAAGAAAATGATGCAAATTAAATAATAGAAGTAAATTAGTAAGTTGTTTACACTTGTATTCTCTGTCGTCTGAATCATGAATGTCTAATTTATGACTTTACTGTCCCTTTAAGCGCACTGCCTTGGTCTCTAAGCTGATTGTGGTTTAATAATATAGGTCTTGAGTTATCTCTAGGGTTGCTGATGATTACTTTTGTTCAGCTGTCTTTCAGGATAGACAATGCCTGTTGAGTATACATTTTAATGTATCTTTATTGTTTGCTTTTCTTGTGTTTTGCTGCACTTTTTCACCTTTTTTTCTTGGTTTTGATCCAGAGGAGATTGAGAGGTGGAGGTACAGACATGGAGCCCATAGACAAATGGCTCATCACTCAAGGAATGGTGAGCAGATCACCAGCAAGTAGATACTGCCCTCTCGTATTCCCTATCCCTATATGGCATAACATACTTACCAGCCGGACATTGCCAGAAACTCAAACAGGCCGGGTATTTGCCATCTCTAACATAATAATCAGTGAAGCACCCTGATGGGGCTATCAGTAAATAAAAATAGGATTAGGGGAACCAGAGAAGGAGGAAAATATTATGTTTGTACAAACACCTTATGTGCAAAACCTTATTCTGAAGTTAAAAACCTTTACTTAAATGACCTTGTTAGTCTGTTACATTACTATCCAGGAATATGTACTGACTTCCTAAAATATTAGAAACAATTTAAAGGGACACTGAACCCCAATTTTTTCTTTCGTGATTCAGATAGAGCATGCAATTTTAAGCAACTTTCTAATTTACTCCTATTATCAATTTTTCTTCATTCTCTTGGTATCTTTATTTGAAATGCAAGAATGTAAGTTTAGATGCCGGCCCATTTTTGGTAAATAACCTAGGTTGTTCTTGCTGATTGGTGGATAAATTCATCCACCAATAAAAAAAAATGCTGTCCAGAGTCTGAACCAAAAAAAGAAGCTTAGATGCCTTCTTTTTCAAATAAAGATAGCAAGTGAACGAAGAAAAATTGATAATAGGAGTAAATTAGAAAGTTGCTTAAAATTGCATGCTCTATCTGAATCACGAAAGAAAACATTTGGGTTCAGTGTCCCTTTAAGTGATAAATAGCTCAGGCAAACTGCAGTATGCTCCAGTATAAGGAGATGCACTCCAGAACATCATAAGTGAATGGGAAAATTGCAATTTGTTGAGGTCAGTTATAGGAAAATCAGTCACACTGCATATGTTTTGCTACATTTAAAGGGACATGAAACCCACATTTTTTTTCTTTCATGATTCGGATAGTACATGTGATTTTAAACAAATTTCCAATGTACTTCTATTATCTAATTTGTTTTGTTCTTTTGGTATTCCTTTGTTTAAAAGATACCTAGGTAGGCTCAGGAGCTGCTGATTGGTGGCTACACTTAAACGCTTTATTTTATTGGCTCACCCAGTGTGTTAACTAGTTCCCATTACTGCATTGCTGCTTGTTTAACAAAGGATGCCAAGAGAATGAAACAAATTAGATCATAGAAGTACATACATATAAAAACAATTTGTTTCCTAGTTAAAATCTGTTAGTTATCGTAGTCCATTTCCCTACATACCAGATGGATTATAGATAATTACCATAAGTACTTATTCATACCATATATGGACACATTTCAATTGTCATCGATTGCAAGCAATTATTATTTTTCATTTATTCGTAGAGAAACCGAATAAATATCCAAAATACCTATTGGTGATCTTGAGAAAAATAAACTTTGCTTATAGCATGATCACTAATAACCAATAAGATTATCTCTATAAATGAGTTGTCGTTGTTGAAATAATTTAGTTGCATAAGGATTTTCACATTGAAATATAAAACAACTGATCCTCATTACTTACTGTAGCTGCACTTTGTTAGGTGGAAAACCATATGATGTGCAAAATACTCTGTCTGTACGGAGATTCTGTTGTCCGGCTCCCCCCTTACCGCCCTGTTCCTTTATCAATATCTTTTCTTCAATGATAAGCACAAGTTTCATAAAGGATTAAACTAGCATTTCTCAGCGTCTTACCATTTTTAAAATATTAAACACTTAAACAGAGATTTTCACAGCAGTAAAGAACAAGAATACCCACTGAGTTTGCCCATTAAAGGGACGTACACACCTCCCAATTACAAGACATTTCTGTTGTGTTGTAAAAGAATAACAAATCAGGTAAGTCTAAACATTTCTAATTTTACCCACCCCTTGACTTATATGGAGGAGCCAATTAGGGCTTGAGTCTGCCGCAGACAAGGCTAGCCATGGTCATTATTCTAGTATAAAGTGTATTATTTGTATCTTCTGAAGCCAATTAGATAACGTTATGTAGCGGGGTTAGCCCTCAGATGCCTGCAGTGTCTATTTCCAGCTTTGATAATTAAGAAAATCCACAAATGACATAAATAGAGGTAAAATAAAGTATATTTCAAAGTTGTTTTAAATTAAACTCTTAAGGTGATTAAAGTTCATTTAAGTCACATGCTTTTCTTCTGAATGAGATGCAGTATATCAATTTACTGTGACTGTGGGTTTGTCTGTCTGGCAGTGAGATGTTCGCTGGATAAGAATTTCTACCTGGTACAAGCTGAAAGTAATAGTGCGGTTATCCGTGTGAGGTGTATCTGTCAAGTCCAAATTCCGATATGACAACACCATTGTTTATATTCTGTGGATCAAAGTCCTAAATTACAGTAGATAAAGGTTCCATAGTAATTTTTGTTTGGTTCATTTTTATTTTCCCTACTGAATCTTTTTTTTTTTTTTTTTTTAATCATATGTAGTTTGAAACGTCATTGATCCTGCACAATAGGTGTTTCCATCTTAAAGGGTTAATATAGTGTAATCTAAAATATTCTGCTATTTCATTATAGCATTTTGTTATTAAAGCATGCACTACTGGGACTGTAAAGTCAAAAGTAAACTTAAAGGGACATGAAACCCCCGAAAAGAAATTATGATTTAGGTAGAACAGACAATTTTAACCAACTTTCCAATTTACTTCTATCATCAAATTTGCTTCATTCTCTTGGTATAATTTGTTGAAGGAGCAGCAATGCACTATTAGTTTCTAACTAAACATATGGGTGAGCCAATGACAATCGGTATATATATATGCAGCCACCAATCATCAGCTAGAACCTAGGTTTTTTGCTGCTCCTGAGATTACCTAGATAAATCTTTCAGCAAAGGATATCAAGAGAAGGAAGCAAATTAAATAGTAGACGTAAATTGGAATGTTGTTTAAAAATGTTCTGTCTAACTCATGAATGTCTAATTATGACTTTACTGTCCCTTTAATTGAATTGGATAGAGCCTAAAATTGTAAACAACTTTTTACTTTGATCATCAATTTTGCTTAGTTCTCTTGGTATCCTTTTGTTAAAGAGTAATCCTAGGTGTGCTCAGGAGCGTGCACATGTATTTAGCCATAGCAATCTTATACATAGTTGAAAACTTTTCTGTCATTTGGTATCTGTACCATTCTATGGCAGTATCTTTTGGATTTATAACATTGCTATAAACATTGTTGCAAACACTGCTGCCAGACGGCTAAGGGCACGTGGACACTCCTGAGTTTACCTAGAATTACTCTTTAACAAAGGATACCTACAGAATGAAGCAAAATTGATAACCGAAGTAAACTGGAAAATTGTTTTCAAATTGCATGCTCTACATAAATCTTGAACACATCCGGTCAGCCAATGACAATAGGCATATGTGTATAACTACCAATCGTCAACTATCTCCCAGTAGTGCATTGCTGCTCCTGAGCCTAGGTTTGTTTTTTAATAGAAGTAAATTGGACATTCTCTTAAAATAACATACTCTATCTCAACCTTGTACAGCAGGGTCTTCCGGTCTGTTCTTGAGCAGGACACAGCCAATGATTGGTGACTACATTCATGATAGAGCATGTTATAACAGTATTACCTCAGACTGCCCCTTTTAATACCACAGGTGGTGTTAAAAGGTCTGGCAGAGGAGGTTCTACAGTGACACCAAACTTTGGTAGTGGCAATAGCATCATTTATTTTTTTTGTAAGACCCTTTCTTTTCATTTTTTTACATTTACATGGAGTGGGGAACGCTTACAGACCCTTCTTACATCCAGTGTTCTGCCCGGCATGACGCTGTTCTTCTGTATAGTTTTTTGTTTTGTTTTCCAGACCATGTGACAAAAACAGCAGCAACCTGAAACTTTCTTTTGATCACTGTTAGTAGCACCCCCCTAAATTATTAAAGCTAGGACCACCCCCGAGGCAACAGAAGTATGGTCCTTAAAGGGATATAAAACCCACATTTTTTCTTTCATGATTTAGAAAGAGCATGCAATTGTAAACAACTTTCTAATTTACTTCTATTATCTAATTTGCTTCATTCTCTTGATATCCTTTGCTAAAAAGCATATCTAGATAGGCTCGGTATCTGCCAATTGGTTGCTGCACATAGATGCCTTGTGTGATTGGTTCACCCATGTGCATTGCTATTTCTTCAACACATTATATCTAAAGAATAAAGCAAATTAGATAATAGAAATACTTTAGAATGTGATTTAAAATTGTATTCTCTATGTGAATCATGAAAGAACATTTTTGGGTTTAATGTCCCTTTAAATCTTATATTCTGAGATAGGATTGATATAGGAACATGAATGATAAATCTGAGTTTCTAAACGGCTCCCCCCCCCCCCCCCCCACAGTGTTTGCTGCACACTAATGTAATCACTTTCTTTTCTATTTGTGTATTTTTTATCCTTATGAAAGAGCAGCCATTGAACATGTTTGATTTTAATGTAAACTAAAACTAATACAGCATAATCAGTTGTGTACTTCCTATTAATGCTCATTGGCTGATAGGTACATCCTTCCAATTATCATTGACTGAAAGGAACATTAATACTAATGCTCATTGGCTGATAGGTATAAGCGCTTATCAGCCAATAGGAAGTACCCATCCGCTAATGAGCAGTAGTGAAGAGTATGTATCAGCCAATGAGAGCACTAGTATGAAGTACACAACAGATACTGCTGTATTAGCTAACATTTTTAAAGTGACAGTCTAGTCAAAATTAAACTTTCATTATTCAGATAGAACTTGTAATTATATTGTAGACTGTCCCTTTTAAGCATAAAGAGCAATCTTTCATTTCTATCATCTTTCAATTAATTCAGTAAGGTGATTGGTCATCTGAAAAATTCACATTACCTCCAAAAATTCTTAAACATCACAATTGTAAACTTGTTTGTTACAATTATGAGCAGTATACTTGGGTTTACCTTAATCATTATTTTGTAGATTACTATATAACATAATTTGAATTCTTCATTATGTGCCAATCCTTTTCTGGAGGTTAAGTCTTCAAATACAGGTAGCCCTCAGTTTACGCCGGGGTTAGGTTACATAAGGAATGGTTGTAAATTGAAACCCAGTTTATAATGTAAGTTAATGGGAAGTGAGGGAGATAGGTTCCAGGCCCCTCTCAAAATTGTCATAAGTAACACCTAATACATTATTTTTAAAGCTTTGAAATGAAGACTTTAAATGCTAAACAGCATTATAAACCTGATAAAATAATCACACAACACAGAATATATAATTAAACTAAGTTAAATGAACAAAAACATTTGCTAAACAGCATTATAAACCTAATAAAATAATCACACAACACAGACTTCACTTGCATTTTTCTGCAAACAGTTCTTTCTATGCATTCCAATCTGGACTGATTTATAGACAGGAAGATCTTGTTCTTTTGAAATCTGCTCAATAGCTCAGGTCTGGTTAAACTGATTAACTTTAGCTTGCTTGGCTTTGCTGCAACACAAGCGGACAGCTCCACCTACTGGCTATTTTAATAAATGCACTGCTTCTCAATGCTTTTCAATGGCAGTCACATGACTGGAAAAAAGGTTGTTATTCTGAAACGGTGTAAATTGAACCGTTGTAAAACGAGGGCCACCTGTATATTGTACATGTATTACAATTGTAACAACACACTTGCAAGTAAAATTGTGATGAGTCCTGAATAAAGATCACACAACTGATTTATTTACTCATTAGACAACTTTATTACAACATTACAAAATCCATAATCTGCAATCTGCCATGGTAAAGATGTTCTGTCTAATTTATAGAGATGTTAAAACGGAATGTGCTGTATCACTACTATATCCACACAGTGTTTTGCTTTCTTTTTTAAATAGCAGAGAATTGTTAAAAGGACAGTCTACTCCAGAATTATTATTGTCTAAAAATATAGATAATCCCTTTATTACCTATTCCCCAGTTTTGAACAGTCATCATGGTTATATTAATATACTTTTTACCTCTGTGATTACCTTGTATCTAAGCCTCTGCAGACCCCTGATCACATGGCTATTTATTATCTAATGACTTGCATTTTAGCCAATTAGTGCAGTGTCATGCACGACTACACAGGAGAGAGCACACATGAACTAGCAATCTCCTGTTGTGAAAAGCTAAAAAAAAACGCATGTGATAAGAGGCTGTCTATAGTGGCTTAGAAACGGGCAGAAATGTAGAGGTTTTAAATTTTTATAAAGTATATTAGTATAAGAATGTTGGTTGTGCAAAGCTGAGGAATGGGTAGTAAAGGAGTTATCTATGTTTTGAAACAATAACAATTTTGGTGTTGATTGTCCCTTTAACTGTATTTCACTAGTATTGTACAGATAGATATTTACTCCCCCCCCCCCCCTTGAAATTATTGATTTTGGTATGCTCCTAATTGCAGTATAACCTTCTGGGTTTTTTTAAAGGTAGAGCTGTCATGTCGCAGTGTTAGAAGTTTTGAGATCTGACCCCCAGATACCACTATGGATTTGATTAGATCATACTATGAAATGAAAAAATAGACTTTTTAAAGGTAAATTACATTTTGCGCTTGTGCCTATATAACTTTGGGGTTTTACCCTTTGCAAATGGGTTAAAACGTTTGCTCAAGAGGTGCAATGCAAGGCCATGAGTAAGATGTCAATATAGCTGCCAGTCACCGGTTGTATCCTGTATATAAGTGTTTTTCAACCGCGGTTTTCAAGTACCTCCAACAAGCCAGGTTTTCATTATAGCTGAACTAGAACACAGGTGAAATATTCCGCTCATCAGTAACCATGGTTACTATCCTGCTCTCAACCATCAGCTGATTATTCTCTAGTTCAGCTATAATGTAAATCTGACCTGTTAGGGTTACTTGAGGGCCGCGGTTAAGGAACACTGCTGCATTAGACTGGCTCAGGAACTTCCCTGGTTAATATGTTTAACTATGTGTTCAACAGGACATAAAAATGATTCTGTGTTAGAGCATTTCATTATTGTACTGCTGCTTACATATATACATGTGTTTAACCCCTGTAAAGAGGTGAACTAAAGAGCTGCTATGAGCTACTGGGAGCTAGCTGTGCACATCTGGTGAGCCAAAGAGACACATGCGTGTAGCCACTAATCACCAGCTGTTTCCCAATAATGTATTGCTGCCTCTGAGGCTTCCTAGGTATGCTTTTCAACAAAGGATACCAAGAGAATTACGTATATTTGATTATTGAGGTTTGTTGCTGACCATAATTGCAATAAAGTCCCCAAATAAATTTAAGCAGCATTTGCAAGAAAAATATTTAATATGTTTAAATTCTTTTATTTCAAATCATTTAAATAATATCGTTTAACTTTCTCTGTAACTATGAATGTGTCCTACTGGTTGAAACATGCGATTACAACTGTTCAGAGTCAAGTAGGCAAGTTACTTCAAAGCTTTCTGAACAATCTCAGAACAGAAATCTAAGTCGATTTAGATTATCTGGAAGCCTCCGAATCTTGTGCTTATCAGTCAGCAGAAAAGATATTGTTTCCACCAAACTTTGCAACATACTTGTTTTACCGTAACCGTCAGTAACCGAGTACACCTAGTTTGTCTGTTTGATTAACCTTAGGTTGACATTTATAACTTTTTTTTAAAAAAACTAAAATTTATATTGTAAGTACAAAGTGTGGTTGTTTGAATTTCCAAAGAGCAACAAGGTAAAGAAACTATTTTTGAATGGCGCCATTGTTAAAATACAACGTACTCTAGACATGGTACAGTCCATAGCTCCTGGAAAAAGGGACAGTGATTGATTTAGTGTTGTGCATTATCACTAAGCTATCTATAGAGTAGCAGATTCTCTGCGGTGACAAGCGTGTGGTATCTGCTCACCTTTGGATCGTTTGTATGGTTTGACCTCACATTGTTATCTTGCAATGCAAATATATTCAGAAGCTCCTGATAAAGCTTTGTATACGATTAGTCAGAAGATCAGCTACTACATATAGACGGGAGATGCACCGAAGTAACAGAGAAGGGAATCGTTAATGACAATTGCATTGAATAATATTCTTTCACCTTAATAATTAACCCTATATTATGTCATTTTGTTAAAGGGACGTTAAACCCACATTTTTTTCTTTCATGATTCAGATAGAGAATACAATTTTAAACAACTTTCTAATTTACTTCTATTATCTAATGTGCTTCATTCTCTTGATATTCTTTCCTGAAAAGCATTTCTAGATAGGCTCAGTAGCTTCTGATTGGTGGCTTCACATAGATGCCTCATTTGATTGGCTCACCAATGTGCATTGCTATTTCTTTAACAAAGGATATCTAAAGATTGCAGCAAATTAGATAATAGAAGTAAATTGGAATGTTGTTTAAAATTGTATTCTCTATCTGAATCGTGAAGGAAAATTTTGGGGTTTAAGGGCCCTTTAACAAACATATTTAGAAAGATATGGTAGTGTACATACAACTTTTTCCCTGTTATTCCAGTGTAGATTCCTCCTACTGTGTCAAAAGTCAGTCTTGAGATTTTTTTTATTTTTATTTTTTTATTACAACTAGATAAATAAAAGGAGCACTGATCATATCCCTTTAAAGGTCTATAGGCTTTATATATGTCAATTTATTTACATTGCAGTTATGTTTACTGTCTCATCTCATTATTGGCAATCCAGTATCTACCCTATAATATAATATTGAGAGTTGTTTTTTTCATAGACAGTTTAATTGAATGCTGCATTATTCAAAGAAAAAAAAATGAGTGATACAGAACAAGTGTTCAGACACATTAAATAGGTGATTCACATCTCTCATCCCAGGAAACAAACATTTGGTAGGTGAAGAAATGTTAGCAAGCTATTGTGCTGGCAGTAATTTGTGTTATTAGCATCACTGAAATGAAGTCCTGCATAGAGCTGCATAACATTGCTGTGAAATCCGTAATAGGCCTCTGAGATGCCTAAGGGGTTAATGCGGGCCCTGTCATAATGCGCATTGATTTTGTTGCCAGTTCTATATTTTTCGTTTGGTTGCATTAGATACATAGTTGCCGGCAACATGTGCTTCCTCTGTATTGCTGTTGGTGGATAGTGCATGGGGATATAGTAAACTGAGGTAAACTATGTTATCCAAATTATAAGGAAGTCTCTATCCACTGTGTTAAAGGGACAAATACATTTTCTAAGCCTAGTATTGAGGTAATTCCCAGCCTTCCTCTAGTCATGGGTGCTGCCATGTTGAAATTTAGCATCCACTGCATTCCAGTCCAAAATGGCAGCCCCCATAATTAGAGGGAGGTGCATGAAATGTGTTTAGTGTTTGATGTCCCTTTAATGTAAAATGCATTTGTGTACAATAAACTGAACATGTATATTTTTATGTAATCTTAAATGATTTGTATGTTCTACTTTTATCAGACTGTTTATACAGTGCAAAAACAGTTTATATACTGAAAAGTATATTTTCAAAACCAAAAGTGTTTGAGGGCAAGAGAAAAAAAGGACCATAAGGTTATTATGACATTGATTTATGTAAAGAAAAACTCTGTTTTTACAACCTGCCTATTTCATATGTGATTAGATTCCACTGAAACTTAAATAGTGCCAGCTGAGAGTTTAGTGCCAGGGCTGTCAAAATGTAGCACAACCATGTTTAATTGCAGGTGATCGTGCCAGCTCTCATCTACAGAAATTCTGGAAAAACGATGGGTTATTGGGGATGAGGTGGTTGGTGGGTGTCATACAATAGCTCATCCCCAAAAGTCTATCTATGCCTTAGTGTATACATTATATACAGTTAGCTTTTTTCACAACAGGGACTGCATTGTATCTCCTTGGCTGCCAGTAACAAGTAATTCAGTGATTTTACCCCTCCCCTCTGCTTATTAATACACAAAAAGCTGCAATTTTACTCCTCACTGTCTTACAGTAGCACACACAACAGTGATTTTACTCTTTTTGTTTTCCAGAAACACACAAGGCAGTGATTTTTGTTTAACTGGCAGTCAGTAATACATAGGGCAGTGATTTCATTATTAATGCAATTGGTAGGCAAAATCATGTTTTTTACTTCTTTTTGGAGCCATATTGGTACTGAGGTACAGATTGCCTTTATAATGTAGGTGCTACTTAGTGGACTTAAAGGGACATAATACCCATATGCTAAATCACTTGAGTCATGCAGTGTAACTGTAAATAGCTAACAAGAAAATATCACCTGAATATCTCAATGTAAAAAAGGAAGATATTTTACCTCAAAATTTCTTCAGTTCACAATATTAAGTGCTCTGTAGCCACTACATATATAAAAAAAAAAAAAAAAACAGGCAATCGGCTTAATCGGTGCTGATGTCACTCCTTTTTTTTTTTACTGTTATCCCATGAGATTTCACTGCAATCTTATGAGATTTTATAGTTAACTTCATTAAACTGAGGAGGGAAATAACATGACTGTGCCTGCACATGCCAGATGCACGCTCCCTTGCAAGTCCTGGGACTAGCATCCTGATTGGCTGCTTAAAGACCGTTTACAATATCTTCCTGTTTTACATAGATATGTTAAGGTGATATTTTCTAGTCAGCTTTTTACAGATGTGCTGCATTACTTTCAAGTGTTTCAGTATTTGGGTATCACACCTCTTTAAAGTGTCCATTTTTTGTACAGATTTTACTGGACTAGCTGGTTGAAATACCAGAATGGACAACTGGCAATCCAACAGCAGACTAACAAGTGAACAACACTCTTCTTCCATTTCATGGTTCCATTGCACAAATGTCTCCTGTATTCATTTATGTGTTTGCATGCAGGTCAAAGGCTTCATGTTATGTTTTTTATCCCTACTCATACTATGAACTTACTTTCCATTACTGTCCATCATGTCCATTATTTTGTTTGTCATTTATGTTTTTCAGCATACTTTTGCATTTTGTTTTTTCCCCCTATTATATCATGCTTTTCATTTAATTTTCCATTGTATATATTATTTTTTAATTTGTATTTTTTTTATGTTCTCCATACTTGTGGTGGATGTATTTTGGGTTTTGCCTGCTTGCTGACTTCCATAGATTCCAGTTCCACAGCCCTCTGACATGGATGATATAGAGGAGTGGCTCGGTACAGACGTGGTGAGAGTCTTTTATATTTCTCATTTTATTTGTGTTATATATTTTTCTTTGGTTGACCAAGTAGCAGAACTTGCTAGTAGTGCGTATCTCAACCCACGTATACAAACATTTTTCATACTTACCATTGTGGATTCTGTGTAGATCAGAAGTGCTTAATTAATAATTTAATGAAAGAAAATGTTATTTATAATTATCGTATCACATACTACATCCTGCACATTCCTAATTATGAACTTTTTTGCTTTCCTAAAAGAATTAGAAATGAAGTGTCAAACAAAAGTCTGCATATGGAATTTTTGTATAAAAGGATTAAACACATAGCTAAAGTGTTGTCCAGAGCAACAATATGCTCCTGAGTTGGACTTGAGCTAGTTAAAGGGACAGTCTACCATAGAATTGTTTTAAAAGATAGATAATCCCTTTATTACCCATTCCCCAGTTTTGCATAACCAACACAGTGTTATTAATGTACTTTTTACCTCTGTGATTACCTTGTATCTAGGAACCTTCTAACAGCCCCCTGATCACATGACTGTGACTGTTTATTATCTATTGTCTTAAATGTAGCATTGTGTTGTGCTAAATCCCAAATAACCCCCTGTACCTGAACACAGTGTTATCTATATGGCCCACATGTACTTTCTGTCTCTTTGTGTTGAAATGAGATTTAAAAAGCATGTGATAAGAGGCAGCCCTCAAAGGCTTATAAATTAGCATATGAGCCTACCTATGTTTAGTTTAAACTAAGAATACCAAGAGAAAAAAACAATTTGATGATAAAAGTAAATTGGAATATGGATTAAAATTAAAAGTCCTATCTGAATAATGAAAGTTTAATTTATACTAGACTGTCCCTTTAATGGTGGTGACATATGTATTCCACTCTTGATTGGCTCATTGTCCATGTCCAGCTCAGGAGTGGAAGTGTATTGCCATGCTTACTTTAAGTATGTGTTTATTTTTAAGTAAAATGCTCTTGAACCTTTTACTGTTTCACTATAATGTCTCTTTAAAGGGACATTAAACTCACATTTGCTTTCATGATTCCCGATATCAAATACAATTTTTTTTTTTTAATTTTTTTTTTAATTTTAAAGTTGTTTTTATTGAGGTTCAGAAAAGTTACATATTACAAATCTTTGTAATGCAAGTTACAGAGCTTCTTGTGGGTTACATATGGTTATAGTATGGAGGGAACAACAGAAACAGGCAATCAAACAAATAACATTAAAGCTCCATATAAACATTGAACTTCTCTTACTAGATTCTTTGTAATGAACTTTACACACATTAAGGTATTGGTGGGTCACATAGATCCATTTGATCATGAGAATTTGGAATGAGCGCAATCATAGTCAAGAATGTCTAGTAAGAACAACCTTAGGGTGATTAGAATAGCCAGAAAAAGAGGAGAAGAGAAAAAAAAAAAAGGGGGGGGGGGGGGGTAGGGGACACAGGTGGGGGAGGGGGAAATCAAATACAATTTTAAACAACTTCCCAATTTACTGCTATTATCTAAATTGCTTCATTCTCTTGGTATTATTTGTTGAAGAAACAGCAATGCATATAGGTGAGCCAATAACATGAGGCATATATGTGCAGCCACCAATCAGCAGCTTCTAGGTATGCTTTTTAACAAAGGATACCAAAAGAACAAAAGTCGATGATAATAGAAGTAAATTAGAAAGTTGTTTAAAATTCCTCGCTCCCTCTGAATCATAAAATTGTGTTTCATGTCCTTTTAACACAAAATAAACACTAGACAGAATGATGTATTCAGAACAAAGATATTAGCCTGATAATAATGTGCATTTTTTTTTATTGTATTATGGTTTTTAAATATTGAGAAAATTGTAAAGTTTCAATATCCATAATAAAATGGGTGCTACCGTGTTGTAACCTAGGTTTCCTTCTCTGCTGAGGCCAGCTAGGGACAGTTATAAATAGTTCACTAAAGTGTGCAGCCAATGACTGTATGGAATATAATACTGGTAAGTCTGGAGTCTGCATTTCCACTTCTCACAGGAAATTAAAGGGACATTAAACACTAAATACTTGCTAGATAGAATGATGCATTCAAATAAAAGATTAGTCCATGACTAACATGTAGATGTATTTTTTAAAGTTTCATTAGTTGTTTAAAAAGTGACAAAATAAGTGTACAGTTTGAGTGTCTCTAAAACACTGGGAGCTGCCATGTTGTAACTTGTGTTACCTTCTCTGCTGTGGCCAATAAGAGACAGTTATAAATAAGTCACTAGAAGGTGCAGCCAATGGCTGTGTGGTATAGAACAGTGTTCTGCACTTCCATTTCTAATAGGAACTGAAAAGCTCACAATTTCAGAATGGAATTACAGGCAAAGAGGACAAAATAAATAATGAAAGAATATTGCAGAGTTGTTTTATATATACAATTTATAATTTTATATTACCATCTCAAAGTGTTTAATGTCCCTTTAAGAATTAAATTATAGGAAAGGGGGCAAAATAAATAATGAAAGTAAACTACCGTTAATTAAACATTGTATATTAAGTGTTTAATATCCCTTTAAGGAGTAAGAAAAGAAAAATCACTATACTAATTTTCTACTTCAGCACGGTGAGTCGGATTGGGAAATTATGGCATGTCAGAGACCTAAAATTAGCACATCATACTATTGAAAAGCCTGGAGGAATCTAAGTTCCTTATCTCTTTTGCTGTGGCCAATTCGATTTTGAGCTGAGTTAAGCAGTCACTGTGTAGAATGTTTCAGATTCCCCAATGTTGGAGTCAATTCAGGTTCTCTGGGAAGAAGTAGAAAAATCATTCCAATGTTGTTTCATTTTTCTAAACGTTGTACAGGATGATAATATGTTGTATTTAATGCCCGTATATTTACTTTGTAATAAATCTCTGAAGTTATGTAAGCTGCATTTTCGTACCTGATAAACCATCTTTCTTCTGTTAAGTGTGATCAGTCCACGGGTCATCATTACTTCTGGGATATTACTCCTCCCCAACAGGAAGTGCAAGAGGATTCACCCAGCAGAGCTGCATAAAGCTCCTCCCCTCTACGTCACTCCCAGTCATTCTCTTGCACCCAACGACTAGATAGGATGTGTGAGAGGACTATGGTGATTATACTTAGTTTTATATCTTCAATCAAAAGTTTGTTATTTTAAAATAGCACCGGAGTGTGTTATTATCTCTCTGGCAGAGTTTGAAGAAGAATCTACCAGAGTTTTTGTTATGATTTTAGCCGGAGTAGTTAAGATCATATTGCTGTTTCTCGGCCATCTGAGGAGAGGTAAACTTCAGATCAGGGGACAGCGGGCAGATGAATCTGCATAGAGGTATGTAGCAGTTTTTATTTTCTGACAATGGAATTGATGAGAAAATCCTGCCATACCGATATAATGTCATGTATGTATACTTTACACTTCAGTATTCTGGGGAATGGTACTTCACTAGAATTACACTGTAAGAAATACATAAAGCTGTTTAATAACTAGAGATTATGTTTAACGTTTTTGCTGGAATGTAAAATCGTTTTCATTTACTGAGGTACTGAGTGAATAAATGTTTGGGCACTATTTTTCCACTTGGCAGTTGCTTAATCTGTTTTCTGACAGTTTCTGTTCTCCCTCACTGCTGTGTGTGAGGGGGAGGGGACGTTTTTTTGGCGCTTTTACTACACATCAAATATTTCAGTCAGCAACTCATTGTATTCCCTGCATGATCCGGTTCATCTCTACAGAGCTCAGGGGTCTTCAAAACTTATTTTGAGGGAGGTAATTTCTCTCAGCAGAGCTGTGAGAATTATAGTTTGACTGAGATAAAAAACGTTTATTCTGTAATTTGTTTCCTGCTTTCAGAATTTGTTATCTTTGCTAATGGGATTAAACCTTTGCTAAAGTTGTGTTATTTACAAGGATTGAGGCTATAACTGTTTCAATTTATTAATTTTCAACTGTCATAGATCTTCTGTGCTTCTTAAAGGCACAGTACGTTTTAATATTATTCTAATTGAATTGTATTTCCAAGTTACAAGTTTATTTGCTAGTGTGTTAAACATGTCTGATTCAGAGGATGATACCTGTGTCATTTGTTGCAATGCCAAAGTGGAGCCCAATAGAAATTTATGTACTAACTGTATTGATGCTACTTTAAATAAAAGTCAATCTGTACAAATTGAACAAATTTCACCAAACAACGAGGGGAGAGTTATGCCGACTAACTCGCCTCACGTGTCAGTACCTACATCTCCCGCTCAGAGGGAGGTGCGTGATATTGTAGCGCCGAGTACATCTGGGCGGCCATTACAAATCACATTACAGGATATGGCTACTGTTATGACTGAGGTTTTGGCTAAATTACCAGAGCTAAGAGGTAAGCGTGATCACTCTGGGGTGAGAACAGAGTGCGCTGATAATATTAGGGCCATGTCAGACACTGCGTCACAGGTGGCAGAACATGAGGACGGAGAGCTTCATTCTGTGGGTGACGGTTCTGATCCAAACAGACTGGATTCAGATATTTCAAATTTTAAATTTAAACTGGAAAACCTCCGTGTATTACTAGGGGAGGTGTTAACGGCTCTGAATGATTGTAACACAGTTGCAATACCAGAGAAAATGTGTAGGTTGGATAAATATTTTGCGGTACCGACGAGTACTGAGGTTTTTCCTATACCTAAGAGACTTACTGAAATTGTTACTAAGGAGTGGGATAGACCCGGTGTGCCGTTCTCACCCCCTCCGATATTTAGAAAAATGTTTCCAATAGACGCCACCACAAGGGACTTATGGCAAACGGTCCCTAAGGTGGAGGGAGCAGTTTCTACCTTAGCTAAGCGTACCACTATCCCGGTGGAGGATAGCTGTGCTTTTTCAGATCCAATGGATAAAAAATTAGAGGGTTACCTTAAGAAAATGTTTGTTCAACAAGGTTTTATATTGCAACCCCTTGCATGCATTGCGCCGATCACGGCTGCAGCGGCATTCTGGATTGAGTCTCTGGAAGAGAACATTGGTTCAGCTACTCTGGACGACATTACGGACAGGCTTAGAGTCCTTAAACTAGCTAATTCATTCATTTCGGAGGCCGTAGTACATCTTACTAAACTTACGGCGAAGAATTCAGGATTCGCCATTCAGGCACGCAGGGCGCTGTGGCTAAAATCCTGGTCAGCTGATGTTACTTCTAAGTCTAAATTGCTTAATATACCTTTCAAAGGGCAGACCTTATTCGGGCCCGGGTTGAAAGAGATTATCGCTGACATTACAGGAGGTAAAGGCCATGCCCTGCCTCAGGACAAAGCCAAAGCCAAGACTAGACAGTCTAATTTTCGTTCCTTTCGTAATTTCAAAGCAGGAGCAGCATCAACTTCCTCTGCACCAAAACAGGAAGGAGCTGTTGCTCGCTACAGACAAGGCTGGAAACCTAACCAGTCCTGGAACAAGGGCAAGCAGACTAGGAAACCTGCTGCTGCCCCTAAAACAGCATGAATTGAGGGCCCCCGATCCGGGATCGGATCTAGTGGGGGGCAGACTTTCTCTCTTCGCCCAGGCTTGGGCAAGAGATGTTCAGGATCCCTGGGCGCTAGAGATAATATCTCAGGGATACCTTCTGGACTTCAAATACTCTCCTCCAAGAGAGAGATTTCATCTGTCAAGATTGTCAACAATCCAGACAAAGAAAGAGGCGTTTCTACGCTGCGTACAAGAGCTCTTGTTAATGGGAGTAATCCATCCAGTTCCACGATCGGAACAGGGACAGGGGTTTTACTCAAATCTGTTTGTGGTTCCCAAAAAAGAGGGAACTTTCAGACCAATCCTGGACTTAAAGATCCTAAACAAATTCCTAAGAGTTCCATCGTTCAAGATGGAGACTATTCGGACAATTTTACCTATGATCCAAGAGGGTCAGTACATGACCACTGTAGATTTAAAAGATGCTTACCTTCACATACCGATTCACAAAGATCATTATCGGTACCTAAGGTTTGCCTTCCTAGACAGGCATTACCAGTTTGTGGCTCTTCCATTCGGATTGGCTACAGCTCCAAGAATCTTCACAAAGGTTCTGGGTGCTCTTCTGGCGGTACTAAGACCGCGGGGAATCTCGGTAGCTCCATACCTAGACGACATTCTGATACAAGCTTCAAGCTTTCAAACTGCCAAGTCTCATACAGAGTTAGTGCTGGCATTTCTAAGGTCACATGGATGGAAGGTGAACGAAAAGAAAAGTTCACTCGTTCCACTCACAAGAGTTCCCTTCCTGGGGACTCTTATAGATTCTGTAGAAATGAAGATTTACCTGACAGAGGACAGGCTAACAAGACTTCAAAGTGCTTGCCGCACCCTTCATTCCATTCAACACCCGTCAGTGGCTCAATGCATGGAGGTAATCGGCTTAATGGTAGCGGCAATGGACATAGTACCCTTTGCACGCTTACACCTCAGACCACTGCAACTGTGCATGCTAAGTCAGTGGAATGGGGATTACTCAGACTTATCCCCTTCTCTGAATCTGGATCAAGAGACCAGAAATTCTCTTCTATGGTGGCTTTCTCGGCCACATCTGTCCAGGGGGATGCCATTCAGCAGACCAGACTGGACAATTGTAACAACAGACGCCAGCCTTCTAGGTTGGGGTGCCGTCTGGAATTCTCTGAAGGCTCAGGGACAATGGAGTCAGGAGGAGAGTCTCCTGCCAATAAACATTCTGGAATTGAGAGCAGTTCTCAATGCCCTCCTGGCTTGGCTCAAGTTGACAACTCGGGGGTTCATCAGGTTTCAGTCGGACAACATCACGACTGTAGCTTACATCAACCATCAGGGAGGGACAAGAAGCTCCCTAGCTATGATGGAAGTATCAAAGATAATTCGCTGGGCAGAGTCTCACTCTTGCCACCTGTCAGCAATCCACATCCCGGGAGTGGAGAACTGGGAGGCGGATTTCTTAAGTCGTCAGACTTTTCATCCGGGGGAGTGGGAACTTCATCCGGAGGTCTTTGCCCAAATACTTCGACGTTGGGGCAAACCAGAGATAGATCTCATGGCGTCTCGACAGAACGCCAAGCTTCCTCGTTACGGGTCCAGATCCAGGGATCCAGGAGCAGTCCTGATAGATGCTCTGACAGCACCTTGGGACTTCAGGATGGCTTACGTGTTTCCACCCTTCCCGTTGCTTCCTCGATTGATTGCCAGAATCAAACAAGAGAGAGCATCAGTGATTCTAATAGCACCTGCGTGGCCACGCAGGACTTGGTATGCAGACCTGGTGGACTTGTCATCCTGTCCACCTTGGTCTCTACCTCTGAAACAGGACCTTCTGATACAGGGTCCCTTCAAACATCAAAATCTAACTTCTCTGAAGCTGACTGCTTGGAAATTGAACGCTTGATTTTATCAAGACGTGGGTTTTCTGAGTCAGTTATTGATACCTTAATACAGGCTAGGAAACCTGTTACCAGAAAGATTTACCATAAGATATGGCGTAAATACCTATATTGGTGTGAATCCAAAGGTTACTCTTGGAGTAAGGTTAGGATTCCTAGGATATTGTCTTTTCTACAAGAAGGTTTAGAAAAGGGTTTATCTGCTAGTTCATTAAAGGGACAGATCTCAGCTCTGTCCATTCTGTTACACAAACGTCTGTCAGAAGTTCCTGACGTCCAGGCTTTTTGTCAGGCTTTGGCCAGGATTAAGCCTGTGTTTAAAACTGTTGCTCCACCATGGAGTTTAAACCTTGTTCTTAATGTTTTACAGGGCGTTCCGTTTGAACCCCTTCATTCCATTGATATAAAGTTGTTATCTTGGAAAGTTCTATTTTTAATGGCTATTTCCTCGGCTCGAAGAGTCTCTGAATTATCAGCCTTACATTGTGATTCTCCTTATTTGATTTTTCATTCGGATAAGGTAGTCCTGCGTACTAAACCTGGGTTCTTACCTAAGGTAGTTACTAACAGGAATATCAATCAAGAGATTGTTGTTCCTTCTTTATGCCCAAATCCTTCTTCAAAGAAGGAACGTCTACTGCACAACCTGGATGTAGTCCGTGCTCTAAAATTTTACTTACAGGCAACTAAGGAATTTCGACAAACGTCTTCTCTGTTTGTCATTTACTCTGGGCAGAGGAGAGGTCAAAAAGCTTCCGCTACCTCTCTTTCTTTTTGGCTTCGTAGCATAATTCGTTTAGCTTATGAGACTGCTGGACAGCAGCCTCCTGAAAGAATTACAGCTCATTCTACTAGAGCTGTGGCTTCCACTTGGGCCTTCAAGAATGAGGCCTCTGTTGAACAGATTTGCAAGGCTGCAACTTGGTCTTCGCTTCATACTTTTTCCAAATTTTACAAATTTGACACTTTTGCTTCATCGGAGGCTATTTTTGGGAGAAAGGTTCTTCAGGCAGCGGTTCCTTCTGTATAAAGAGCCTGCCTATCCCTCCCGTCATCCGTGTACTTTTGCTTTGGTATTGGTATCCCAGAAGTAATGATGACCCGTGGACTGATCACACTTAACAGAAGAAAACATAATTTATGCTTACCTGATAATTTCCTTTCTTCTGTAGTGTGATCAGTCCACGGCCCGCCCTGTTTTTAAGGCAGGTAAATATTTTTTAATTTATACTCCAGTCACCACTTCACCCTTGGCTTTTCCTTTCTCGTTGGTCCTTGGTCGAATGACTGGGAGTGACGTAGAGGGGAGGAGCTTTATGCAGCTCTGCTGGGTGAATCCTCTTGCACTTCCTGTTGGGGAGGAGTAATATCCCAGAAGTAATGATGACCCGTGGACTGATCACACTACAGAAGAAAGGAATTTATCAGGTAAGCATAAATTATGTTTTTAAATGTGAGCTATATAGAAGTTGTATTGTGCATTAAATACTATGTTAATGCAGAAAGGATTTCTTACATTTGCATGCATAAAGTCTCTGCTGATATACTGTTTGTCACTTAAAGGGACAGTCTACTCCAGAATTTGTATTGTTTAAAGACAGATAATCCCTTTATTACCCATTCCCCTGTTTTGTATAACTAACATGGTTATATTAATACACTTTTTACCTCTGTGATTAATTTGTATCTAAGCCTCTGCAGACTGCCCCCTTATTTCGTTGCTTTTGGCAGAATTAAATTTTAGCCAATCAGTGCCGACTCATACATTTCTCCATGGGAGTGAGCACAATGTTATCTATATGGCACACATGAATTAGCATTGTCTAGCTGTGAAATACTGTCAAAATGCACTGACATAAGAGGTGGCCTTCAAGGGCTTAGAAACGATCATATGAGCCTACCTAGGTTTAGATTTCAACAACGAATACCAAGAAAACAAAGCAAATTTTATGATAAAAGTAAATTGGAAAGTTGTTTAAAATTACATTTCCTATCTGAATCATGAAAGTTTAATTTTGACTAGACTGTCCCTTTAAAGTTAGACTCAGCAGGACAAGCTTGTAATTTGCGTGTATAGAAATATAAGTGCTATTAGCACACCTTCTATTAGAGCAAAAAAATGATACATAGAGTTAGAGAGTCCAAATGTAATCAAGGTCCCAAAACCATTCTAATTAAATCCAATTGTACATGGAGTCTTAAAGGTAGAGAACTTCTGGATAACTGAAACTGTGGTGCTGCTGTAATATCAGAAGACAACTTGAAGGTAATAACTACAAGATAAAAATACAGCTGAACCCTGATTCAAGGTTAAAAGTATTTAATCAAACTTCTTGTAAACAAATACAAATTCACTTACTTGAACTACAGGTAAAATCTATGCATCTAAAATCATCCTGAATAGAGTGGTATGTCCGCTCCTGTTGTTCTCTGGTTTTGTTATAGCTTGTTACAGAGGAGGGATCTATAGAATCCTCTGCTGCTTTCTACTGAGCTTGATGGAGTGGCTACTTTGAAATAAATCTTTTATTTCTTTCATACAGGTGGTGAGAGTCCACAATCCTTTACTCTCGGGAATTACTCTTTTCTACCACTAGGAGGAGGCAAAGATTCCCAAACTCAAAGAGCTCTATAAAACCCCTCCTACCTCTCACATACCTCAGTCTTTACTTTGCGTCCGCTGAAGGTGGTTGAAGAATGAAGATGTGCATTTTATTCTTCAGAGATTAGTTTTTAGTCTATATTGAAGCCCGGTTTCCCCTCAGAGTACAGTGCTTGTCAGAGGGATGTATATGGGGTATGGTTTATGATACTTTTTTCACCTCATGGGAAATTTTTCATAAACCCTCTATAATGGTTGCAGGGACTTGTCTTTTGCCTCCCTTAATACATCTACAATATACCCCTATTCAATAACCTCTGTGTTTGTGTGTGTATATATATACAGGGAGTGCAGAATTATTAGGCAAGTTGTATTTTTGAGGATTAATTTTATTATTGAACAACAACCATGTTCTCAATGAACCCAAAAAACTCATTAATATCAAAGCTGAATAGTTTTGGAAGTAGTTTTTAGTTTGTTTTTAGTTATAGCTATTTTAGGGGGATATCTGTGTGTGCAGGTGACTATTACTGTGCATAATTATTAGGCAACTTAACAAAAAACAAATATATACCCATTTCAATTATTTATTTTTACCAGTGAAACCAATATAACATCTCAACATTCACAAATATACATTTCTGACATTCAAAAACAAAACAAAAACAAATCAGTGACCAATATAGCCACCTTTCTTTGCAAGGACACTCAAAAGCCTGCCATCCATGGATTCTGTCAGTGTTTTGATCTGTTCACCATCAACATTGCGTGCAGCAGCAACCACAGCCTCCCAGACACTGTTCAGAGAGGTGTACTGTTTTCCCTCCTTGTAAATCTCACATTTGATGATGGACCATAGGTTCTCAATGGGGTTCAGATCAGGTGAACAAGGAGGCCATGTCATTAGATTTTCTTCTTTTATACCCTTTCTTGCCAACCATGCTGTGGAGTACTTGGACGCGTGTGATGGAGCATTGTCCTGCATGAAAATCATGTTTTTCTTGAAGGATGCAGACTTCTTCCTGTACCACTGCTTGAAGAAGGTGTCTTCCAGAAACTGGCAGTAGGACTGGGAGTTGAGCTTGACTCCATCCTCAACCCGAAAAGGCCCCACAAGCTCATCTTTGATGATACCAGCCCAAACCAGTACTCCACCTCCACCTTTCTGGCGTCTGAGTCGGACTGGAGCTCTCTGCCCTTTACCAATCCAGCCACTGGCCCATCCATCTGGCCCATCAAGACTCACTCTCATTTCATCAGTCCATAAAACCTTAGAAAAATCAGTCTTGAGATATTTCTTGGCCCAGTCTTGACGTTTCAGCTTGTGTGTCTTGTTCAGTGGTGGTCGTCTTTCAGCCTTTCTTACCTTGGCCATGTCTCTGAGTATTGCACACCTTGTGCTTTTGGGCACTCCAGTGATGTTGCAGCTTTGAAATATGGCCAAACTGGTGGCAAGTGGCATCTTGGTAGCTGCACGCTTGACTTTTCTCAGTTCATGGGCAGTTATTTTGCGCCTTGGTTTTTCCACACGCTTCTTGCGACCCTGTTGACTATTTTGAATGAAACGCTTGATTGTTCGATGATCACGCTTCAGAAGCTTTGCAATCTTGCTGCATCCCTCTGCAAGATATCTCACTATTTTTTACTTTTCTGAGCCTGTCAAGTCCTTCTTTTGACCCATTTTGCCAAAGGAAAGGAAGTTGCCTAATAATTATGCACACCTGATATAGGGTGTTGATGTCATTAGACCACACCCCTTCTCATTACAGAGATGCACATCACCTAATATGCTTAATTGGTAGTAGGCTTTCGAGCCTATACAGCTTGGAGTAAGACAACATGCATAAAGAGGATGATGTGGTCAAAATACTCATTTGCCTAATAATTCTGCACTCCCTGTATGTGTGTATATATATATATATATATATATATATATATATATATACTCCCTGTATGTGTGTATATATATATATATATATATATATATATATATATATATATATATATATATATATATATATATATATATATATATGGCCCTGAGACAGATCCTTTTCACTATTCCCTTGCTGTTTTGTGCTTGTCTGATTTTTTTTGGCGGTCTTGATTTTTCACGCGTCGGAGTTGCGCACAATGGGTTAGTGCACATCCCTTTAGTCTTCATCCCTTTAGTCTTCTATAGTTTTCCCGCTTGGAGGTTTACGCCTTTTGGGTTAGCGCACATCTTTTTAGTCTTCCTATAGTTTACCAGCACGTAGAGTTATACGCTCATTAAGTTTTAGCGCACAAATCCCCTTTTAATTTGTCAATTTTTTGCACATGCTCGGATTTAATGTTAATTCCTCCTGCTTTGTTTTTGCTCTTCAGCTTGTGCATTGTACCTGTGACTCTGACTCTTTTTTTTTATTAAAGCTGCTTATGAGGGGTTAAGTGGTACCATTCCTCAAGAGCTTTTTAAGGGGTTTTTATTGTTTGTTTTGCTTTGCCATATGCTATAATGGAGCAGCAGGATTATGTCCCTAAATCTATCGAAGAAACGGAGTCTCCTCCTTTCTACCATTAGTTGTACTTATTGTAAGAAGGCTGAAGTGCCTTCTACAGCTCATTTGTGTGACTCATGTTTAGATTTTGTAATGCAATCAGACCAATCTAATGCTGTTTCTCTGGGTACTAATGCACCTACTGTTCATTACAGGATAATGCTGATGTAGTGCCTCCTGCCATGAAAAAATCTTATCAAGGCTTCAGTTTCTGAAGCATTGGCTGCTCTCCCGCCTTCAAACAAGCATAAAAGATCAGTTTAGATTTTACCTTCTACAAGTGCTATATTCCCTGAGACCAGGGATACTGTTATGTCTTCAGATGGTGTAGATTCCTCATCTGATGTTGAACATATTCATTCTCTTTTAAAAGGGATCTTAACTACTTTAGGAGTTAAAGATCCTAAAGTTTCTGATGATAGCCTTGTGATTATTTAAATTCAGTTTTTAAGACTGTTGTTAGTCTCCCTGAAGTTTTCTTTGTGCCTGATGCTGTCTCTGACATGATCTCTAGTCTAAGCCAGGTAATTATTTTACTCATTCTGCAAGGTTTAAAAAAACATATAATTTACCTGTTGCTGATTAAGATTTATGGAAAACAATTCCCAAGGTGAATGGGGCCATTTCAACTCTGTTTAAATGTACTACTATTCCTTTGGTACCTCTTTTATGGACCCTTTAGACAGAAAGTTAGAATATTTTCATAGAAGTGCAGGTTATATTCTCGGACCAGCTATTTCTGTTGCTGATGTAGCTGCTGCTTCTACTTACTGGTTGTCTAGTCTTTCAGAACAGTATTCTGATGGATTTGTTAGTCCAAATGTATTGGGTTTGCCTCAGAATGCCAATTCTTTTATTTGTGATGCGGTTTTTGATATTATTAAGATTAATGTAGAAAGCATTTATTTGGCAGTCCTTACCAGGAGAGCCTTGTATACTTAAAGGGCCACTGTAAGTAAATATTTTCTATGCCTGTTACTAACTAACTATCCCAAATACGCTTTTTATCAATAGCATTTCATTAACATATCTCTACCGTATATCAGAAATCTTGTCTGCAAATTTAATTGTTTTCCAAACCCACTTTGCGGGAATCCTTTGCTCTGTACCAATCCGTTTACAATACCTAGGTTTCAAAATGGCTCTTTAAACACAATTTCATTGGTTTAAGTATTTTGAACATGCAGTGCTGAAAATAGTGGGCAGGATAACGTGACATTATTGGCAAATAAAAGATATAACTTTTAGAACGTTATGAAACTTCGTTTTGGAGAAAATATAGGTCAGTAGGTTTTAATTAATGTTTATTAACTTTAATATGTTAGTTGTTTGGCTTAAAAATTATAACGAAAAGTAATCCTTTAAGAAAAATAAAAGAGATAAGGAAAGAGAAGTAGGAATGGAGTTTTAAGGGACACTATTCCCACTATAAAATATATTTGATAATCATTAAAAATTCCAGGCTTATAGAATAATTTGATCCTTAGGCCAATAAGGGATATAGAGAAAAATTTAAATAAGTTAAATAAAAAATACTGCAGGTATGAGTGTTAAGGATTAACTCATACCCAATTTGAACACTCCACTGCAGACGAGAATACACTACAAACGTTTACATTACTTAAACCATTGGGCTAGTAGAGATACGTCTTCCAAGTATACCCGGCCGATAATCAGGATACCTCAGCATCGGTCTGGAAACGTATATGCGGCTTGCTGTCAGTAATTAACACACATACAGATGCATTTAGGTCCGTAAACTGACCTTTTTCAAGGAGAGCCTTGTGGCATAAATCCTGGTCTGCTGATATGGTGTGTAAATCTAGATTATTGTCGCTTTCCTTTCAGGGAAAAAAGTTATTTGTTTCTGATTAGATTAGATTATTTCTACTGTTACTGGAGGGAGAAGAGGCTTTTCTTCCTTAAGACAGAAAGTCTAGATGGAAATCCAAAGCTTCTAATCGTTTTGTTCAGAATAAGGAACATAAAGCGGACTCCTCTGCTCAAAAGTATGGTTCCTCTGGTTCAGTCCTGAGACCTAATTCTAACTGGAACAAGTCAAAACAGGGTATGAAATCTATCCCTACTACCAAAACTTAATGACGGTGTGGCCCCCGATCCAGAAGTTCTGGTAGGGGGCAGATTGAGCCTCTTTCAGGAGGCTTGGTTTCAGTTTGTTCCAGATCCCTGGGTTTGGAATATATTTTTTCTCAGGAATATCAGAATATCGAATAGGATTTAGAACAAGGCTTCCCAGAGGAAGGTTTTTTTCTGTCCAATGTTCCAAGGAATCCTGTAAAAGCTCAAGCTTTTCTTCAGTCTGTCTCAGATATGGAAGATATGAAAGTTATTGATCCAGTTCTTTTGCAGGAAGTGGGGATTTTTTTTTTCAAATCTCTTCATTGCTTCAAAGAAGGAATGTACTTTCAGACTATTTCTAGATCTAAAGGCTCAGAACAGGTTTGTAAGAATTGGAAACTATCTGGATTATTCTGCCTTTTGTTTAGCAAGGTCAGTTTATGCCCACAATATATTTAAAGGATGCTTACCTTCATGCTCCTATTCACAGAGATCATTTCCAGTTTTTTGAGGTTTGTCTTTCTGGACTGGCATTTTCAGTTTTTGCTTTTCTATTCTTCCATTCGTCTGGCTACAGCTCCAAGAATATTCACAAAGGTTCTGGGTGCCATTTTGTGTGTTATCAGGTCTCAGGATATTGCAGTATTTCCTTCCCTGGATGATATCTTGGTTTAAGCTCTGTCTTTTTCTTTAGCAGTATCTCACACCAACCGACTCTTCTTCAACAGCATGATTGGAGGATCAATTTTCAGAGTTATTTGGTTCCTCACACAATGGTAACTTTCTCAGGCTTCCAAACAGATTCAGTATCTATGAGTCTTTCTCTAACAGAGCAGAAAAGCTTGAAATTGGTGTTTGTCTGAACCTTCAGTCTCTCTTGTTTCCTTCAGTGGCTCTCTGTATGGAAGTCCTATGTCTTGTAATTGCAGCCTCAGATACAATTCCATTTTCTTGATTTTACATGAGGCCTCTTCGGCTTTGTATGCTGTGTCATCTGTCTCAAAGGATATTTTTGGATTCCAGTACAAGTCCGTCTCTAACTTGGTGGCTGGATCATCAGTTTATTATTCAGGGGGCTCATCCTACCTGGACTGTGATCACTACAGATGCAAGTCTCTCAGGTTACCAATCAATGTTCTATAACTCCGTGCAATTTTTAGGGCCAATCAAGTTTTGGCCTCTGTTGAAAAGGGAGTCTCATCTCCATTTATAGACAGACAATGTCACAGCAGTAGCTTATATCAACCATCAGGAGGGAACTTGCAGTTCCCTGGCAATGATGGAGGTGTCTCGGATTCTCTCCTGGGCAGAAGCCAATTCTTGTCTAGTGTACTCTGCAATTCATATTCTAGGAGTGAACAGCTAGAAGGCAGACTTTCACAGTTGTCAATCTCTACATCAAGGGGAATGGACTCTTTACCAGGATGTGTTCAGTCAGATTGTGGATCTTTGGGGTCTCCCAGAAATAGATCTGATGGCCTCTCGTTTGAACAACAAACTTCCCAGGTACTTTGCAAGGTCTAGGAATCCAGAATTAGTTGATGCTTCTAGTAGTTCCTTGGTCTTTTCAGCTTACTTATCTGTTTCTGCCTCTGGTTACTCTTTCTAGAGTGGTTTCCAAGATAAGGCTAGAGACGTAGTCTGTAATCCAGCTTGTCCTTGCAGGATTTGGTATGCGGATCTGGTTTAGATGTCCAGTTGCCCTCCTTGGCCTCTTCCTCTGCAGTCAGACCTCCTATCTCAAGGTCTGTTTTTCCATCCGGATCTCAAGTTTCTGAACTTTATGGCTCAGAAATTGAACGATTAGTTCTTAGACATAGGGGTTTATCTGGTTCTGTGATCAAAAAAACCCTGATTCAGGCTCGTAATCCTTTAACTAGGAAAAACTATAAAATTATCTAGAATGCCTTTTTTTTCATGGTGTATAAATACTGTTTTTTCCTGGCATTTTTTAAGTATTCCTAGGATTCTGCAGTTTGTGCAGGATGGTCCTTCTTTGTGTTCTAATCCTAAAACTGCTTCTGAGAGATCTTTGCATTACTCGGATGTTGTTAGGGCATTTCAATATTACATTGATGCTACTAAGTATTTTAGACAAACTTCCAGTTTGTTTGTTCTTTTTTTTTCTGTTCCTAGAATTGGTCAGAAGGCTTCTGCCGTTTCTTTATCCTCTTGGTTAAGACTTTTGATTCACAAAGCTTATTTGGAGGCATGTCAGCCTCCACCGCAGTGGATTACTGCTCATTCTATAAGGTTGGTTGCCACTTTTTTGGACTTTTAAGAATGAGACTTTAGTTGATTTGCAAGGCAGCTACATGGTCCCCTTTGCATACGTTTACTAAATTATACCATTTTTATGTTTGTTGCTTCTTCTGAAGCAGCCTTTGATAGAAAGGTTCTTCAGACAGTTGTCCTAGTTTGCTTATTTCAAATGCATACAAAAGAAATCCCTCTCTTTTTTTTGTTATTACTCGTGGACTCCACAGCTTGAGTATTAGTTCCCAAGAGTGAAGGAGCATGGACTCTCACAACCTGTATGAAAGAAAACATAATTTATACTTGATATATTCATTTCTTTCATGGTGATAAGAGTCCATGGGACCCCACTCTTTTTTTTTTTTTTTTCTTCAGCACATCTTTTTTTCCCTGCTTCTTTTATGACTCTTATTCCTTTTTCTTACCTCACTTGCTTGGTTGTACATTAGACTGAGGTATGTGTGAGGTGGGAGCGGGTTTATAGAACTCTTGGAGTTTGAGCTATTTTCCCCTTCTTGTGGTAGAGAAGAGCAATTCCCATGAGTAAAGGATTGTGGGCTCTTGCCACCATGAAATAAATTAATTTATCAGGTAAGCATAAATTATGTTTTTGAAATCACCAAGGCATGACAACAACAATGTTAACAAGCCATAACAAAACCAGAGGGCAACAGAGCTTACATACCACTCTAATAAGGATGATTTTAGATGTGCAAATGTTACTTGTACTTAGTAAGTGCACTTTTATTTGTTTACAGGAAGCTTGATTAAATACATTTAAAGGGACATGAAACCCATAAATCTTTCTTTCATGATTTAGAAAGAACTTTCCTATTTACTTCTATTATCTAATTTGCTTCATTCTCTTAATATTCGCTGTTGAAGAAGTAGCAATGCACTACTGGGAGCTAGTTAACGCACTGGGTTAGCCAATAACACGAAGCATATAGGTGCTGCCACCAATCAGCTACCCAGGTATCTTTTTCAACAAAGGATATCAAGAGAACAAAACAAATGAGATAATAGCGTTAAATTGGAAAATTGTTTAAAATCACAATTTCTATCTGAATCGTGAAAGAAAAAAATTGGGTTTCATGTCCCTTTAACCCTAAATCGTAGTTGCTCTGTATTTTTATGACTTAGTCCAAGTAGGCCGTTGCTTGGTACCTTTTTGCCACTGTGGATAAAATAAAGAAGTGCTTTTTATATTGGTGCTATGACATATTATTTGATTGGAATACTGATGTACTGTTTGGAGAAATTATCCGTTTTACATAAAATTGAACAATTGTCTCCAGTTGTTTTATGGTGTTTTTCATATTTTCTTCTTATTTACTGCTACAATAAAAGTACACAAAACTCATAACTTACGCTATCATTTCCTTTCACAATGTACAGACAAGCTAAATATAATTTATGTCATATGTTCATAAAACCTTCCTTTATACAAAGCAGTAAATATTTTTTACACTGTGTCCTGTCACAGGCTCAGATCACAGCTGGTGAGAGGAATGTGGAATATAATTTAGAAAAGATCTATAGCTTTCTAAACCGTGTGTGATTTAATACTTTTTCTTTTACAGAAGGGAGATGAAGTGGATGAAGGAGTGACAAGCGAAGGTATGGCGGTGTCATGATGTATATGTGTGTGTATATCAGGTTATTTAACCCTGTTACTCGGGGGCGGTAAACGTGAGCTTAAAGGGTCAATAAATCCAAAATTAAATACAGGTATACCTCACTTTACAGCGCTTCGCTTTTACAGCGCTTTGTGGAGCTGAAGTTCAACCTCCAAGGATTTTGAAACAGTGCTTTACTCATCGGGAGATTGCGAGAAAAGTGACTGGCACCGTTTTGTTATGCGCAGTTCACTCTGTTTACAGCATTGCAGTGCAATCTGTGTCTCAGTGCTATAGTCTGGCAAATTTTACTACAGTAATTGTCACTATTTTACAGGTACAGTTTTTATTGAATACTAATTGAATACTGTGCTGTGCTGGTGTTAAACTAAACGTAGCACTATTGCACCCCTAATATATTTTAGTTCAAACAGGTTTTCAAGTTTTTAAACACACTGGCAAGTAAGAATGAAGCTAAAACCGCATTGTTTCACTTTAAGGTGGTTTTCACTTTACAGCGGGGCTCCGGTCCCTAACTCGCTGTATGAGCGGGGTATACCTATAGGTTGGATAGAGCAGTGTTCTTCAACCTTTTTGTAACAAGTACCCCCCTGTAGGCATACATTTGATTTCTATGATTTCTATGTACCTAAACTGTAGCACATTATTGATCTTTTACATGAGCAAAAATGGAAATTGTGTATCACTTTATTTCACAAGCTTGTATCAGATATGTTAATGAAGTAAATATATAGGAATCTGATATTTGTTTTATGTTTTCCGGAATGTAATATTTGGCAATATAACCACAGAGAATAATAAACACATAAAACAGATCTATAGTGCATTGATATAAATAATTAGATGCAATACTTAGCTTCTTACATTAAAACAGAGGAAAATATACTATTTTCTGCATGATGAGAAAAGTAATATTTATGGTACCATCTTTCTATTTTTAATAACCATTTCATGCACAGTTTATTTGTCTTATTTTACTGCTGCATGTAACTTCAGTATGATGCACTTAAAGGGACACTGAACCCAAATGTTTTCTTTCGTGATTCAGATAGAGCATGACATTTTAAGCAACTTTCTAATTTATTCCTATTATCGAATTTCTTCATTCTCTTGGTATCTTTATTTGAAAAGCAAGACTATAAGTTTAGAAGACGGTCCATTTTTGGTGAACAACCTGGGTTGTCCTTGCTGATTGGTGGATAAATTCACCCACCAATAAACAAGTGCTGTCCAGGGTCTGAACCAAAAATTGGCTTGCTCCTTATCTTAGGTGCCTTATTTTTCAAATAAAGATCGCAAGAAAACGAAGAAAAATTGATAATAGGAGTACATTAGAAAGTTGCTCAAAATTGCCTGCTCTATCTGAATCATGAAAGAAAAAATTGGGTTCAATGTCCCTTTAACCTATTTCACAGTGGCACATTTATCTGTCACTTGTCTCTGTGACACTTGGTCACATTAAAGGGACACTGAACCCCAAAAAAATGTCATGATTCAGATAGAGCATGACATTTCTCTTGTTAAGTGTATTCAGTCCACGGATCATCCATTACTTATGGGATATATTCCCTTCCCAACAGGAAGTTGCAAGAGGATCACCCAAAGCAGAGCTGCTATATAGCTCCTCCCCTCCATGTCATATCCAGTCATTCTCTTGCAACACTCAACATAGTAGGAAGGTGTGAGAGAAGTGTGGAGTTTTTTATACTTAATTATTTCTTCAATCAAAAGTTTGTTATTTTAAATGGCACCGGAGTGTGCTGTTTTTTCTCTCAGGCAGTATTTAGAAGAAGAATCTGCCTGCGTTTTCTATGATCTTAGCAGAAGTAACTAAGATCCACTGGCTGTTCTCGCACATTCTGAGGAGTGGGGTAACTTCAGAAAGGGAATAGCATGCGGGGTTCCCTGCAGATGAGGTATGTGCAGTAAAATATTTTTCTAAGGAATGGAATTGACTAAGAAAATACTGCTGATACCGATGTAATGTAAGTACAGCCTTAAATGCAGTAGTAGTGACTGGTATCAGGCTGATGAATGTATGTGCAGTAAGTAATTTTCTAAGGAATGGAATTTGACTAAGAAAATGCTGTTAATACTGAAGTAATAAATGAGCCTTTAACTGCAGTAGAAGCGACTGGTAGCAGGCTTAATGATAACACTACATAATTTTTAAAATGTATGTTAAAACGTTTACTGGCATGTTATTCGTTTTTGTGAGGTACTTTGGTGATAAATCTTTTGGGGCATGATTTTTTTCCACATGGCTGACGTATTTTTCTGTATAGAAAAGGTTAACTGAGTTTTCCCACTGTTGTAATATGAGTGGGAGGGGCCTATTTTAGCGCTTTTTTGCGCAGTAAAAATTCAGTCACAGTCTTCCTGCTTCTTCCTCATTGATCCAGGACGTCTCTAGAGAGCTCAGGGGTCTTCAAAATTCATTTTGAGGGAGGTAATCAGTCACAGCAGACCTGTGACAGTGTGTTTGACTGTGATAAAAACGTTAATTGTTAAATTGATTATCCGTTTTGGGTATTAAGGGGTTAATCATCCATTTGCTAGTGGGTGCAATACTTTGCTAACTTAATACATTTACTGTGAAAATTTGGTTGCTATAACTGATTTGGTTCATTGTTATTTCAACTGTGACAGTTTTTTTGTGCTTCTTAAAGGCGCAGTAGCGTTTTTTATATTGCTTGTAAACTTATTCAAAAGGATTTTCCAAGCTTGCTAGTCTCATTGCTAGTCTGTTTAAACATGTCTGACACAGAGGAATCTGTTTGTTCACTATGTTTGAAGGCCAATGTGGAGCCCCATAGAAATATGTGTACTAAATGTATTGATGTCACTTTAAATAAAAGTCAATCTTTATCTGTAAAGAAATTATCACCAGACAACGAGGGGGAAGTTATGCCGACTAACTCTCCTCACGTGTCAGTACCTTCGCCTCCCGCTCAGGAGGCGCGTGATATTGTGGCACCAAGTACATCAGAGAGGCCCTTACAAATCACTTTGCAAGACATGGCTGCTGTTATGACAGAGGTTTTATCTAAATTGCCAGAATTAAGAGGCAAGCGCGATAGCTCTGGGTTAAGGACAGAGCGCGCGGATGATGTGAGAGCCATGTCCGATACTGCGTCACAATTTGCAGAACATGAGGACGGAGAGCTTCATTCTGTGGGTGACGGATCTGATCCAGGGAGACCGGATTCAGAAATTTCTAATTTTAAATTTAAGCTTGAGAACCTCCGTGTATTGTTAGGGGAGGTATTAGCGGCTCTGAATGATTGTAACACGGTTGCAATTCCAGAGAAATTATGTAGGCTGGATAGATACTATGCGGTGCCGGTGTGTACTGACGTTTTTCCTATACCTAAAAGGCTTACAGAGATTATTAGCAAGGAGTGGGATAGACCCGGTGTGCCCTTTTCCCCTCCTCCGATATTTAGGAAAATGTTTCCAATAGACGCCACCACACGGGACTTATGGCAGACAGTCCCTAAGGTGGAGGGAGCAGTTTCTACTTTAGCTAAACTTACCACTATCCCGGTGGAGGATAGTTGTGCTTTTTCGGATCCAATGGATAAAAAATTAGAAGGTTACCTTAAGAAAATGTTTGTTCAACAAGGTTTTATCTTGCAGCCCCTTGCATGCATTGCGCCTGTCACTGCTGCTGCGGCATTCTGGTTTGAGTCTCTGGAAGAGGCCATTCGCACAGCTCCATTGGATGAGATTATGGACAAGCTTAAAGCTCTTAAGCTAGCTAACGCATTTGTTTCTGATGCCGTTGTACATTTAACCAAACTAACGGCTAAGAACTCCGGATTCGCCATCCAGGCGCGCAGAGCGCTATGGCTTAAATCCTGGTCAGCTGACGTGACTTCTAAATCTAAATTGCTTAATATTCCTTTCAAAGGGCAGACCTTATTCGGGCCCGGCTTGAAAGAAATCGTTGCTGACATTACTGGAGGTAAGGGTCATACTCTTCCTCAGGACAAGGCCACACCAAAGGCCAAACAGTCTAATTTTCGTGCCTTTCGTAACTTCAAGGCAGGAGCAGCATCAACTTCCTCCGCTCCAAAACAGGAAGGAACTGTTGCTCGTTACAGACAGGGCTGGAAAGCTAACCAGTCCTGGAACAAGGGCAAGCAGGCCAGAAAACCTACTTCTGCCCCTAAGACAGCATGAAGAGAGGGCCCCCTATCCGGAAACGGATCTAGTGGGGGGCAGACTTTCTCTCTTCGCCCAGGCTTGGGCAAGAGATGTCCAGGATCATGAGATCATATCTCAGGGATATCTTCTGGACTTCAAAGCTTCTCTCCCACAAGGGAGATTTCATCTTTCAAGGTTATCAGCAAACCAAGTAAAGAAAGAGGCATTTCTACGCTGTGTACAAGACCTCTTAGTAATGGGGGTGATCCACCCAGTTCCGCGGACGGAACAAGGGCGAGGTTTTTACTCAAATCTGTTTGTGGTTCCCAAGAAAGAGGGAACCTTCAGACCAATCTTGGACCTAAAAATCTTAAACAAATTCCTAAGAGTTCCATCATTCAAAATGGAAACTATGCGAACCATCCTACCCATGATCCAAGAGGGTCAATACATGACCACAGTGGACTTAAAGGATGCCTACCTTCACATACCGATTCACAAAGATCATTATCGGTACCTAAGATTTGCCTTTCTAGACAGGCATTACCAGTTTGTAGCTCTTCCCGTCGGGTTAGCTACGGCCCCGAGAATTTTCACAAAGGTTCTGGGCTCACTTCTGGCGGTGCTAAGACCGCGAGGCATAGCGGTGGCTCCGTACCTAGACGACATTCTGATACAAGCGTCAAGTTTTCAAATTGCCAAGTCTCATACAGAGATAGTTCTGGCATTTCTGAGGTCGCATGGGTGGAAGGTGAACGTGGAAAAGAGTTCTCTATTACCACTCACAAGAGTTCCCTTCCTGGGGACTCTTATAGATTCTATAGAGATGAAGATTTACCTGACGGAGTCCAGGTTATCAAAGCTTCTGAATGCTTGCCGTGTCCTTCATTCCATTCCACGCTCGTCAGTAGCTCAGTGCATGGATGTAATCGGCTTAATGGTAGCGGCAATGGACATAGTACCATTTGCGCGCCTGCATCTCAGACCACTGCAATTATGCATGCTAAGTCAGTGGAATGGGGATTACTCAGATTTGTCCCCTCTACTAAATCTGGATCAAGAGACCAGAGATTCTCTTCTCTGGTGGCTTTCTCGGGTCCATCTGTCCAAGGGGATGACCTTTCGCAGGCCAGATTGGACGATTGTAACAACAGATGCCAGCCTTCTAGGTTGGGGCGCAGTCTGGAACTCCCTGAAGGCTCAGGGATTATGGACTCAGGAGGAGAAACTCCTCCCAACAAATATTCTGGAGTTGAGAGCAATATTCAATGCTCTTCTAGCTTGGCCTCAGTTAGCAACTCTGAGGTTCATCAGATTTCAGTCGGACAACATCACGACTGTGGCTTACATCAACCATCAAGGGGGAACCAGGAGTTCCCTAGCGATGTTAGAAGTCTCAAAGATAATTCGCTGGGCAGAGTCTCACTCTTGCCACCTGTCAGCGATCTACATCCCAGGCGTGGAGAACTGGGAGGCGGACTTTCATCCGGGGGAGTGGGAACTTCATCCGGAGGTCTTCGCTCAACTGATTCATCGTTGGGGCAAACCAGAACTGGATCTCATGGCGTCTCGCCAGAACGCCAAGCTTCCTTGTTACGGATCCAGGTCCAGGGACCCGGGAGCGGCGCTGATAGATGCTCTAGCAGCCCCTTGGGTTTTCAACATGGCTTATGTGTTTCCACCATTTCCGCTGCTAAGATCAGACAAGAGAGAGCATCAGTGATTCTGATAGCACCTGCGTGGCCACGCAGGACCTGGTATGCAGACCTAGTGGACATGTCGTCCTGTCCACCATGGTCTCTGCCTCTGAGGCAGGACCTTCTCATTCAGGGTCCTTTCCATCATCCAAATCTAATTTCTCTGAGGCTGACTGCATGGAGATTGAACGCTTGATCCTATCAAAGCGTGGCTTCTCGGAGTCGGTTATTGATACCTTAATACAGGCTCAGAAACCTGTTACCAGAAAAATTTACCATAAGATATGGCGGAAATATCTATATTGGTGCGAATCCAAGAGTTACTCGTGGAGTAAGGTTAGGATTCCTAGGATATTGTCTTTTTCTACAAGAGGGTTTAGAAAAGGGCTTATCTGCTAGTTCGTTAAAGGGACAGATTTCTGCTCTGTCTATTCTTTTACACAAACGTCTGGCAGACGTTCCAGACGTCCAGGCTTTTTGTCAGGCTTTAGCTAGGATTAAGCCTGTGTTTAAGACTGTTGCTCCTCCGTGGAGCTTAAACTTAGTTCTTAAAGTTCTTCAAGGGGTTCCGTTTGAACCCCTCCATTCCATTGATATTAAGCTTTTATCTTGGAAAGTTCTGTTTTTGATGGATATTTCCTCGGCTCGAAGAGTCTCTGAATTATCTGCCTTACATTGTGATTCTCCTTACCTGATTTTCCATTCAGACAAGGTAGTTCTGCGTACTAAACCTGGGTTTCTACCTAAGGTAGTTTCTAACAGGAATATCAATCAGGAGATTGTTGTTCCATCTTTATGTCCTAATCCTTCTTCAAAGAAGGAACGACTTTTGCATAATCTGGACGTAGTCCGTGCCCTGAAGTTCTATTTACAGGCAACTAAAGATTTTCGTCAAACTTCTTCCCTGTTTGTCGTGTACTCTGGACAGAGGAGAGGTCAAAAAGCTTCGGCAACCTCTCTCTCCTTTTGGCTTCGTAGCATAATACGTTTAGCCTATGAGACTGCTGGACAGCAGCCCCCTGAAAGAATTACAGCTCATTCCACTAGAGCTGTGGCTTCCACCTGGGCCTTTAAGAATGAGGCCTCTGTTGAACAGATTTGCAAGGCTGCGACTTGGTCTTCGCTTCATACTTTTTCAAAATTTTACAAATTTGACACTTTTGCTTCTTCGGAGGCTGTTTTTGGGAGAAAGGTTCTACAGGCAGTGGTTCCTTCCGTTTAAGTTCCTGCCTTGTCCCTCCCATCATCCGTGTACTTTAGCTTTGGTATTGGTATCTCATAAGTAATGGATGATCCGTGGACTGAATACACTTAACAAGAGAAAACATAATTTATGCTTACCTGATAAATTTATTTCTCTTGTAGTGTATTCAGACCACGGCCCGCCCTGTCTTTTTTTAAGGCAGATCTAAAGTTTAATTAAAACTCCAGTCACCACTGCTCCCTATGGTTTCTCCTTTCTTGTCTTGTTTCGGTCGAATGACTGGATATGACGTGGAGGGGAGGAGCTATATAGCAGCTCTGCTTTGGGTGATCCTCTTGCAACTTCCTGTTGGGAAGGGAATATATCCCATAAGTAATGGATGATCCGTGGACTGAATACACTACAAGAGAAATAAATTTATCAGGTAAGCATAAATTATGTTTTTAAGCAACTTTCTAATTTACTCCTATTATCAAATTTTCTTTGTACTCTTGATATCTTTATTTTAAAAGCAGGAATGTAAATCTTAGCAGCCATCCCATTTTAGGTTCAGCACCATGGATAGCGCTTGATTATTGGAGGCTTACATTAACCCACCAATAAGCAAGCATAACCCAGGTTCTCAACCAAAAATGGGCCGGCTCCTATGTACCACATTCCTGCTGTTCAAATAAAGATAGCAAGAGAACAAAGAAAAATTGATAATAGGACTACATTAGACCATGCAATTTTAAGCAACTTTCTATCTGAATCATAAAAGAAAATAAATTGGGTTTAGTGTCCCTTTAATACACTTTCTCTGTTGATATCAGTTAAGCTCAACTCCAACCCTCATATGTCACTAACAAGCCAAAGCTAAGCCCATCTAAGGTTTTACTAATTTGAGGTGAATCGGTGATTGAACAGTGGTCCCACTTAGCCAGTGACATACTCCCACTCTGCCCTGTTACTCGAGGGTAGAAATGAGAAGCACAGGTTTCTTTGATATGTCCTATTTAGAATAGCTACATCAGGGGGAGGGGGGGGGATGAAGACCAATCTCTGGAGTACCCCTTGCCAATGCCCCAACTACCCCAGGGGTACTCGTACTGCAGATTGAGAAACTAGGGGATAGAGCATATCATTTTAAACAACTTTCCAATTTACTTATTTTATAAATGTTGCTTAATTTTCTTGGTATCCTTTTTTAAAGAGTAATTCTAGGTGAGTACAGGAGCGTGCACTTGTCTTTAGCCATCTGTGAGCCGTCTTAGGTTTACCCTTCAACAAAGGATACCAAGAGAGTAAAGGAAATCTGATAATAGTAGTTAATTGGAAAGGTGGTTTAAATTGCTTGCTCTGTCTGAATCATCAATGTTTAATTTTGATGTTACTGTCAAAACCCACATTTTTCCTTTCATGATTTAGGAAGAACATACAATTTTAAACAACTTTCCAATTTACTTCTATTATTTAGTTTGCTTCCTTCCCTTGTTATCCTTTGCTGAAAGGTTTATAAAGGAAAGCTCAGGAGCAGCAGAGAACCTAGGTCTAGCTGCTGATCGGTGGCTGCATATATATATCGATTGTGATTGGCTCACCCATGTGTTCAGTTAGAAACCAGTAGTGCATTGCTGCTCCTTCAACAAATGATACCAAGAGAATGAAACAAATTTGATAATAGAAGTAAACTAGAAAGTTGTGTAAAATTGTATGTTCTACCTAAATCATGAAAGAAAAATTTTGGGTTCAGTGTCCCTTTAACCCCTTGAGTGCTAATGACGGCTTTGAGCCTTCACAGAGTTTCCCACTCTGGTGCTAATGACGGCTCAGAGCTGTCACTAGCACTTTCCCACCTTGAGGGAGATCTGGGGGCTCCCACCCACTCCTACCCCGGCGGTCGTGCCTGTAGAGTGACAGGCATCGCCGGGGCTTCCCGTTTTGCGTGGTGACGTCACGTGCAACTTTATTTATACTTAACAATGTTAAGTATAGGAGCAGGGGGCATGCTGTTTAGAATTCTCTATCTCAGGCATCTAAGCAGCTACAGACCCCCAAGAACCATCATTGGAAAGGTAATCGCCTAACCTTTCCAATAGTGTAAGTCTTGGGGGTCTGGAGAAAAAAATCTTAGCACCCAGGTGGGAAAGTGCTTAGCACTCAAAGGGTTAAGGATCAGGAATGCTCAGGTTCTTTGATGAAGCCATCTGCACCCAAGCAGAGATCCTGCTCATTTGCAGCACTTGAATGGACTTCTATGCTTAGTGTATTTCCACATTTAGGTCCTACATAAAATCTCATGAATATAGAAAATAAATAAAACCATTTAAAACGTACTTTATTAATTATTTGAAAATTTGAGCGAGCATGTTTCTTATTTTTTTTTCATTGTGGTTAGGGATAGCCGGTAATTAGTTTGTCCATTGCTGGTTTAGGCAATTTGCTTTTCCGTTTATTTAGGGAGCTTGGAACCGCTTTAAAATGCCTGAATTCATTATTGCAATTTTTTCTACCAGGTTCCTCAGAGTACTATAAGCAAATCCATCTATCCTGGCTCAATAGAATCCTGCAGAATGAATGACAATAGATTTCTGTTGTATGATCATTCCATCTGATCCCACAGTGGTGTTGAGATCTAGAGACCAATGCGGATCCTAAAGTTACCAAAACTCACTTGTCTGTTCCTAGTGCTTTTCTTGACAATGTCTTGAAACGGATGGCAGTTACGTAGCTATAACTATGGATACAATAATAATGTGATAATCGGTAATAATGTGATACATTCTTACCCAAATTGTATCATATAGCCTAAGTGTATTACAAAAACCTTCAACTCGCATTGGGTGCTGCCACCAGCCTGCACTGTCCATCAGATCATTCTGCTATTTTGTTATACTCATTCTATTCTTAAAGGGACAGTAAACATAAAAAAAACTTATCTATTTAAAAACACACCTTTAACATTCCTAGATTTCAATATTTTAAACACTTTATTTTTTAAATGTATAAATATTCTCTATTTATTTTTTTATTAGTACATGTTATTAAGACTGCCTCTCACTGAATCTACTTCTGCCTGTCTCTAGCTCATCCACTAATCTCTATTAATCGGTCGGGCATACAGTTGTTAGAGATGCGTGCCGCTTGAGTCAGACCGATCCCCTTGCACATGCGCAGTTGTTTAGCTAATGCCGAAAATGTAATTTCGGCTGAGCAGTGCACAGAAACAAGATCGTTATCCGGAGCTCCCTAAAACATATTGGTAGAGCTGAACAATTTACTTTTACTTGCCCTTCATCAGAATGCCATAATACATCTAAAACCAGCTGTCATGTAAATCGCAAAGCAGAACGCTTCACAATTTAAATGACAACTTGGTGTCAAAGTGGAGACTTTTTAGTGCATCCGCAGCTCCACTTGTTTTCTCTGAAAGCTAGAACGCTCTGTCATACACTAGAGCAGCAAGAGCTTGAAATCGCGGAAGCAAGGGGGGCGGGCCAGAGTGTTTGATTGACGGGGTTAATTTCAAGCTTATACTTTAAAAATTAAGCATTTAATTTCTAGAAAAATAATAATTCAACTTTCAATATGTATTTTACATAAAAAAACAACTTAGATGACATCTAATAAATTAATGTTTACTGGCACTTTAACTAAGAGAAACTGGAAATATAATTATTAGAGCAGGGGCTGCTTTTCTACTCTTTAGCAGTTTGTTATTGTTCCTGTACCAGCTTTGACCAGAGCTGCTTGCTTTTAGTGGACGTAAGTGTAGCACACTGGGGTTTCTACTGTGTTCCACCCATAGCAAGACATTTGGGTATAATGTCCATTTTAAAGGGATGAGAAACCCAAAAATGTTCTTTCATGATTCAGATAGAGCATGTGATTTTTAACAGTTTTCTAGTTTACTTCTATTATCAATTTTCTTTGTTCTATTGGTATCTTTGGTTAAAAAGCAGGGACGTATGCTTAGTAGCCAGCCCATTTCAGGAGCACTATATGCCAGCAGTTTGTAAGAATGTTATCCATTTGCAACAACACTAGATGGCAGCACATTTCCTGCCATGTAGTTCTCCAGATGGCTACCTAGGTATCTCTTCAACACAGAATATCATTGGAATTAAGCAAATTTGATAATAGAAGTAAATTGGAAACTTTTTTTAAATTGTATGCTCTGAGTCACAAAATATTTTTTGGGGGGTTTCATATCCCTTTCAATTGCAAGACAATGTACAGTGTCCATGGATCCTGGTAGATTTCCTTTTCTGGGTATGCATTTCATTTGAAGCTACAGGCAAGGATTGTGTCATGGAGTCCCATAGCTTGTTCCTTAGCTGAACCATTTTCCTACCCTTAATCCTTCCTGAAGTGTTCAAATGTCCGGTCTTGTTTCAGATACAAGCTAAAGGTACAAAAAGAATGTTATTGGGAAGTATGAAGGGGAGACTTTTTTTTTAGATTCTTCAACCAAATTTGTTTTGGCCATTTTAATTAACATTTCACTGCAATCCCTGAAGTGTCTTTGTACCATACTTGCCCTTAGTCCCTTTTGTAAATTGTGGAAGATGTTTTTTTGAAGAAATTGTGCATGTTTCTATGTGTTTGAAGGTTGGTTCTAATGGTGGATTCCATTTATAAATAAGCTATTTATCCCTTCTTGATGACCTGCATCTTCAGGAATGTATTTCTTCTCCCTACTCCTTTCAAACAGATTTTGGATAAGCTAGCTCTACTTAAATTATTTATGTGCAGTCAGCAGCCAAATGCAATATAACCATAGAGGCTCTGACTACAGGCTTCTCTGTTTAGGATCACAAAGCTCTATGGCTTAAAATCTTCCACAGGTTTGCATATGGATATTCCCTATGAGCTAAAGATTTATTTCTCCAACATTGGTGTGTCCGGTCCACGGCGTCATCCTTACTTGTGGGAATATCTCTTCCCCAACAGGAAATGGCAAAGAGTCCCAGCAAAGCTGGCCATATAGTCCCTCTTAGGCTCCGCCCACCCCAGTCATTCTCTTTGCCGTTGCACAGGCAACATCTCCACGGAGATGGTTAAGAGTATGTGGTGTTTAGTTGTAGTTTTTTATTCTACTATCAAGAGTTTGTTATTTTAAAATAGTACTGGTATGTACTATTTACTCTGAAACAGAAAAAGATGAAGAATTCTGTTTGTGAGAGGAAGATAATTTTAGCAGACAGTAACTAAAATCCTTTGCTGTTTCCACATAGGACTGTTGAGATGAAGTAACTTCAGTTGGGGGAAACAGCAGACTTTTCTGCTTAAGGTATGACTAGCCATATTTCTAACAAGACTGTGTAATGCTGGAAGGCTGTCATTTCCCCTCATGGGGACCGGTAAGCCATTTTCTTAGTCTCAAGCAGAATAAAGGGCTTAATATGGGCTATAAAACTGGTAGACACTTTTATGGGCAAAATCGATTGCTTTATTTGGGCATTTTATACATGTTTATGCTGGTTTTTCACATTTATAAACTTGGGGAACTTTTTTTTTTTTTTTTTTTTAAGATATATTTTATTAGTTTTTCAAATAAAATAAACAAGTACAGCATTAGTACGACCAAAGCGTACTACTCTAGCGATAAACATAAGTAATGGATACATAGGTAATCACACAGCATGCGACAAGAAATCTTAATAACATAAACACCTCCGTATCTGATATAAGGGAGTAACAAGATTGTTCACTTGAGTCTATGATGAGTAATAAGGGATAAAAAAAGGGGGGGGATCATCCAAGGGGAGAGGGGGGGGGAGGGGAAGCGGGTCTTAAGGAGACGGATATGAACCTACAATGGACGCTAGTTAAATCTGAGTAGTTGTGGGATGGCGTACCGATTCTACTGGGTAAAGATACTCTGACTTAAGTCTCAAAGCTAGGGAGCCATGTCGTGTCAATCCTATTCTTCCATTCTGCCCAAATTAGTTCAAAGAAGTCAACTCTATCTTTGGAGTAATTGATAGGCTTTTCCATGGTGTAGATATAGGCCATGGTTTGGGAAATGTCAGACCAAGATGGGGGGTTAATTCTTTTCCAAGCTTTGGCTATGTTAAGTTTGACAGCTGAGAGGAGATAGATGCTTAATGAAGCATAGTGTCTGGGGAGTTTGCAAGTACCCACGTGGAGTAAGGCAACTTCTGGGGTGCGGGGGAGAGAAATACCCATATGCAACAAGGTCGAGAAGCACCTGTCCCAGATGGGCCTCAACTTAGGGCAAGACCACCAAATGTGCGTCATGTCTCCTACCACGCCGCATCCTCTCCAACAGATCGGGGATGTCTCAGGGAAAATTGCTGCTAATCTAGTAGGCGCAAAATACCATTGTGTAAGCAATTTAATGAAGGTCTCGCGCATAGTAACACAATGAAGGGTTTTATTTGTGAGAAGTAGTGTACGGTGCCATTCTTTAGTGGGGGCAGTGAACTCAAGTTTCTGCTCCCATTTAGAGATGTGCAGTGCCTTATCTATAGGGACTGCACCCTCCATGATAGAGTAATGGAAAGATAGTGGTTTGCCCAGCCTCAGTCCCTGTTGCCACTTGGCTTCCCAGATGGTTAAAGGCCGGGCTAGAGATGGTTTGAACCCCAAGCTGGTCAGAAAGCTGAGAACCCTAACATATTCGAATCGCATGTAAGGCGGGGGGGGGCGATGAGTCACCTATTTGGGCCAAAGGCACGAACGAATCACCAGGAGAAGAGGGCCATAAATCTGCCACTCTCGAGACACCCAGTCTCAGCCACGTCAAGGGGTGAGAATCCTGAAGGCCAGAGAGAAGGCCATTTAGTGTAGTGATGGGGGAAGGGTGGGGAGCCACCCGGGGGCAGTGTCTCAATTGCTCCCAGGCAGTTAGGCATTCTTGGATTATCTGATTCTCTATCCCCAAGGATCTCCGACAATGTGGAGGGGTCCATATCAGGTCCCTCAGGGTGAGGTTAAAAGGTAGGGAGGCCTGTTCAATCGACCTCCATCTACTATCAGAGTCCTTTACCCCCCATTGGGTAATGTGCGTTAGCATAGCAGCCTCATAATACCTGGATATAGATGGGGAGGCCACCCCCCCGTGCATTTTGGGGTACTGCAGGAATTTATGAGCTACTCGCGGAGGTTTATTCTGCCAAATATATTTGGTGCAGGCGCCCTGAAACTGGGTGAGGAGAGATCTCTGGGCAACGTTTTTTAACGTCAGGCACTATGTTAGACACCTTTTCCAGTCAGGAAGGGCCTTCCCAGTTGTAGGCTGAGCCTCATTTTCACGCCATTACTGCGCAGTTGTTTTTGAGAGCAAGACATGCAGATGCATGTGTGAGGACCTGAAAATAGTTGGAAAAGTTCCTAGAAGGCGTCATTTGGTATCGTATTCCCCTCTGGGCTTGGTAGAGTCGCAGCAAAGGCTGTAGCTGGGACTGTAGAGGGGTTAAAACTGTAACCGGCTCCGGTTTCGTTATTTTAAGGCTCTGAAAATTGGTGTTCAATACTTTTAATGCTTTATGACACTGTGGTGTAATTTTGGTAATTTTTTAACGATTCCTTCATATTTTTTCACATATTCAGTAATAAAGTGTGCTCTGTTTAAAATTTAAAGAGACAGTAACGGTTTTGTTTTAAAACGGTTTTTGTGTTTTACTGACAAGTTTAAGCCTGTTTAACATGTCTGTGCCTTCAGATAAGCTATGTTCTATATGTATGAAAGTCAATGTGTCTCCCCCTTCTAAATTATGTGATAATTGTGCCAAAGCGTCCAAACAAAGTAAGGACAGTACTGTCACAGATAATGAAGTTGCCCAAGATGATTCTTCAGATGAAGGGAGTAGACATGGTTCTACATCATCTCCTTCTGTGTCTACACCAGTTTTGCCCACGCAGGAGGCCCCTAGTACTTCTAGCGCGCCAATGCTTATTACCATGCAACAATTGACGGCTGTAATGGATAACTCCATAGCAAATATTTTATCCAAAATGCCTGCATATCAGAGAAAGCGCGATTGCTCTGTTTTAAACACTGAAGAGCAGGAGGGCGCTGATGATAATTGTTCTGTCATACCCTCACACCAATCTGAAGGGGCTATGAGGGAGGTTTTGTCAGATGGGGAAATTTCAGATTCAGGAAAAATTTCCCAACAGGCTGAACCTGATGTTGTGACATTTAAATTTAAATTAGCTCTGCTTAAGGAGGTGTTATCTACTCTGGATGATTGTGACAACCTGATCATTCCAGAAAAATTCTGCAAGATGGACAAGTTCCTAGAGGTTCCGGTGCACCCCGACGCTTTTCCTATACCCAAGCGGGTGGCGGACATAGTGAATAAGGAATGGGAGAAGCCCGGCATACCTTTTGTTCCCCCTCCTATTTTTAAGAAATTATTTCCTATGGTCGACCCCAGAAAGGACTTATGGCAGACAGTCCCTAAGGTCGAGGGGGCAGTTTCTACTCTAAACAAGCGCACTACTATTCCTATTGAGGATAATTGTGCTTTCAAAGATCCTATGGATAAAAAATTGGAGGGTTTGCTTAAAAAGATTTTTATACAGCAAGGTTACCTTCTTCAACCCATTTCGTGCATTGTTCCTGTCACTACAGCAGCGTGGTTCTGGTTCGAGGAACTAGAAAAGTCGCTCAGTAGAGAGACTCCATATGAGGAGGTTATGGACAGAGTTCACGCACTTAAGTTGGCTAACTCCTTTATTTTAGATGCCGCTTTGCAAATAGCTAGATTAGCGGCGAAAAATTCAGGGTTTGCAATTGTGGTGCGCAGAGCGCTTTGGCTAAAGTCTTGGTCAGCGGATGTATCATCCAAGACAAAATTGCGTAATATCCCCTTCAAGGGTAAAACTCTCTTTGGGCCAGAATTGAAAGAGATTATCTCAGACATCACTGGGGGAAAGGGCCACGCCCTCCCACAAGATAGGCCTTTCAAAGCCAAGAATAAGTCTAATTTTCGTTCCTTTCGTAATTTCAGGAACGGACCGGGCTCTAATTCTGCATCCTCTAAGCAAGAGGGTAATACCTCACAGACCAAACCAGCCTGGAAACCGATGCAAGGCTGGAACAAGGGTAAGCAGGCCAAGAAGCCTGCCGCTGCTAACAAAACAGCATGAAGGAGTAGCCCCCGATCCGGGACCGGATCTAGTGGGGGGCAGACTCTCTCTCTTTGCTCAGGCTTGGGCAAGAGATGTTCAGGATCCCTGGACGCTAGAAATAGTTTCTCAGGGTTATCTTCTGGAATTCAAGGAACTACCCCCAAGGGGAAGGTTCCACATGTCTCACTTATCCTCAAACCAAATAAAGAGACAGGCATTCTTACATTGTGTAGAAGACCTGTTGAAGATGGGGGTGATACACCCAGTTCCAACGGCGGAACAAGGAATGGGATTTTACTCAAATCTGTTTGTAGTTCCCAAAAAAGAGGGAACTTTCAGACCAATCCTGGATTTAAAGATCCTAAACAAATTTCTCAGAGTACCATCGTTCAAGATGGAAACCATTCGAACGATTCTACCCAAAATTCAGGAAGGTCAATTTATGACTACCGTGGATCTAAAGGATGCGTATCTACATATCCCTATCCACAAAGAACATCATCAGTTCCTAAGGTTCGCCTTTCTGGACAAACATTACCAGTTTGTGGCACTCCCATTCGGGTTAGCCACTGCTCCAAGGATTTTCACAAAGGTACTCGGATCCCTTCTAGCGGTTCTAAGACCAAGGGGCATTGCAGTAGTACCGTACTTGGACGACATTCTAGTACAAGCGTCGTCTCTTTCAAAGGCAAAGGCTCACTCAGACATCGTTCTAGCCTTTCTCAGATCTCACGGATGGAAGGTGAACATAGAAAAAAGTTCCCTGTCTCCGTCAACAAGAGTTCCCTTCTTGGGAACAATAATAGATTCCTTAGAAATGAGGATTTTCTTGACAGAAGTCAGAAAGTCAAAACTTCTAAACGCTTGTCAAGTTCTTCATTCTATTCCTCGTCCTTCCGTAGCTCAGTGCATGGAAGTAGTAGGTTTGATGGTTGCGGCAATGGACATAGTTCCTTTTGCACGAATTCATCTAAGACCATTACAACTGTGCATGCTGAAACAGTGGAATGGGGACTATACAGACTTGTCTCCAGTGATTCAAGTAGATCAGAAGACCAGAGACTCACTGCGTTGGTGGCTAACCCAGGATCACCTATCCCAGGGAATGAGCTTCCGCAGTCCAGAGTGGGTCATCGTCACGACCGACGCCAGCCTAGTGGGCTGGGGCGCGGTCTGGGAATCCCTGAAAGCTCAGGGACTGTGATCTCGGGAAGAGTCTCTTCTCCCGATAAACATTCTGGAACTAAGAGCGATATTCAATGCTCTCAGGGCTTGGCCTCAGTTAGCAAAGGCCAGATTCATAAGATTCCAATCAGACAACATGACGACTGTTGCGTATCTCAATCATCAGGGGGGAACAAGGAGTTCCCTGGCGATGAAAGAAGTGACCAAAATAATACAATGGGCGGAGAGTCACTCCTGCCACCTATCTGCGATCCACATTCCAGGTGTGGAAAACTGGGAAGCGGATTATTTGAGTCGTCAGACATTCCATCCGGGGGAGTGGAAACTCCACCCGGAGATCTTTGCCCAGTTGACGCAACTATGGGGCATTCCAGATATGGATCTGATGGCGTCTCGTCAGAACTTCAAGGTTCCTTGCAGGGATCCCAAGGCGACTCTAGTGGATGCACTAGTAGCGCCTTGGACCTTCACCCTAGCTTATGTGTTTCCACCGTTTCCTCTCATTCCCAGGCTGGTAGCCAGGATCAAACAGGAGAGGGCCTCGGTGATCTTGATAGCTCCTGCGTGGCCATGCAGGACTTGGTATGCAGACCTGGTGAATATGTCATCGCTTCCACCATGGAAGCTACCTTTGAGACAGGACCTTCTTGTTCAAGGTCCATTCGAACATCCAAATCTGGTCTCCCTCCAGCTGACGGCTTGGAGATTGAACGCTTGATTCTATCAAAGCGTGGGTTTTCAGATTCCGTGATAGATACTCTGGTTCAAGCCAGAAAACCGGTAACTAGAAAGATTTACCATAAGATATGGAAAAGATATATCTGCTGGTGTGAATCCAAGGGATTCCCATAGGATAAGATAAAGATTCCTAGGATTCTTTCCTTTCTACAAGAAGGTTTGGATAAAGGATTATCTGCGAGTTCTCTAAAGGGACAGATTTCTGCTTTATCTGTCCTACTACACAAATGACTGGCAGTTGTGCCAGATGTTCAAGCATTTGTTCAGGCTTTGGTCAGGATCAAGCCTGTTTACAGACCTTTGACTCCTCCCTGGAGTTTAAATCTAGTTCTTTCAGTTCTTCAAGGGGTTCCGTTTGAACCTTTACATTCCATAGATATTAAGTTGTTATCTTGGAAAGTTTTGTTTTTGATTGCTATTTCTTCTGCTAGAAGAGTTTCTGAGTTATCTGCTCTACAGTGTACTCCACCCTATCTGGTGTTCCATTCAGATAAGGTTGTTCTGCGTACTAAGCCTGGTTTTCTACCAAAGGTTGTTTCCAACAAAAATATTAATCAGGAGATAGTTGTACCTTCTTTGTGTCCGAATCCAGTTTCAAAGAAGGAACATTTGCTACACAATTTAGATGTAGTCCGTGCTCTAAAGTTCTACTTAGAAGCTACAAAAGAGTTCAGACAAACTTCTTCTCTGTTTGTCGTCTATTCTGGTAAAAGGAGAGGTCAAAAAGCAACTTCTACCTCTTTCCTTTTGGCTTAAAAGCATCATCCGATTGGCTTATGAGACTGCCGGACGGCAGCCTCCTGAAAGAATCACAGCTCACTCCACTAGGGCTGTAGCTTCCACATGGGCCTTCAAGAACGAGGCTTCTGTTGATCAGATATGTAAGGCAGCGACTTGGTCTTCACTGCACACTTTTGCCAAATTTTACAAATTTGATACTTTTGCTTCTTCAGAGGCTATTTTTGGGAGAAAGGTTTTGCAAGCCGTGGTGCCTTCCGTTTAGGTGACCTGATTTGCTCCCTCCCTTCATCCGTGTCCTAAAGCTTTGGTATTGGTTCCCACAAGTAAGGATGACGCCGTGGACCGGACACACCAATGTTGGAGAAAACAGAATTTATGCTTACCTGATAAATTACTTTCTCCAACGGTGTGTCCGGTCCACGGCCCGCCCTGGTTTTTTAATCGGGTCCGATGAATTATTTTCTTTAACTACAGTCACCACGACACCCTATGGTTTCTCCTATTTTTTCCTCCTGTCCGTCGGTCGAATGACTGGGGTGGGTGGAGCCTAGGAGGGACTATATGGCCAGCTTTGCTGGGACTCTTTGCCATTTCCTGTTGGGGAAGAGATATTCCCACAAGTAAGGATGACGCCGTGGACCGGACACACCGTTGGAGAAAGTAATTTATCAGGTAAGCATAAATTCTGTTTTTCACCATATGTAATCTGGCACAATTGGTAATAGTTCTTTTCTTATAAAAAGCAAGCCCATATCTGGTTTCACTAGAAACATGCATCCTCTCTTCTGTAGCAACTTTTTAAGCAATGATAAATGCTTCTATACAGTATAGTTATTACTCTTACAAGAAGGTGCCTCAAGATAAGTCCAAGGAAGTTTAATGCTTAAGATGGTAGGGTCTGTCTCTTACTTTGGGAGCTCTCTGGGTACTACTGTTTCCAGTAGTTATAAAATACTCCAACTTTTTTTTCTTTTCTCAGGTTCTCATTGATGTTGTGAAGTAAAGGGTTTTTGGATAGTTATTCAGGGCTTCCTAGACCAGTCATCTCTCCAGTTTCTTTGCAAGTATAGGGATTTTATTACAAACTTTACATTTTATAAGATAAAAACCTGTCTGTTTTGTTCTACTTGAGACTGCTAAACAAGCTTTGAAATCTTTCTTCATTTCATGGAGTCATTCCTCCTGGAAAAAGAAGCCCAGCAATAAATGTTGTCCTAAAAAATACTGTCGCCAAGTATTGTGCTAGAAGCAGGAATCCTCTACCATTTGCAAAAGATGCAATGGTAATTACCATTATACACAATTACTCCAACTGCTCCCCTTCCTAAAGTAATTTAGTATAACAGAAAAGACAAAGAACACCAGTATGATGGCTCAGGCCAAAATATGACTATCGTATACAATTATTATGACAGGACAGAATCACAAGCTACTTCCCAAGTCTTCTGTTTTGAGGTCCAGATCTTATCAAACCCTTCTGACTTGGTTACCAAATTATTGATTTTGACGAATAAGTGGTTTTCAAACAATTTCCATCATACTTTAGGTCCATAAACCAGTGACAGCTAGGGCATACTGAAATTGGGAAATTTTGGCTGAATTACTTAGTTAGGTACAATATATGCTGGCCCAAGCCCAAATAGTAGGGAGGTGCATATAAGTGTTTACCAATAGGGGATCCTCAGAATAGTAGATGCATAAATGCAGAGGTAGAAGCCGGGCTGTATCCTAGGGCAACAGATACACAGGAACTCAAAGGAGCACAGCACCAAATCAGGCTCAGAAAGTAGGATAAAGAAGAATGGAAGCTAGAAAGGTCACTGGAAATTATATTTTTAAACAAATGAAAAGGAGCTTCAACCGGCTGAAAACCAGGAATTCATGTACATTGGAGCAAAGAGGATATAGGCAGGTTTATATAGGTTGGTAATAAGAACATCAAGTCCAGCTGATAGTGATCACTAGAAGCAGTTTTGTTGTGCAGGTGTAAGCAGGCAACGGAGATCAGTCTGGAATAATTCTCAGGTAGTTTAGTCATTATATTAAAATGAAGACTGATATTGGTCACAGTAAAGTTCAGAGCAGGGTTAGCTGACTGTTAGCAAGACAATTCCTAGCTTAGCCCTTACTGTGACAGTGATGGTGCTGTGTCTTCTGATCATTAGTAGTGGCATATCTGCTAGAGTCCTGAGAGTGGTGTACATTGTCAGTTTAGCTTTCCGTTCTCTGAAAGTTCAAGTCTCTGCTCTTTTAGTTTTGTTTCAGAAGAAGCTAATTCTTTACCAAAGGTACAACTGGTATGCAATCCTCTATAGGGTACCATACTAAAAGCAATGGGGGGGGGAGACAACAATCCAATATGTCAACGGAATGCAACCATCATTGCCTACTCACATCGGAAATAGTAATCACAAATAAAATGAGTGTTTATTTCAGCAACTCAAAACTGTCAATTGTGTGTGCACTTTCCATTTATTGGGAAACTATTCATCATTACAGAATAAACAGTTTCTGGGATTGGGCTTCAGTTTAGAAGGAATTATAGGTTTTCTGAAACAAGTGAGCAGTTTCTTCTCCCTGTTCTATTCTGTTCACACAACTTTTTTTTATTGCTATTAATATTGTACCCTATTGCTGATTGTGACTCTGTTGCACCTTCAGTGTGGTTTTGATTGGTTTAGAGCAGCTGAGGGCACAAGCAGCAGCACTATTAGAGGATTCTTCTTCTTTTATTTTGTCTTCATTTGCAATTTTCCATATTTTTTTTCAATCCCTCCATCTGAAGATGTTTTGACATTATTTCAGGTTCTGGAAATAACTTGACCTATTTTCAAGTGTTGCAGTCTTCTTAAAATCTGTTGTTGAGATTCAGCACAGTTTTTGCCATAAGCTTCTCCACATCTAGAACAGTGTCAAACTTTGAGACCCTATTCTTCCAAACTTGGTTTCAAAATAAGGTGGTTTTGAGGGCATTGTCTTGCTTTCTTCCTGAGTTAATTTAGTCTCAGAATACGTAGTCTCACATTTTGTCCTCTTATTCTCTCCTTATTCTAGGAAGGGGGAGACTGTTCTGCAAACTTAAATGAATAGTATAGTCAAAATTAAACTCATGATTCAGAGCATGCAATTTTAAGCAACTTTCTGATTTACTCCTATTATCAAATTGCCTTCGTTCTTTTGGTATCTTTATTTGAATGTAAGCTAAGGAGCTGGCCCATTTTTGATTCAGCACCTGGGTAGCTCTTGCTAATTGGTGGCTACATTTAGACACCAATCAGAAAGTGCTACCTAGGTTCTGAACCAAAAATGGGAATGCTCATATGCTTACATTCTTGCTTTTTCAAATAAAGATACCAAGAGAACAAAGAAAAATTGATAATAGGAGTAAATTAGAAAGTTGCAGGGTAGAGTGGCCCTTCTTGATCCAGGTTCTGGAGAGATTTGGATTCGTAGGCTATTTTAAAGAATTTATTGTTAAAGTCTATTCAGATATTAAAGCCTCTATATTGATCAATAACTGTATCTCAGACTCTTTCACATTAACAAGAGGGACCCGTCAGGGTTGTCCGATGTCCCCCCTTTTATTTGACTTGATAATGGAGCCCTTAGCCATTAGATTGAGGAAATTGTTGATCGGAATCAACATTGGTCAGGCAAGATTTAAAACGGCCTTATTCGCGGATGAGCTTTTGCTCTTTGTTGCGGATCCAAAGAATCAAATTGATGCGGTCGTGAACCTACTTGACCAATATAGTGCAGTTTCAGGCTATAAAACCAATTTCACAAAATCTAAAATCCTGTGGCTTAAACAAAACCCAGAGGGTTCACAGCCCTATCAGTTTATAGAAACTAAAACATTAGAGTATTTGGGGTTAAAAATCTCTGCAAATTCAGCTGATTGGTACAAAGATAATTTTTCAACAATTCTAGGAGATAGTATAGATAAACTGAAATCGTGGTCATTGCTTCCGGTCTCCCTTTTGGGTAAGATAGCTTTTTTTAAAATGTTTATTATCCCTAAAATTCTTTATACCCTAAGGATGCTTCCCTTTTTGATAAATAAAAATGATCTTTGGCACTTCAATCAATCATTGAGAATTTTTTTTATGGAGTGGGAGAAAACCAAGAATGAAACTAGCCAAGCTATATCAACCTTATGATAAAGGAGGGCTAGCTCTTCCAAATTTAGAATGGTATAATCATGCTTCTATTTTACGATCCCCTATGGATTGGCTATCAAGATCCTTTCTATATTCTGACGAGGTCTTAGAGAATCAGGTGTGTTTCCCGCTTTCCTTAAACTATGTTATGTTTGCATCAAATAAGGTCTGGAGAAATCTTTCTAAGCGTATGGGTACGATGCAAAATATTTCAAAGTGGTTACCGATAGGTGGTAACACTCACTTCCCTTTAGGTAACTCGGTAGACATCTTTAAAAGATGGTCGCCAAAAAAAACATTGATGGTGAGGGACTTCTGCAACACCAATTCGGGTAAACTTTACACGTTTGAAAAATTTCAAGAAAACTTCCCTGCAGTACAAAGAAAACACTTATTTTTCATCATACAAGTCAAAAATTATATTCTTAAGTTAATAAACTTAGATCCCCAGATTTGGGGACGTCATCCTCTTCTTGATGCAGTAAAAATAGGGAAAGGTTCATTGTCTTTAATCTATAAATTTTTGCTATCCTTAGAAGAAATTTCTTTAGTGTCAGAATTGGTATCTGGTTGGGTAACAATGGTGGAGTCAGCTGACTTAGATAAAACATTGTTAAAAAGTTTAAACACAACCCAAAACCTTTTTTCCGCATCCTATTATAGAGAATCCCAATTTAGAGTAATACATAGGGATTATTTAATCCCACGCAGAGTGGCCAAATGGAATAAAACTGTGTCTAATTCTTGTCCTAAATGTTGTCTCCACGATCCAGATTTAGCCCACTTGCTATGGGATTGCCCTAAGTTAAATCAGTTCTGGTCAAAGATGGAATATTTTCTCTCAAATATAGTAAAAAGGAGAATACAGTTGACGAAAAACTCTGTTCTTTTTCTGATGACCCATACTTCTTGGGATAGTAATGTGAACTTTATATTATCAGCAATAATAATTGTTAGGACACTTATCTTTAAGAATTGGGTTACCTTTAAAATACCTTCTGTTTCAGAAGCAAAGAAATTGTTACTCGACTCGGCAATTAAAGCGGCCTATGAACTTAAATTAGGGGGGACGACAGGGAAAAAAATTCTATAAGACGTGGAAAGATTTTGTATGCTCCCAGGGTAATGAGGTTGTACTTTATATAGAACAAATTGTTAATATGAAGCTGAATTAGGGAGGGAGAGAGGGAGGAATAGGTGGAGGACAGAGGATTTCCCCTTTTTTTTTTTTTTTTCTTTCCTTCTCGCAGACACAAAGAGAGGAGAGGCAAGGAGGGATCAGTTTAATTTAAGTATGGAATTGGAGGGCTATGAATGAGGTATTTTTTTTTTTTTTTTTCATTTTGTTGTTTCTTGGAATACCACCAACAAATCTTTGATGACTATGACTATGTTGTTTGTTTTTATGTTTTGTAATATGTTTTTGCTTTATGTTGTTGTTTTTTCTTTGTTTCATCTTTGTAAAATAAAGTTAATGAAAAAAAAAAAGAAAGTTGCTTAAAATTGCTGCTCTATGTGAATCATGAAAGCTTAATTTTGAATAGAATATTCCTTTAATGTAGTAAAAGTCCTTAAATAATATTTGGAAACCATTGCAAACAGGATATTGAAGGCTTATTGCCTTTCCCCCTCAATTTTCTGGTTCCACAAAGGGAAAGAAAACTTCAAGAACCAGTTGACTTTTTCCAGCTATCCTTATGACCTACAAGTTTGGGTGGAAATCCCCAGTGTTTAAGGTTATGATGCTTTCTACCAGAGCCATTGGTTTTTCATGGACCACATTTAAGTCTTAGTGGTACAGTGGTGCCAACACGCCTTTGTCACTTTTTGTTTACATTTATTAAGTGTACCAATTCAGTGTGTTTGCTTCTTTGTAGGAAGCATTTGGCAGCAAGATCTTGGAGAAAGCATTTCCTCAGTCCTAGACAAATATGTTTTCTCTGTATCTATCCCTTCATATAATTTGCATTGGTAACCAGTAAATATCCTATGGCCTTACAGAATAACAGAATTCCAAATTTATATTTGAAATATATCTTAATGTGTGCTTATTGTTGGGGACAGTTTACTTTCTCCTTGTATCTCAAAATAAGTCCTACCTTGGAGTTAAAATAAGCATAATTCATCTGCTTCACCTCTCTGCCAATCCCTTCACTGGCTTCCTCTTGCCTCCATGCTTAAACACAAAATTCTCACTCTGACATACAAAGCCCTCAACTGCACTGCTCCCCCCTACATCTCAGACCTTGTCTTCAGATACTCTCCCGACCGACCCCTTCGCTCTCTGCCCACAATCTCCTACTCTCCTCCTCTCTTGTTACCTCCTCACATTCCCGTTTACAAGACTTCTCCAGACTGGATCCCATCTTGTGGAACGCTCTGCCTCGCTCCACAAGACTCTCCCTAAAGACTGTACTATTCAGGGATGCATACAACCTACACTAACCTTTCCTAACTCCACTGCTATCCCCTTGAACCCCTTAGCATGTAAGCTTTTGAGCCCAGCTGTTTGTAGATCACCTGAATAAGAGCTGATAGCAACAATGCAACTCTCGGCAGGGACCTCTACCCATTTGACCCCCTATAAATGCTATCTTGCATACCGCCCAGAGGCGTATTATGGCCTAGGCCAAAAAGGCTGGTGCCTAGGGCAGCAGATTTGGGAGGGGCAGCACATCTGCCCTATCCTCTCTCTAAAAGTCAGCACACAGTACAGTGAGCGATAAAGTGCAGGATTTTACAGAGAAGACCAGGCATGCGCACTGATTAAGGTCGCTCTTCACAGGCAGTGCTCCTTTAAACCGTTGTTTCATTTAGAGCCGCTGGCATTTTTGCAGTGGAAGAGTTCTTGGTGAGAAACTTGCCCCGGGATATGCTTACAAGGTGAGGCTGGAGGAGAAAGCCTTGTGCCGATATGCTGCCTCCCCTTATCAGCTGTGGTGGTTCTGCAAGCGCAGTGCTTATTGCAGGTCTTAGTAACTAACAGACTGCATGCGTATGTGCACTACTTAGATCAGCTTGTGGTGTCTAATCATAAACTCTCAGCGCTAATGTATGTTAGCTACTAATATCTAGCTTTCTCTGCATTCATGAACCCATAGAGTAAATAGTAAATGAACACTTAAAAAGTTTCATTACTTGAATGATGGTAATTACTGTATGTTGTTCAATGTGAAGGGCAATGATTGTTTCAAAGTGTATTCTTCTTTCCCTTCCTTCCTCTTCTTTCTCTCCTTTCCCTTTCTCCCTCCCTTCCTCCCTCCCTTCTTTCTTTCTTTCTTTCTTTCTTTCTTTCCCTCCTTTATTTCTTTCTTCCCTCCCTCCTTTCTTTCTTTCTTTCCCTCCCTCCCTTCTTTCTCTCAACTCCCTCCCTTGCTCCCTTCTTTCACTCCTTTCTTTGCTTCCCATCTTTTCCTCCCCTCCCTCCCCCCTTTTTTTCTTCTTTCTCTCTCCCTCCCTTCCTTCTTTCCTTTCCCTCCCTTTTCTCCCCTCCCCTTTTTTTCTCTCCCTTCTCTCAGGGAGAAAATAGTATGAGATGCATGCAATTCAACCCACCTTTATGCAAGCGTTTTGCTAGCCCATTTTCTTTTGAATTGTTATGACAATTTTTAAACACTGACCCAAAAAAATATTAAAGGGAAAAAAGGACTTAAACCTGGGGGGGGCAGGAGAATTATGAGTGCCCCGGGGGCGGCACAAAACCTAAATACGCCACTGATACTGCCTTTGTTTATAGCGCTGCAGAATCTGTTGGCGCTCTACAAATACCTGATAATAATAATAGAAAGGGTATAAATAGGGGAAAGAAGTGTACTTTTGGATAAGTTTCTACCTACTTTAAGTGGCAAGAAACTAAAAATCCACTGATCAAACTTAGGTTATCAACCAGATTATGACCAAATTGATTATTAATACATGTGTTAGATAAGGGAGTATAATTAAAATGTAATTGAAAACCCAGATCTTGGAATTCACATGAAAATAATGATGTGCTTTTCTTTTGATATTTACAGAATTTGATAAGTTCTTAGAAGAACGAGCTAAAGCTGCAGAGAAGGTACCAGACCTGCCTTCCCCGCCCACGGAGTCCATCCCATCCATCAACCCTGCAGGCCAGAAGAAACAGGAGCGTACTGAGGATACACTGTTTGCTCTGTAAATAGATTTGTGCTCCTTGTGTTTCTGTACAGTATCCATCACATTCCCCCAGACAGCAGAGGCCAGGCCCAGCACTAACAGTTCCCTGTTTCCCTCATTCAGCCCCCATAATAGGGTCTTGAAGAAAGAGAAAAACAAAACTACAGCCTTTCACTTACTGCTTGTGAAAAACATTGGTAGTACAGTGTAGTTCCCATCACTCGGCTATAGCTCTTGCCTGTGAACTTTAGTTACACCGCAGATACTGCAGGCAAGGAGAATTGATATGCGTATCTATATACAAAATACTCAGGCCATAGCAACTAAAGCTAAGCCGCAGTATGCACATAGTTGTATGAAAGAAAAGTCTGTATTTAGGGCTATAAGCAAGTATGTATGTGTATAATGCTCTAGTCAGTTGGGGATATATGTTTTAGGTATATACACATCTTGAATGTGTATGCACGCAAAGGTAACAAATTATTGTAGGTGTCATCTTCTGCTAAGAACATAACACCCCAGGTTTGAGAATGTAATCTGCTGTCCTGTAAAGCAACTAATGGTAATTGGGGCTGTTAATATTGCATATTTTTTAGACCAATTCCTGTGGTTAAAGGACAACAGAACTTTGCCTCTTAGGCCTCTGGAAATCTCAGTACCATGGTGGTGTTTTGTGAAAGAGCCATTAGGTGAGGGGGCCTTGTAAAACTCTTGTAAATGACCCTTTCTGCTTCTGCAGGTTACTGCAATTTCATTGCATGCCTCATCTTTTAGAAAACAATTGAAGTTTACTTATATATACATATATATATATATATATTTAGTAATGTATACCAGAAATGCAATGTTTGCACAGCTTCCGTACCTCTCAGCTACTTTAGTTGGACTGGAGGAATGAGTATGCAACCATGTAATGCATTACCTGCATATATATAATATAGCAGGAAGTAGGAGGGATTACCCTTTTCTTTGGTTGGTTGTGTTCCATTTATAGATGCTTGCGTTCATAAATGCAGGAAAAATGGGAGAGTGTTTAGACAGAAATACATGTAAGATATTCAAGATACATATAACAATACTACAAAGATAAAGCATGTAGATAATACATGAATTCTTAGTTACCTAAGGTCTTGTCCCTTGGGTGCCATATTTCATTTGTACTAGTTTACCACAAAGGGAACATAAGGGGTCCATGAAAAGAGTTGCCTACAAATTGTAACTGTTACTTTATTTCTAGCACTGAAAGGGTTTTTATTGTACATCTGAGGTTATCACCATGGTGATACCAGACTTTTTTGGGGGAGCCTTGTATATGTGTTTCTGTAGTGAGCAGAATCTCCAGATGAGATTGATAGAGGCAGACATCTGAAGAAATCATTGGAACTTCTCATCAGTTAAAGCATCACTGCAGTTCTAGTCCAAATTCAACCACCATCTGGTGTTTAGTAAATGCATTTAAAAACTCTTATACGCCTCTCAGGTCTAGCAAGAATTCCCTTCATCTACTACAACTAACATGTATATTAGCTATCTTAAATTATTTTATATTTTATACATACAAACACTAATTGTAGTTTCTTAATTTGAAATATATTTATTTGATTTTTTTTTTCACCTTAATTTTATTGGATTTAGCTGTGGGTGTATACATATTTTAAAGAGTATATGAAATTTATAGAATTATTAATCCGTCCAAAATATTCTTCCCTTTGTCTGTTGGAAATCAATTTGTTTTGCTAAACTGTACTACTGTAGTGAAAATATGTAAAAAATATAAATAAATCCATAACAAAAAAAAAAGTGTTTGGATATTTATTATTGTTTTAATAAGATAATTTATTTTACTTAAAAAATCCAAAAATAAAATTGCTACAGGTGGAAACATTTGAAGCATATATGTATACAAACCAATATACCCTTAACCTACTAATGGTACAGAAGGACACTTTTAGTATTTATCTTGTATTTCTTTCATAAGATGGTAAGAAGTCCATGAGATATTACTCCTGGGTTTCAACTCGTAGCCACTAGAAGGAGGCAAATATTTCCAAAGCTCTGAGAGCACTTAATCCCAGTTACCTCTCTGGTATTCTAGTCTTTTCTTTGCCTTCTTAGGAGTATTCTTCGTTGAGAGGGTTCCCGAGATTGAATTTGAGGCCTATTTTCCCCTCAAAGAGCTGCTACTAAGAGACAGAGGGGAGATTGGAGTATTGGGTATTGACACAATTACTTTCAGTGAAGGGGTTAGTCACAAGCCTACCATCCGTCCCATTGCCTCTTCCTGTTGGGTTCTCAATATACTTCACACGGCCATGGACTTGAGCGAAGAAAGCAGGCAGCAAAGCGAAGTTCAACAACGCTAATTGCTTGTGGAGTTGTTAAAATGAGTCGGGATGGTTTTGCAGTAAGACTCTTCCTGCATCTCTGGACTCTAACTTTCATCCAAGCCCTCACTGAGATACTGACAGGATTACTTAACTCCCGTCCCATGTCGAAGAGTACTACTCTCCATAAGAGACGAAAACTTACTTCTGACACTTCTCTGCCAACCTCCTGGGACGAAAGGCAAAAAATGACTGGGGGATGAGGGAAGTGGGAGGAGTATTTAAGCCTTTGGCTGGGGTGTCTTTGCCTCCTCCTGGTGGCCAGGTTCTTATTTCCCAAAAGTAATTAATGCAGCTGTGGACTCTTTCCATCTGAAGAAAAGAAAAGTATCAGGTAAGCATAATTGAAGTTTTCTGTGACGTATACAGCAATAGATGGGTTCTCTACCGGAAGCAGTCTTTTCTGTGGCTAATATGCAAGGTAGAATGGTTGCATCTGAGGTAAGTGCATCCATTTCTTGCACTCACATAGCCTACAGGCTATTAGTAGGTACACCACTTTTGAGGTACATCATAGCCAGGTAACATACACAACAGACTTTATTACTTAGTTTCCCTTTATCTTTTTTTGAAATTTCTCAACTGTTACTTTGTTTCTGAGTGCAACAGACATTTTTCAAATATCTTATTACTGAAGGATAAGATATTTTCTTTCCTAAGACATGGAGAGTCCACAACATCATTCCAATTACTAGTGGGAATATCACTCCTGGCCGGCAGGAGTAGGCAAAGAGCACGACAACAAAGCTGTTAAGTGTCACTCCCCTACCCATAATCTCCAGTCATTCTCTTTGCCTCTATCAATGGAGGAGGTGAAGTTCGGTGTCTGAAGAAACTAATTCCTTTCTTTCATGTAATTGGCAAGAGTCCATGAGCTAGTGACGTATGGGATATACAATCCTACCAGGAGGGACAAAGTTTCCCAAACCTCAAAATGCCTATAAATACACCCCCTCACCACACCCACAATTCAGTTTTAGAAACTTTGCCTCCTATGAAGGTGTTGAAGTAAGTTTGTGCTTGATTTTCATGATTTCTTCAATGATGAGCGCTTCTAAGCATTCTGAAGCCCAATTCCTCTGTGTACTGTGTTTGTCAGAGGGATGTGAAGAGAGTATCGCCTATTGATTTTATGGTTTCCCTCACGGGAAATCTTTTCAAGGGTTCTCTGTTATCGGTCGTAGGGATTCATCTCCTACCTCCCTTTTCAGATCGACGATCAACTCTTATATACCATTACCTCTGCTGATAGTTTTCAGTACTGGTTTGGCTATCTGCTATATGTGGATGGCTGTCTTTCGGTAAGTATGTATCATTATTTAAGACACTCTCAGCTATGGTTTGGCGCTTTATGTATTAATATAAAGTTTTAAATATATGTATTTTACTTATTTGCCATGAGTCAGGTCTATGTGTATTTCTTTCATGTAATTAACAAGAGTCCATGAGCTAGTGACGTATGGGATATACATTCCTACCAGGAGGGGCAAAGTTTCCCAAACCTTAAAATGCCTATAAATACACCCCTCACCACACCCACAAATCAGTTTTACAAACTTTGCCTCCAAGGGAGGTGGTGAAGTAAGTTTGTGCTAGATTCTACGTTGATATGCGCTCCGCAGCAAGTTGGAGCCCGGTTTTCCTCTCAGCGTGCAGTGAATGTCAGAGGGATGTGAGGAGAGTATTGCCTATTGAATGCAGTGATCTCCTTCTACGGGGTCTATTTCATAAGGTTCTCTGTTATCGGTCGTAGAGATTCATCTCTTACCTCCCTTTTCAGATCGACGATATACTCTTATATATACCATTACCTCTACTGATTCTCGTTTCAGTACTGGTTTGGCTTTCTACAAACATGTAGATGAGTGTCCTGGGGTAAGTAAGTCTTATTTTCTGTGACACTCTAAGCTATGGTTGGGCACTTTATTTATAAAGTTCTAAATATATGTATTCAAACATTTATTTGCCTTGACTCAGAATGTTCAACTTTCCTTATTTCCAGACAGTCAGTTTCATATTTGGGATTATGCTTTAATTATCATATTTTTCTTACCTCAAAAATTTGACTTTTTTCCCTGTGGGCTGTTAGGCTCGCGGGGGCTGAAAATGCTTTATTTTATTGCGTCATTCTTGGCGCGGACTTTTTTGGCGCAAAAATTCATTTCCGTTTCCGGCGTCATACGTGTCGCCGGAAGTTGCGTCATTTTTTGACGTTATTTTGCGCCAAAAATGTCGGCGTTCCGGATGTGGCGTCATTTTTGGCGCCAAAAGCATTTAGGCGCCAAATAATGTGGGCGTCTTATTTGGCGCCAAAAAATATGGGCGTCGCTTTTGTCTCCACATTATTTCAGTCTCATTTTTCATTTGCTTCTGGTTGCTAGAAGCTTGATGTTTGGCATTTTTTTCCCATTCCTGAAACTGTCTTATAAGGAATTTGATCTATTTTGCTTTATATGTTGTTTTTTCTCTTACATATTGCAAGATGTCTCACGTTGCATCTGAGCCAGAAGATACTACAGGAAAACCTCTGCCTGCTGGATCTACCAAAGCTAAGTGTATCTGCTGTAAACTTTTGGTAGCTATTCCTCCAGCTGTTGTTTGTATTAAATGTCATGACAAACTTGTTAATGCAGATAATATTTCCTTTAGTGATGTACCATTGCCTGTTGCAGTTCCCTCAACATCTAAGGTGCAGAATGTTCCTGATAACATAAGAGATTTTGTTTCTGAATCCATAAAGAAGGCTTTGTCTGTTATTTCTCCTTCTAGTAAACGTAAAAAGTCTTTTAAATCTTCTCTCTCTACAGATGAATTTTTAAATGAACACCATCATTCTGATTCTTTGGACTCTTCTGGTTCAGAGGATTCTGTGTCAGAGATTGATGCTGATAAATCTTCATATTTATTTAAGATGGAATTTATTCGCTCTTTACTTAAAGAAGTACTAATTGCTTTAGAAATAGAGGATTCTAGTCCTCTTGATACTAATTCTATACGTTTGGATAAGGTTTTTAAAGCTCCTGCGGTTATTCCAGAAGTCTTTCCTGTTCCTAATGCTATTTCTGCAGTAATTGCTAAGGAATGGGATAGATTGGGTAATTCATTTACTCCTTCTAAACGTTTTAAGCAATTATATCCTGTTCCGCCTGACAGATTAGAATTTTGGGACAAAATCCCTAAAGTTGATGGGGCTATTTCTACCCTTGCTAAACGTACTACCATTCCTACATCAGATGGTACCTCGTTTAAGGATCCTTTAGATAGAAAAATTGAATCTTTTCTAAGAAAAGCTTATCTATGTTCAGGTAATCTTCTTAGACCTGCTATATCATTGGCTGATGTTGCTGCAGCTTCAACTTTTTGGTTGGAAACTCTAGCGCAACAAGTAACAAATCGTGATTCTCATGATATTATTATTCTTCTCCAGCATGCTAATAATTTCATCTGTGATGCCATTTTTGATATTATTAGAGTTGATGTTAGATTTATGTCTCTGGCTATCTTAGCCAGAAGAGCTTTATGGCTTAAGACTTGGAATGCTGATATGGCTTCTAAATCAACTCTACTTTCCATTTCTTTCCAGGGAAATAAATTATTTGGTTCTCAGTTGGATTCTATTATTTCAACTGTTACTGGTGGGAAAGGAACTTTTTTACCACAGGATAAAAAGTCTAAAGGTAAAAACAGGGCTAACAATCGTTTTCGTTCCTTTCGTTTCAACAAAGAACAAAAGCCTGATCCTTCGTCCTCAGGAGCAGTTTCAGTTTGGAAACCATCTCCAGTCTGGAATAAATCCAAGCCTGCTAGAAAGGCAAAGCCTGCTTCTAAGTTCACATGAAGGTACGGCCCTCATTCCAGTTCAGCTGGTAGGGGGCAGGTTACGTTTTTTCAAAGAAATTTGGATCAGTTCTGTTCACAATCTTTGGATTCAGAACATTGTTTCAGAAGGGTACAGAATTGGTTTCAAGATGAGACCTCCTGCAAAGAGATTTTTTCTTTCCCATGTCCCAGTAAATCCAGTGAAAGCTCAAGCATTTCTGAATTGTGTTTCAGATCTAGAGTTGGCTGGAGTAATTATGCCAGTTCCAGTTCCGGAACAGGGGATGGGGTTTTATTCAAATCTCTTCATTGTACCAAAGAAGGAGAATTCCTTCAGACCAGTTCTGGATCTAAAATTATTGAATCGTTATGTAAGGATACCAACGTTCAAGATGGTAACTGTAAGGACTATATTGCCTTTTGTTCAGCAAGGGAATTATATGTCCACAATAGATTTACAGGATGCATATCTGCATATTCCGATTCATACAGATCATTATCAGTTCCTGAGATTCTCTTTTCTAGACAAGCATTACCAATTTGTGGCTCTACCGTTTGGCCTTGCTACAGCTCCAAGAATTTTCACAAAGATTCTCGGTGCCCTTCTGTCTGTAATCAGAGAACAGGGTATTGTGGTATTTCCTTATTTGGACGATATCTTGGTACTTGCTCCGTCTTTACATTTAGCAGAGTCTCATACGAATCGACTTGTGTTGTTTCTTCAAGATCATGGTTGGAGGATCAATTTACCAAAAAGTTCTTTGATTCCTCAAACAAGGGTAACCTTTCTGGGTTTCCAGATAGATTCAGTGTCCATGACTTTGTCTTTAACAGACAAGAGACGTCTAAAATTGATTACAGCCTGTCGAAACCTTCAGTCTCAATCATTCCCTTCGGTAGCCTTATGCATGGAAATTCTAGGTCTTATGACTGCTGCATCGGACGCGATCCCCTTTGCTCGTTTTCACATGCGACCTCTTCAGCTCTGTATGCTGAACCAATGGTGCAGGGATTACACGAAGATATATCAATTAATATCTTTAAAACCGATTGTTCGGCACTCTCTAACGTGGTGGACAGATCACCATCGTTTAATTCAGGGGGCTTCTTTTGTTCTTCCGACCTGGACTGTAATTTCAACAGATGCAAGTCTTACAGGTTGGGGAGCTGTGTGGGGATCTCTGACGGCACAAGGAGTTTGGGAATCTCAGGAGGTGAGATTACCGATCAATATCTTGGAACTCCGTGCAGTTTTCAGAGCTCTTCAGTTTTGGCCTCTTCTGAAGAGAGAATCGTTCATTTGTTTTCAGACAGACAATGTCACAACTGTGGCATACATCAATCATCAAGGAGGGACTCACAGTCCTCTGGCTATGAAAGAAGTATCTCGAATTTTGGTTTGGGCGGAATCCAGCTCCTGTCTAATCTCTGCGGTTCATATCCCAGGTGTAGACAATTGGGAAGCGGATTATCTCAGTCGCCAAACGTTGCATCCGGGCGAATGGTCTCTTCACCCAGAGGTATTTCTTCAGATTGTTCAAATGTGGGGGCTCCCAGAGATAGATCTGATGGCCTCTCATCTAAACAAGAAACTTCCCAGGTATCTGTCCAGATCCCGGGATCCTCAGGCGGAGGCAGTGGATGCATTATCACTTCCTTGGAAGTATCATCCTGCCTATATCTTTCCGCCTCTAGTTCTTCTTCCAAGAGTAATCTCCAAGATTCTGAGGGAATGCTCGTTTGTTCTGCTAATAGCTCCGGCATGGCCTCACAGGTTTTGGTATGCGGATCTTGTCCGGATGGCATCTTGCCAACCATGGACTCTTCCGTTAAGACCAGACCTTCTGTCTCAAGGTCCTTTTTTTCCATCCGGATCTGAAATCCTTAAATTTAAAGGTATGGAGATTGAACGCTTGATTCTTGGTCATAGAGGTTTCTCTGACTCCGTGATTAATACTATGTTACAGGCTCGTAAATCTGTATCTCGAGAGATATATTATAGAGTCTGGAAGACTTATATTTCTTGGTGTCTTTCTCATCATTTTTCTTGGCATTCTTTTAGAATACCGAGAATTTTACAGTTTCTTCAGGATGGTTTAGATAAGGGTTTGTCCGCGAGTTCTTTGAAAGGACAAATCTCCGCTCTTTCTGTTCTTTTTCACAGAAAGATTGCTATTCTTCCTGATATTCATTGTTTTGTACAAGCTTTGGTTCGTATAAAACCTGTTATTAAGTCAATTTCTCCTCCATGGAGTTTGAATTTGGTTTTGGGAGCTCTTCAAGCTCCTCCGTTTGAACCTATGCATTCATTGGACATTAAATTACTTTCTTGGAAAGTTTTGTTCCTTTTGGCCATCTCTTCTGCTAGAAGAGTTTCTGAATTATCTGCTCTTTCGTGTGAGTCTCCTTTTCTGATTTTTCATCAGGATAAGGCGGTGTTGCGAACTTCTTTTGAATTTTTACCTAAAGTTGTGAATTCCAACAACATTAGTAGAGAAATTGTGGTTCCTTCATTATGTCCTAATCCTAAGAATTCTAAGGAGAAATCATTGCATTCTTTGGATGTTGTTAGAGCTTTGAAATATTATGTTGAAGCTACGAAATCTTTCCGTAAGACTTCTAGTTTATTTGTTATCTTTTCCGGTTCTAGGAAAGGCCAGAAAGCTTCTGCCATTTCTTTGGCATCTTGGTTGAAATCTTTAATTCATCTTGCCTATGTTGAGTCGGGTAAAATTCCGCCTCAAAGAATTACAGCTCATTCTACTAGGTCAGTTTCTACTTCCTGGGCGTTTAGGAATGAAGCTTCGGTTGACCAGATCTGCAAAGCAGCAACTTGGTCCTCTTTGCATACTTTTACTAAATTCTACCATTTTGATGTATTTTCTTCTTCTGAAGCAGTTTTTGGTAGAAAAGTTCTTCAGGCAGCGGTTTCAGTTTGAATCTTCTGCTTATGTTTTTTGTTAAACTTTATTTTGGGTGTGGATTATTTTCAGCAGGAATTGGCTGTCTTTATTTTATCCCTCCCTCTCTAGTGACTCTTGTGTGGAAAGATCCACATCTTGGGTAGTCATTATCCCATACGTCACTAGCTCATGGACTCTTGTTAATTACATGAAAGAAAACATAATTTATGTAAGAACTTACCTGATAAATTCATTTCTTTCATATTAACAAGAGTCCATGAGGCCCACCCTTTTTTGTGGTGGTTATGATTTTTTTGTATAAAGCACAATTATTCCAATTCCTTATTTTATATGCTTCGCACTTTTTTTCTTATCACCCCACTTCTTGGCTATTCGTTAAACTGATTTGTGGGTGTGGTGAGGGGTGTATTTATAGGCATTTTAAGGTTTGGGAAACTTTGCCCCTCCTGGTAGGAATGTATATCCCATACGTCACTAGCTCATGGACTCTTGTTAATATGAAAGAAATGAATTTATCAGGTAAGTTCTTACATAAATTATGTTTTTCCCTTTGCAGGCTAAATAGTTTCAGTATAGGAATCATGTTTGGGAAGTTTATTTAAACTTTTTTCTTACCTGGGGTTCAGTTTTTTTCAATTTGACTTTCATTTTTCGCAGGCAAATCTAGGCTTGCGAGGGCGCAAAATGCTGTTTTTTATTGCGTCATTTTTGGTGCAAAATCTTTTTTGGCGCGAAGTTGCGCCTTAGATGGCGTAAATGTCATAATTTCCTGCGTCTTTGTTGACGCTAGTTGTTTTGGCACAAAATTGCTTTTGTTATGACGCGAGTTGTGTCATTTCCTGGTGTTAGTTTTGCACCAAAATGTTTTAACTTCTTTTTGCGTAATGTGTCATTCTTGGCGACAAATTTAGTTATTTTACCCCTCTCCCTCTATTGCTCGCTGTTTTCATGAACTTTGAAAGCTATTATGCCTGCTTTTGTTTTTCTCTACTGAAACTGTTACATTGTGGAAATTGAATGTTTTGCCTAATATTATTTTTCTTTTTCTGTTACATTTTGCGAGATGTCTCATTCTGATCCTGACTCTGATGTTACTGTAGAAACTATGATGCCCTGGAACACAATTCTACAAAGCTAAGTGTATTCTTTTAATTTTTTAAGCTGCTGTTATTTCTTCAGCTCAATTGTGTGGCATTTATCTTGTTTTATGCTAGCAATGTTTCTGCATGTACAATGACATTTACTGTATTTTCTTCTGTTAAGTGTGATCAGTCCACGGGTCATCATTACTTCTGGGATATTACTCCTCCCCAACAGGAAGTGCAAGAGGATTCACCCAGCAGAGCTGCATATAGCTCCTCCCCTCTACGTCACTCCCAGTCATTCTCTTGCACCCAACGACTAGATAGGATGTGTGAGAGGACTATGGTGATTATACTTAGTTTTATATCTTCAATCAAGAGTTTGTTATTTTAAAATAGCACCGGAGTGTGTTATTATCTCTCTGGCAGAGTTTGAAGAAGAATCTACCAGAGTTTTTGTTATGATTTTAGCCGGAGTAGTTAAGATCATATTGCTGTTTCTCGGCCATCTGAGGAGAGGTAAACTTCAGATCAGGGGACAGCGGGCAGATGAATCTGCATAGAGGTATGTAGCAGTTTTTATTTTCTGACAATGGAATTGATGACAAAAACCTGCCATACCGATATGTCATGTATGTATACTTTACACTTCAGTATTCTGGGGAATGGTACTTCACTAGAATTACACTGTAAAAAATACATAAAGCTGTTTAATAACTAAAGATTATGTTTAACGTTTTTGCTGGAATGTAAAATCGTTTTCATTTACTGAGGTACTGAGTGAATAAATGTTTGGGCACTATTTTTCCACTTGGCAGTTGCTTAATCTGTTTTCTGACAGTTTCTGTTCTCCCTCACTGCTGTGTGTGAGGGGGAGGGGCCGTTTTTTTGGCGCTTTTACTACGCATCAAATATTTCAGTCAGAAACTCATTGTATTCCCTGCATGATCCGGTTCATCTCTACAGAGCTCAGGGGTCTTCAAAACTTATTTTGAGGGAGGTAATTTCTCTCAGCAGAGCTGTGAGAATTATAGTTTGACTGAGATAAAAAACGTTTATTCTGTAATTTGTTTCCTGCTTTCAGAATTTGTTATCTTTGCTAATGGGATTAAACCTTTGCTAAAGTTGTGTTGTTTACAAGGATTGAGGCTATAACTGTTTCAATTTATTAATTTTCAACTGTCATAGATCTTCTGTGCTTCTTAAAGGCACAGTACGTTTTAATATTATTCTAATTGAATTGTATTTCCAAGTTGCAAGTTTATTTGCTAGTGTGTTAAACATGTCTGATTCAGAGGATGATACCTGTGTCATTTGTTGCAATGCCAAAGTGGAGCCCAATAGAAATTTATGTACTAACTGTATTGATGCTACTTTAAATAAAAGTCAATCTGTACAAATTGAACAAATTTCACCAAACAACGAGGGGAGAGTTATGCCGACTAACTCGCCTCACGTGTCAGTACCTGCATCTCCCGCTCAGAGGGAGGTGCGTGATATTGTAGCGCCGAGTACATCTGGGCGGCCATTACAAATCACATTACAGGATATGGCTACTGTTATGACTGAGGTTTTGGCTAAATTACCAGAACTAAGAGGTAAGCGTGATCACTCTGGGGTGAGAACAGAGTGCGCTGATAATATTAGGGCCATGTCAGACACTGCGTCACAGGTGGCAGAACATGAGGACGGAGAACTTCATTCTGTGGGTGACGGTTCTGATCCAAACAGACTGGATTCAGATATCTCAAATTTTAAATTTAAACTGGAAAACCTCCGTGTATTACTAGGGGAGGTGTTAGCGGCTCTGAATGATTGTAACACAGTTGCAATACCAGAGAAAATGTGTAGGTTGGATAAATATTTTGCGGTACCGGCGAGTACTGAGGTTTTTCCTATACCTAAGAGACTTACTGAAATTGTTACTAAGGAGTGGGATAGACCCGGTGTGCCGTTCTCACCCCCTCCGATATTTAGAAAAATGTTTCCAATAGACGCCACTACACGGGACTTATGGCAAACGGTCCCTAAGGTGGAGGGAGCAGTTTCTACTTTAGCTAAGCGTACCACTATCCCGGTGGAGGATAGCTGTGCTTTTTCAGATCCAATGGATAAAAAATTAGAGGGTTACCTTAAGAAAATGTTTGTTCAACAAGGTTTTATATTGCAACCCCTTGCATGCATTGCGCCGATCACGGCTGCAGCGGCATTCTGGATTGAGTCTCTGGAAGAGAACATTAGTTCAGCTACTCTGGACGACATTACGGACAGGCTTAGAGTCCTTAAACTAGCTAATTCATTCATTTCGGAGGCCGTAGTACATCTTACTAAACTTACGGCGAAGAATTCAGGATTCGCCATTCAGGCACGCAGGGCGCTGTGGCTAAAATCCTGGTCAGCTGATGTTACTTCTAAGTCTAAATTGCTTAATATACCTTTCAAAGGGCAGACCTTATTCGGGCCCGGGTTGAAAGAGATTATCGCTGACATTACAGGAGGTAAAGGCCATGCCCTGCCTCAGGACAAAGCCAAAGCTAAGGCTAGACAGTCTAATTTTCGTTCCTTTCGTAATTTCAAAGCAGGAGCAGCATCAACTTCCTCTGCACCAAAACAGGAAGGAGCTGTTGCTCGCTACAGACAAGGCTGGAAACCTAACCAGTCCTGGAACAAGGGCAAGCAGACCAGGAAACCTTCTGCTGCCCCTAAAACAGCATGAATTGAGGGCCCCCGATCCGGGATCGGATCTAGTGGGGGGCAGACTTTCTCTCTTCACCCAGGCTTGGGCAAGAGATGTCCAGGATCCCTGGGCGCTAGAGATAATATCTCAGGGATACCTTCTGGACTTCAAATACTCTCCTCCAGGAGAGAGATTTCATCTGTCAAGGTTGTCAACAATCCAGACAAAGAAAGAGGCGTTTCTACGCTGCGTACAAGAGCTCTTGTTAATGGGAGTAATCCATCCAGTTCCACGATCGGAACAGGGACAGGGGTTTTACTCAAATCTGTTTGTGGTTCCCAAAAAAGAGGGAACTTTCAGACCAATCCTGGACTTAAAGATCCTAAACAAATTCCTAAGAGTTCCATCATTCAAGATGGAGACTATTCGGACAATTTTACCTATGATCCAAGAGGGTCAGTACATGACCACTGTAGATTTAAAAGATGCTTACCTTCACATACCGATTCACAAAGATCATTACCGGTACCTAAGGTTTGCCTTCCTAGACAGGCATTACCAGTTTGTGGCTCTTCCATTCGGTTTGGCTACAGCTCCAAGAATCTTCACAAAGGTTCTGGGTGCTCTTCTGGCGGTACTAAGACCGCGGGGAATCTCGGTAGCTCCATACCTAGACGACATTCTGATACAAGCTTCAAGCTTTCAAACTGCCAAGTCTCATACAGAGTTAGTACTGGCATTTCTAAGGTCACATGGATGGAAGGTGAACGAAAAGAAAAGTTCACTCGTTCCACTCACAAGAGTTCCCTTCCTGGGGACTCTTATAGATTCTGTAGAAATGAAGATTTACCTGACAGAGGACAGGCTAACAAGACTTCAAAGTGCTTGCCGCACCCTTCATTCCATTCAACACCCGTCAGTGGCTCAATGCATGGAGGTAATCGGCTTAATGGTAGCGGCAATGGACATAGTACCCTTTGCACGCTTACACCTCAGACCACTGCAACTGTGCATGCTAAGTCAGTGGAATGGGGATTACTCAGACTTATCCCCTTCTCTGAATCTGGATCAAGAGACCAGAAATTCTCTTCTATGGTGGCTTTCTCGGCCACATCTGTCCAGGGGGATGCCATTCAGCAGACCAGACTGGACAATTGTAACAGACGCCAGCCTTCTAGGTTGGGGTGCCGTCTGGAATTCTCTGAAGGCTCAGGGACAATGGAGTCAGGAGGAGAGTCTCCTGCCAATAAACATTCTGGAATTGAGAGCAGTTCTCAATGCCCTCCTGGCTTGGCCCCAGTTGACAACTCGGGGGTTCATCAGGTTTCAGTCGGACAACATCACGACTGTAGCTTACATCAACCATCAGGGAGGGACAAGAAGCTCCCTAGCTATGATGGAAGTATCAAAGATACTCTTGCCACCTGTCAGCAATCCACATCCCGGGAGTGGAGAACTGGGAGGCGGATTTCTTAAGTCGTCAGACTTTTCATCCGGGGGAGTGGGAACTCCATCCGGAGGTCTTTGCCCAAATACTTCGACGTTGGGGCAAACCAGAGATAGATCTCATGGCGTCTCGACAGAACGCCAAGCTTCCTCGTTACGGGTCCAGATCCAGGGATCCAGGAGCAGTCCTGATAGATGCCCTGACAGCACCTTGGGACTTCAGGATGGCTTACGTGTTTCCACCCTTCCCGATGCTTCCTCGATTGATTGCCAGAATCAAACAAGAGAGAGCATCAGTGATTCTAATAGCACCTGCGTGGCCACGCAGGACTTGGTATGCAGACCTGGTGGACATGTCATCCTGTCCACCTTGGTCTCTACCTCTGAAACAGGACCTTCTGATACAGGGTCCCTTCAAACATCAAAATCTAACTTCTCTGAAGCTGACTGCTTGGAAATTGAACGCTTGATTTTATCAAGACGTGGGTTTTGTGAGTCAGTTATTGATACCTTAATACAGGCTAGGAAACCTGTTACCAGAAAGATTTACCATAAGATATGGCGTAAATACCTATATTGGTGTGAATCCAAAGGTTACTCTTGGAGTAAGGTTAGGATTCCTAGGATATTGTCTTTTCTACAAGAAGGTTTAGAAAAGGGTTTATCTGCTAGTTCATTAAAGGGACAGATCTCAGCTCTGTCCATTCTGTTACACAAACGTCTGTCAGAAGTTCCTGACGTCCAGGCTTTTTGTCAGGCTTTGGCCAGGATTAAGCCTGTGTTTAAAACTGTTGCTCCACCATGGAGTTTAAACCTTGTTCTTAATGTTTTACAGGGCGTTCCGTTTGAACCCCTTCATTCCATTGATATAAAGTTGTTATCTTGGAAAGTTCTATTTTTAATGGCTATTTCCTCGGCTCGAAGAGTCTCTGAATTATCAGCCTTACATTGTGATTCTCCTTATTTGATTTTTCATTCGGATAAGGTAGTTCTGCGTACTAAACCTGGGTTCTTACCTAAGGTAGTTACTAACAGGAATATCAATCAAGAGATTGTTGTTCCTTCTTTGTGCCCAAATCCTTCTTCGAAGAAGGAACGTCTACTGCACAACCTGGATGTAGTCCATGCTCTAAAATTTTACTTACAGGCAACTAAGGAATTTCGACAAACGTCTTCTCTGTTTGTCGTTTACTCTGGGCAGAGGAGAGGTCAAAAAGCTTCTGCTACCTCTCTTTCTTTTTGGCTTCGTAGCATAATTCGTTTAGCTTATGAGACTGCTGGACAGCAGCCTCCTGAAAGAATTACAGCTCATTCTACTAGAGCTGTGGCTTCCACTTGGGCCTTCAAGAATGAGGCCTCTGTTGAGCAGATTTGCAAGGCTGCAACTTGGTCTTCGCTTCATACTTTTTCCAAATTTTACAAATTTGACACTTTTGCTTCATCGGAGGCTATTTTTGGGAGAAAGGTTCTTCAGGCAGTGGTTCCTTCTGTATAAAGAGCCTGCCTATCCCTCCCGTCATCCGTGTACTTTTGCTTTGGTATTGGTATCCCAGAAGTAATGATGACCCGTGGACTGATCACACTTAACAGAAGAAAACATAATTTATGCTTACCTGATAAATTCCTTTCTTCTGTAGTGTGATCAGTCCACGGCCCGCCCTGTTTTTAAGGCAGGTAAATATTTTTTAATTTATACTCCAGTCACCACTTCACCCTTGGCTTTTCCTTTCTCGTTGGTCCTTGGTCGAATGACTGGGAGTGACGTAGAGGGGAGGAGCTATATGCAGCTCTGCTGGGTGAATCCTCTTGCACTTCCTGTTGGGGAGGAGTAATATCCCAGAAGTAATGATGACCCGTGGACTGATCACACTACAGAAGAAAGGAATTTATCAGGTAAGCATAAATTATGTTTTTTACATATTCAGTTCATGTACTTGATTTCATCTGCAAACATCACATGTTGTTGCTTATATCATAAAAGGTTATGACTGCTATTATGCCTTTAAGTAAACTTACCAGGTCTTTTCAAAATTGTTAAGATTGAATTAATTTTGTTCTGACCGACAGCATATTTAAGTTTATTCTACTGATGAAGGTTTCTTTGGCTCAAAGGATCCTGTATCAGACAGTGTGTTAAAATTCTCCTTATTTATTATTTGAACATTTTTTTTTTTCTTTGTTAAAGAAATTTTTCTATTTATAGCTTTTAGGAGTCTAGTCCTCCTATTAACTATCAGCTAGATTACAAGTTTTGAGCGCTATAGGGATTTTAACGACCGCCACAAAAGCAGCATTATTTCACCTCCCTATAGCGCTGCTATTACAGGTTTTAAAAAAGCATGCTTGCGCTGAGCTCCGTACCGCACCCAAATACAAGCGCTGCTTTGACGTGCTCGTGCACGATTTCCCCGTAGACATCAATATGGAGAGCCGGCAAGAAAAAAGTCTAACACCTGCGATCGTGGAAAGAAAAGCTCCGTATGGGGAAATAAAAAGTTACGTTTAAACCTAACACCCTAACATAAACCCCACGTCTAAACACCCCTAATCTGCTGCCCCCGACATCGCTGACGTATGCCTACAGTTATTAACCCCTAATTTGCCGCTCCCGATATCGCCGCTACATAAATAATGTTATTAACCCCTAATCTGCCGCTCCCAATATTGCGGCCACCTAAATAATGTTATTAACCCCTAATCTGCCGCTCCAGATGTCACCGCCACTATACTAAAGTTATCAACCCCTAAACCTCTGGCCTCCCACATCACTACCACTAAATAAATCCATTAACCCCTAAACCTAACCCTAACGTAACCCTAACACCCACTAACTTTAACATAATAAAAATATAGCTAAATTAAATTTACAATTATTAACTAAATAAACCTATTAACCTCTAAACTGCCAGCCCCCCACATTGCAACAAGCTAAATTAAACTATATTAACCCCTAAACCTAACCATAACCCCCTAACTTTAACAGAATTAAAATACAGCTAAACTAAAGTTACAATTATTTACTAAATAATACCTATTTTAAAATAAATACAAACTTACCTGTAAAATAATACATAAGCTAGCTACAATATAACTAATAGTTATATTGTAGCTAGCTTAGGTTTTATTTTTATTTCACAGGTAAGTTTGTATTTATTTTAACTATGTAGACTAGTTAGTAAATAGTTATTAACTATTTACTAACTACCCAGTTAAAATAAATACAAACTTACCTGTGAAATAAAACTTAACCTGCCTTACACTAAAACCTAACATTACAAAAAAAAAGTAAACACTAAAATTACTAAAAATAAAAATAACTAAATTACAAAAAAAAAACACTAAATTACAAAATATAAGAATCAAATTATCAAAAATAAAAAAGAATTACACCTAATCTAATAGCCCTATCAAAAAAAAAAACCTAGCCTACAATAAACTACCAATTGCCCTTAAAATGGCCTTTTGTGGGGCATTGCCCCAAAGAAATCAGCTCTTTTACCTGTAAAAAAAAATACAATACAAACACCCCCCCAACAGTAAAAACCCACCACCCTCACAACCAACCCCCCCAAGTAAAATAACTATCTAAAAAAAATTAAGCTAACCTTTGCCCTGAAAAGGGCATTTGTATGGGCATTGCCCTTAAAAGGGCATTTAGCTCTTTTACATGCCCAGACCCTAATCTAAAAATAAAACCCACCCAAAAAAAACTTAAATAAACCTAAAACTAACCCCCGACGATCCACTTACAGTTTTTGAAGTCCCGCTTGAAGGATCTATCCAGCCGGCAAGAAGTCTTCATCTAGGCGGTCTCTTCGATCTTCATCCAGCCGGAGAAGTACTCATCCAGGCGGCAAGAACTCTTCATCCAGATGGCATCTTCTATCTTCATCCATCTGGCATGGAGCGGGTCCATCCTGAAGACATCCGGCGCGGAGCATCCTCTTCATACAGTCGCCGCCGTAAAATGGAACTTCAATGCAAGTGACGTTATCCAAGATGGCGTCCTTTGCATTCCTATTGGCTGAAAGATTTTAATCAGCCAATGGGATTAGAGCTGCTAAAATCCTATTGGCTGTTCCAATAAGACAATAGGATTGAGCTCTCATCCTATTGGCTGATTGAAACAGCCAATAGAATGAGAGCTGTTCAAATCCTATTGGCTGATTGGAACAGCCAGTAGGATTTTAGCCTGGATGAGGACTTCTCTGGCTGGATGAAGATCGAAGAGGCTGCCTGGTTGAAGACTTCTTGCCGGCTGGATGGGTTTTTGGGTGGTTTTTATTTTAAGATTAGGGTCTGGGCATGTAAAAGAGCTAAATGCCCTTTTAAGGGCAATGCCCATACAAATGCCCTTTTCAGGGCAATGGTTAGATTAGGTTTTTTTAGATAGTTATTTTATTTGGGGGGTTAGTTGTGGGGGTGATGGGTTTTACTGTTGGGGGGGTGTTTGTACTTTTTTACAGGTAAAAGAGCTGATTTCTTTGGGGCAATGCCGCACAAAAGGCCCTTTTAAGGGCCATTGGTAGTTTATTGTAGGCTAGGTTTTTTTTATTTTGGGGGGGCTTTTTTATTTTGATAGGGCTATTAGATTAGGTGTAATTCTTTTTTATTTTTGATAATTTGTTTCTTATTTTTCGTAATTTACTGTGTATTTTTTTGTAATTTAGTTATTTTGATTTTTTTGGTGATTTAGATACTTTTTGTAATTTTTAGAGTAGTGATAGGATTTTTTTAATGTGTAGTTTAATTTTAGGTTAATAATTATAATAGTTTAATTGTTAGTTTAAAATTAATTTATTTAATTTGACAGGTAAGTTTTAATTTAATTTAAGATGGGGAAATTGTAATTTTAATATACAGTTAGGGGGTCGTTAGGTTTAGGGGATAATAGTTTATTTTAGTATATTTCGTTGTGGCGGGCTTTCGGTTTAGGTGCTAATAGGTTTATTATAGTATATTTCGTTGTGGGGGGCTTGTGGTTTAGGGATTAATAGGTTTATTATAGCGGCGGTGTGGGTGGACGGCAGATTAGGGGTTAATAATATTTAAATAGTGTTTGCGATGCGGGAGGGTGGTAGTTTAGGGGTTAATAACTTTATTATAGTGGTGACAATGTCGGGGAGTGCCGGAATAGGGGTTAATACATTTTAATTGTGGCGGCTATGTCCGGAGCGGCAGATTAGGGGTTAATAAATTTATTATAGTGTTTGCAATGCAGGAGGACCTCGGTTTAAGGGTTAATAGGTAGTTTATGGGTGTTAAGTGTACTTTGTGACAGTTTAGATATGAGTTTTATGTTACAGCTTTGTAGCATAAAACTCATAACTACTGACTTTAGATGGCGGTACGGATCTTGTGGTTATAGATTGTACCGCTCACTTTTTGGCCTCCCAGGCAAACTTGTAATACCGGCGCTATGGGAGTCCCATTAAAAAAGGACTTTTTAAAAAGTGCGGTACTGATGTTGCGTGACTGGCTAAAAAGTATGCGGTACACCTATACAGACAAGACTCGTAATAGCAGCGTTAGGGAAAATTAAGCGTTATGGGCCATAACGATGCTATTTGACTCATCAAGCAAAACTCGTAATCTAGCTGTATGTTAATAATCCTTTTCAAATCTGGATTTTAACATTTTTGCTTTTGAGGTTTTTTCCTATTTAATATACTCTCTGTATTATATTCTAGAGAATGGTTATTCTGATTCCGTTTTCGGACTGTACTACTATTTCTAAGGAAATTGGTACTTGTTTTCAGGATTCTTTAGAATTTGAATATAACCTTAGTAGAGCATATTCACGTACTGTTTATATTTTTAGCTCAGCTTTATCTGTAGTTGACATTACTGTTCTCTCAGCCTTTGTTGAATAGTTAGCATAAGCAGTTTCAGATTCTTAAGTATATAACTGTTTATTTACTTTCGATGTATTCATTTAATTATGTTTACTATGTCTATTAGTATGATTTCAAATATATTTTATTACCTCTATCTTGTTAGGATAATAATTTGATTTCTATTATCTCCACTATTTGTGGAGGTTTAAAAAAAATTCTGCCCTACTTTTAGTCCGATGATGTAGATCAGTTGGTGAATGTCCTGACTACAAACGCTTGTTCTAGATCTAAGGGTCATAGATTAATTTCCCGGCAAGGTTAATACAGCCCTTTGGCCTTTGAGGTCAATTTATTGTGTACCATTTATTTGGGTAATAATAATTACTGTTTTTATCAGCTGCTAATTTGGTTAGCTCAGAGTGTAAGCACTGAAGAAGCGTTTTTTGTATCCTTCTGGGAGAAAAATACTATATAATTACTATTTATTACACTGCATGAAGGTGCTGGTTCTCAAACCAATCCTTCTGGTTGGGGGAAAATTAAATTGTTTTTGGATGAACTCAGTCCAAATTCCATATTATTCTTCGGGTTTGAATAGATTTTTAGAATGAGACCTTCTATGGCTCCTCAATTCAATTACTAGATCACTTGGCTGCCTGGCTACCTTATTTCCTTTCCTCAGACACCCCTTCCCTCATTCTTGGTGACTTCATCATCCCTATTGACAATCCCACTGCCTCCTCTGCAAAACAACTTCTGCAACTCACTTCCTCTTTCGGTTTGTCACAATGGACTGATTCTACCACTCACAAAGATGGTCACTCCCTTGACCTTATCTTTAGCTATCGATGCACCCTCTCAAACTTCACAAACTGCCTCTTTCTGACCACCATCTCCTTACTTGCAACATATCATCCCTCCCTACAACTCTCCCATCTTCTGCTCCTCACACCAAACTTCACAGAAGCATTATGTCATTAGATCAACAGCTTTCTAATTCCCTCAAACCTCTACTCTCATCCTTCTCCTCCTTTTCATGCCCTGACCAATCTATCTGCCACTATAATTCCACCCTTACATCCGTCCTTGACAATCTCGCCCCTCTTACCATAGCTCGGAAATCAAACACTCATCCTCAGCCCTGGCATACTCCTCTGACACGATACCTACGCAGATGTTCCCGTACTGCTGAGCGGCACTGGAGAAAATCTAGGAGTTCAGCTGATTTTCAACATTACAAATTTATCTTGAACTCCTACTACTCTGCCCTTAATTTCCATAAGCAACACTACTTCTCTACTCTTATCTCTAATCTTTCTTCAAACCCAAAACATTTGTTCACCACTTTCAATACTCTTCTCCGCCCTCCCCCACCTCCTAATATAACTTCTCTGTCAGCTCAAGACTTTGCCAACCACTTCAATAACAAAATCGACTCCATCAGAAATGAAATCAGCTCTCAACATAATTCCATTCTCTCACCCCCTCAAATGCTCTCAATCAACCACAACCCACATTGCATCAAAGCTTCTCGAAAAACTAGCTTATGCACGCCTATCCCATTTCCTTACAATAAACTCCCTCCTTGACCCATTGCAATCTGGATTTCGTCCCCATCACTCCACAGAGACAGCAATTGTTAAGGTTACCAACGACCTACTTACAGCAAAATCAAAAGGCCACTTCTCTCTGCTTATCCTCCTTGATCTGTCCGCAGCCTTTGACACTGTTGACCACCCTCTCTTGCTCCAAACCCTCCAATCGTTCGGCATATGTGACACAGCCCTCTTGTGGCTCTCTTCCTACCTGTCAAACCGTACCTTTAGTGTAGCCTTCTCTGGGGCCTCCTCTGCCCCGTCACCACTTTGTCGGAGTACCGCAAGGCTCTGTCCTCGGTCCCCTTCTCTTCTCAATCTACACGTCATCACTAGGTTCCCTAATAAAGTCCCACGGTTTACAATATCATTTGTATGCCGATGACACCAAAATCTACTTCTCTGCACCAGACCTTTGCCCTTCCTTACTAACCCGTGTCACTAACTGTCTTTCTCACATCTCCAACTGGATGTCCTCACTACCTCAAGCTAAATCTCTCCAAAACTGAGCTCCTTATTTTCCCCCCTTCTTCTAAACTCTCCACCCCCAATCTCTCTATAACTGTTCACAACTCCATCATTAAACCTACCCTGCAAGCCCGATGTCTCAGGGTCACATTTGACTCAGATCTTTCTTTCACTCCTCACATTCAGTCATTGGCTAAAGCCTGCCGCTTCCACCTTAAAAACATCTCTAAAATTAGACACTTCCTTACACAAGACACAACTAAGATTTTAATCCACTCTCTCATTCTCTCCCGCCTCGATTACTGCAACTCTGTCCTCTCTGGTCTCCCCACCTGCCCCCTAGCTCCTTTACAATTCATAATGAATGCCTCTGCCAGACTCATCTTCCTTACATGTCGCTCTTCATCTGCTGCACCTCTCTACCAATCTCTTCACTGGCTTCCTCTTGCCTCTAGGATCAAACACAAAATTCTCATTCTGACATACAAAGCCCTCAACTGCACTGCTCCCCCCTATATCTCAGACCTTGTCTCCAGATACTCTCCCTCCCGTCCCCTTTGCTCTGCTCACGACCTACTCTCCTCCTCTCTTGTCACCTCATCACACTCCCGTTTACAGGACTTCTCCAGACTGGCTCCCATCTTGTGGAATTCTCTGCCTCGCTCCACAAGACTCTCTTCTAGTTTTAAAAGCTTCAAGTGCTCCCTAAAGACTCTACTGTTCAGGGATGCATACAACCTACGCTAACCTTTCTTTATACCAGTTCCACTCCTCCATTGCTATCCCCTGAACCCCCTTAGCATGTAAGCCTAAGAGTCCAGCAGTTTGTAGATCACCTTCTCAAGAGCTGACTACAACAGTGCAACTCTTGGCAGGGCCCTCTATCCATTTGATCCCTATAATTGTTTTGTTGTACTGCGCCTTTGTTTATAGCGCTGCGGAATCTGTTGGCGCTCTACAAATAACCGATAATAATAATAATAATAATAAAATAATAATAATGGGAAGAATATTTCTTTCTTAGTACACTCTGTGAATTTTTTTCAGGAGTGATTATGCCAGTTCTTTTTGCAGGAATAGGATTTGGGTTTCTATTCAATTCTATTCTTTGTTCCTAAGGAAGGAAGGTTTATTCAGTCCATTCTTGGATCTGAAGACTTTTATATTGTTTTATAGTAACAAGATAGTAGGTAAAGTAGTACTAATGGTAAGCACCTATAGGTGCCAAATATTTTTGTAATCAACAAGCACCTATAGCACTAAGGAGGCTCATAGATAAATGAGTTACAAAGTCTGTAACAAAAAAGAGTGCTTTACCCCTGCAATTATTTAGGAACAATTCTCCTTGAATAATACAGGAACGATTTTTAACCATTCATACTTTATCTTTATTGGTTTAAAGGGACATAATACTCATATGCTAAATCACTTGAAATGGATGCAGTATAACTGTAAAAAGCTGACAGGAAAATATCACCTGAGCATCTCTGTAAAAAAGGAAGATATTTTACCTCACAATCTCCTCAGCTCAGCAGAGTAAGTTCTGTGTAAAAAGTTATACTTCGCCTGCTCCCAGTTGCAGGTAAAAATAAAAAAATAAATGAAGAAATGAACAGCAGCCAATCAGCATCAGCAGTGCTGAGGTCATGAACTCTTACTGTGATCTCATGAGATTTGACTTATCTCTCATGAGATTTCATAGTAAACTTCCTTTACCTGATTGGTGAAATAATATGAGAGTGCACGTTGCTCATCCTTTCAGATGTCCCAGGACAGACACACTAAAATGCTGCTTAGAAATCCTTTGCAATGGGAGGTGGCTACTGAGGAACTTTTGAGGTAAAATAACTTTCTTTTTTACATAGAGATGTTCAGGAGATATTTTCTAGTCAGCTTTTTACAGCTATGCTGCATCACTTTCAAGTGTTTAAACATTTGGGTATTATGGCCCTTTAACTATTCAATCATACATGTTTAAAAACACTTAAACTCTCTAGATATCAATATATAGCATAGGTGTGTGAATAATACCTCTGAGAATCATGTATCTAGATGTGAAACATTATACTTGGTTTGTATAATATCAAGCAGTCAAACAAACAACATCTTTACAAACAATATCTTTTGTAGCCGGCTATTAATAAATTCAAAAATAATGCTGTAACAAGAGGACCTGTTAATATGTGGGATGTCAGATAATGAGATTAAAGCTATCTAGCTAATACTCTATCTGTAATTATAAAGTCCTTGCTTGCACAGTCAACTTTAGCACAGCTGTTCAGTGTAATAGATTGTCTGCTTCAAATCTCTAGATATTAATATTTAGTATAGGTGTGTGAATAACACCTCTGAGAATCTTGTATCTAGTTATGAAACATTGTACTTGGTTTGTATAATATCAAGCAGTCAGATACAAACATCCTTTGTAGCCGGCTATTAATAAATTCATAAATAATGCTGTAGCAAGAGGACCTGTTAATATGTGGGATGTCAGATTATGAAATTAAAGCTATCTAGCTAATACTCTATATGTAATTATAAAGTCCTTGCTTGCACAGCTATTCAGTGCAATAGATTCTGTCTGCTTAAGCTCCTTCTATAGCGGGGGGCTAGATTAATGTTTAACTGACTTGTTTCACTAACATAGCACAACATCTGATCTCAGAATATAACATACATTTACAAGCTATTGGCAATCAACAGTTATAGAGAGTAAGCAGTTAAAAAATGAGAGTATGAACTCTCTGAAGCCAGACCCCCTGACACGTGTTGCTCACGCTTCCTCAGAGGGGTTACACGCCGGCTGTTTGGTAAATCTATTTTCTGGTTCATAAGTCCCACCTTGTGTGTGGGATTGGATGATCATGAGGAATTATCTTGATTCTGATTGGTAGGATTGCATGTCAGTCATGTTTAGGCATCCAATGGGGATATTTGAAGACTTATGCTATACTCTGTTACATGTTGCGAACTTATGCATGTTGGTTGCGATAATATGTTACTTTGCAAACTTATGCACGTGGGTTACGATGATATATGTTACTTTATCAGGAAGTTCTTTATGTTACTGCTGAAGAATAAGTTTTAAAAATTTTTATTGTACATACTTTCACTTGTTGTGTGTATTTTATATTATACCACAGAGATATTGTTTGGTGATAGGACCATATGCAGGGTTTTCAATCTGTTTATTACAGGTTGGTATTTGTAATAAAAGTATTGAATACATCAGTAGCATGACAATAATGACAGATGTTTTAAAGACAGAAGCAAGATTACGCAGTACACTGTGTATACCATTTCTGACATATTTTAATAGAGTATCATAGGGATATGGTGTCTAATAAAGTTAGTATTTCTCTAGGATTAAGTGGGTTGTTTATAAATTTCTAGGGCAATAAATACCAGTGCTGTTTTGAAGAGGAAAGTAGTTTAATTTAGTTCACATTAGTATGTGTAGATTTTAAGGGTGCAGGAATAAATATTTCCAAATATTATGTGAAAGTCAGTTTCTATGAATCTGTTACTTAAAAGTGTGTTATATTAAAAGAGTGGTTGTGTGCACATATAGTTGAAGAGGTAGGTCACATAAATAAAAATGTAGTGATAAAGTGAAGTGGATGTGAAGTATATATATATAAAAAAAAAAAACTGAGTGATGGAGTGTCACAAATGAGTTGCCTTATAAAATATTGTGTATTATTGCTTACTAACGGCTAGATTACGAGTTTTGCGTTATAAGGGGTGCGGTACTAACTTGCACGTTATTGTCACCGCTCACTTACCTACAGCGCTGGTATTACAGGTTTTTCTAAACCTGGCGTTAGAAGACAAGAAGTGAGCGTAGAGCAAAATTGTGCTCCATACCGTACTCCAATACCAGCGCTGCTTAAATCAGTGGTGAGCTGGCTGTACGTGCTCGTGCACGATTTCCCCATAAACATCAATGGGGAGAGCCAGCTGAAAAAAAGCCTAACACCTGCAATAAAGCAGCGTAAAGCTCTGTAACGCAGCCCCATTGTACTGGGGAAACTACATTTATGTTTACACCTAACATGAACCTGAGTCTAAACACCCCTAATCCACCCCTAATCTTACACTTATTAACCCCTAATCTGCTGGCCATAAGATCGCCGACACCTACATTATATTTATTAACCCCTAATATCCCTCCCCCAATGTCGCCGCAACCTACCTACATTTATTAACCTCTAATCTGCCTCCCCCAACGTCGCCGCCACTAAAATAAATCAAATTAAAACCTACAATTAATAACTAAATAATTCCTATTTAAAACTAAATACTTACCTGTAAAACAAACCCTAAGCTAGCTACAATATAACTAATAGTTACATTGTATCTAGTTTAGGGTTTATTTTTATTTTACAGGCAAGTTTGTATTTATTTTAACTAGGTAGAATAGTTACTAAATAGTTATTAACTATTTACCAACTACCTAGCTAAAATAAATACAAATTTACCTGTAAAATAAAACCTAACCTAAGTTACACTAACACCTAACACTACACTACAATTAAATAAATTACCTAAATTAAATACAATTAAATAAATGAAATACAATTATCTAAATTACAAAAAAAAACACTAAATTGCACAAAATAAAAAACAAATGACAAGATATTTAAACTAATTACACCTAATCTAATAGCCCTATCAAAATATAAAGAGCCCCCCAAAATAACCCCCCCCCCTAGCCTAAACTAAACTACCAATAGCCCTTAAAAGGGCCTTTTGCGGGGCATTGCCCCAAATAAATCAGCTCATTTACCTGAACAAATAAAAAAATACAAACAAACCCCCCAACAGTAAAACCCACCACCCACACAACCAACCCCCCAAATAAAACCCTGTGCTGGAGAATGGCCGCGTCTTCTTAGAGCTCCAGAGCCGACAAGCTGGCCTAAAGCTACAAAGCCCAAATGCAAGACAAGACTCATATAGGATTTGAGCCCTAAAATCGAGGGACACACACCAACAAATCTACGTGATAATTAGTTACCCTGGAGGATCTGATATCTCGGCAGGGCTTCCGTGGCAGGCCGCAACCAAACTAAAGTTAGAACAGCCTGTGCAGGCTCAATACACAAGCTATCTTTGGATGCGGCTGCTAATGAGCCCTGGAAAGAGAGGAACATACCCGCACCAACACCATCTCTGACAACTTCGCCACAGTCCATCTGGTCAGTGATCTGAGAGGAACGGGAGGGACACCTCCCCCAGATACAGTGAGAGACGCCATCAGAGATGGGTAAACACACGTGGCAGCTTCCTCAACTAGCAAAATACAATTAGAGCCTGGGGAGGAGGGCGGAGGTTTTGGCAGTAATCTCGGCAAGGGGCCCTGAACTAACCGCACCATAAAATACACTACAGAAATAAGTGCTGTCGTCAATGACACACGGAACCCCTATTACCTGTATATCAGGTAAGATTGACACTGGAAGAGAGGTCCCTGAATTAACAGTAAAAAGACTGTAAAGGTCAAGATTGACTCCTTATCCGACAGAGGGAGAACTTCATACAGTGCCCCCATACGTCCTTATTAGATCTTAATATCTCTGTTAAAGAAAGACATAGGTGCACAGACATGCTATTCTGCACCAAATATACCCCGTGCAGAGACTTTGAGGAGACTGAACGGTACCCCTGGGCGCCCCACAATAATGTAACATGGCCCAAAAGAAGAATAATGCCACAAATAAGGGGGCTTAAACTAGGAACATGAACTATTATATTAAAGGAGCAGAGCCTCAGACAGCAGATGATGTCCAGGCGCAGCACCAACATAAAGAAGATGATACGCAAGCTACCTTGCTCCCCCAGGTTCCTCTGCAATATGTCGCAAAAGATGACCATAAAGCCCTCTCATCAAAGGAAAATATTAAAGAGTTTGTAGTTGAAATTAAAAATGTATTCAGTGAACTGCGTAGAGATGTAACTGAGTTGACACAAAGAGTCTCAACAGTTGAGAATACACAGGACGCATTAAAGGGGCAGCTGAGACGACCTCACAGGCGCAACAGACCACAAGCATGGTCCAGAGTTTAATGGACCGCCTAGAAGACTTAGACAACCGCAGTCGGCGGAATAATTTGCGTATCAGAGGAGTCCCTGAAACAATAAACCCTAACGCATTACATGGTTATCTAAAAGATCTTTTCAGGATGATCAAGGGAACACCAATGGCACCTGAGGTCAACATAGAGAGGGCCCATAGGGCGCTGCGCCCGAAGCCCTCACCTAAAGCACCCCCTAGGGATGTTATTCTTCGACTGCTTAATTACAAAGTAAAGGAGGAGATACTCAGAAGTAGCAGAAGTAAGCATCCTATTCAACACGCAGGAATGCCACTACAAATCTTCTCTGAGCTTAGTCTGACAACCTTGCAAATGCGCAGGGATCTGCGTTTCCTCACTTCTACTTTACAGGAGAACAAAATACAGTACAGATGAGGTTTCCCCACGTGTGTGATAGCTTCCAAAGGGGATAAAACTGCAATGTTTAGGTCACCTGCTGATTTAGAATCTTTCTGCAGTACGCTTGGTATACCGCCACCGAACTTGGACAACATGGCTGCCTTACCCCAACCAGTGGAAGAAAATCAACACCAAACCTGACTGGTAATGTAGACTGCTGAACTTTCTTTTTTTCCCCTTAGGCTCACCCCAGTGGTGAGATGATGTTTGGTTATAAATATTACACGGACTGAAGATAAACAGCTTAGTGTAGCACTGTTGATTATCACTGATGTTCTAATCTACCAAAGTTATACTGTTTGCATATGATAGAAAGTTTACTTGATATAGAGATGTTCTTACTATACCTCCCCCAGGAGTTATAAGTACCCCCCTTTATTACTATGTTCTATGTTGAATTTTAAATGTTCAATTATATTGTTCATGCTCATATCCTCAGGTTTTACCTTAGCAATACTATGTGTTAAAATATTTTGTCTTATTTTTATGTACCAAGATAGGCCAGATATAGGCACATACCCTTTAGAATCTTTAGAGAGAAAAAAGATAGTGTGTTACCATATCCTGTGATATATATTTGATCTACTATTAATAAACACTTTTTCTTATTTGTGTGTTTGTATATAACTCTGTGCACGCACGTTTACCCAGGGAAGCGATCCATTGTTTCCCGAGAATTACATAAATTAAAGGGGGATGTTGTTTTTATACAAGAATCACATTTTGCAAAGAATAAGGAGCCTAGATGACATAATCACAGATACCCGACAGCCTTTTTTTCGTCAGGTGCCCGCAAGCAAAATGGGGTGGGCATACTCATACACCATAGAACACCTTTCCAACTTGACAGAGTAGAGAGAGATAGGGAAGGCAGAATCCTTATCTTAGTGGGTTGTATACATAGCAGACAGGCAACATTAGTCAACGTCTATACGCCCAATGCAGCGCAACATACCTTTTTCAAGACACTCTCAAGTAAGTTATTGGAATATGCTAAGGGTATATTGATTCTAGGAGGGGATTTTAATGTACCATTGAGTCCCAGTAATGATACTTCTAACGGAGTATCTAGTGTCTCCCATCACATACTGAAACACATAAACACAACAATTAGAAACCACTTATTACATGACATATGGCGTACTCTACACCCCAAAGAGGCCGAATATACCTACTACTCCAGTCCTCACAAGAAATACTCCCGAATAGATTATTTTATGACTGATTCAAAAGGCATAGCATATGTGACGGGTAGTGACATTTCGCCTATCACTTGATCGGACCACGCGTGGGGATTTGCCTCTGCACATCATATGGGAGGTACATAAAAGTGTCATCAGAGGGCACTTTCTTAAACACAAAGCCAGACTAATACTGCAGTGCAGGGAAAAATACAACCATATACTTGGCAATATCATAGCACTTGAAGAACAACATAAAAAGAATCCCTCGAACGCGGACATAGACACTAGGCTTACCCAGGCTAGGGTGGACTTTAAGCAACTACTACAGGAGGAGAACCAACAAAAAGTGCTGTGGCTTAGACAAAAATACTACGAGGGAGGGGACAAGGCAGGGAAACTGTTGGCTAGAGCACTTAAAAGAACACAACTAAAGTTGCACATATATTCTATCAAAGACAGCAGAGGTAAAACTTACAAAGACAGCCCCAATATTGCCGAAACCTTTCATGCATATTATAATGGACTTTACAACCTTAAATCCTCACAGATAGATTCATCCCCTGATAAGGCCCCATAGCAGCTAGCGGCAAAGGAGTACTTACACAATACCCAGCTGCAGATATTAGAACAAGATGCGATAGATTCCCTAGAAGCACCCTTAACACAAGAGGAGATACAGTTAGCTCTTAAAGATATCCCAAATGGGAAAAGCCCTGGACCGGATGGGTTGAGGGCTAAATACTACAAAATCTTTTTGCCCATACTGTTGCCACACTTACAAACACTGTTTAATTCATTACCCGACCTGGGTATATTACTGTAATACCGAAACCGGGGAAACCAATAGACACAACACAAAATTACAGACCAATTTCATTACTGAATACTGACGTAAAAATACTAGCAAAAGCAAATAGGGTTAACGGTTTCTTACCTGGTCTGATTTCTACGGACCAGATGGGATTTGTCCCAGGGAGGGAGGCAAGGGACAGTACCCTCAAAATAAGGCAGATAATTGATTATTCCAAACATAAAAAGATGCCGATCGCACTGCTGTTGACAGATGCTGAAAAAGCCTTCGACAGAGTGAGCTGGCAATTCCTTAAGAGCGCATTAGAGAAAATGAAATTTGGGGAAAGATTTGTTAAAACCGTTTTTAGCTTGTACTCCACACCAAACGCACGTATTAAAGTAAATGATGTCCTCTCTGACACATTTACCATTTCCAATAGGACAAGACAGGGTTGCCCTCTATCTCCCCTGTTATTTGCTATTTCGATAAAAGGCCCTAGCATGTAATATAAGAGCCAATCACCTTATTAAAGGAATTCGACTTGGGGATAGGGAAAATAAAATTACGATTTATGCAGACGATCTGTTATTCACTCTAACAGACCTGGAGTGCTCTATCTAAGCCCTCACACAGGAGTTCATAAAGTATGGTGAGGTGTCATACTTTCACTTAAATGACACGAAGTCCGAGATACTGGGAATTAGCCTGACACCATCCACAATTGCGTGGCTGAAAGAACATAGCCCATTCGTGTTAAACTCCAGTTTCCTGAAATATTTAGGATTCAATCTAACAACATCTGTGTCAGATATTTTTTTTTTATATATTTTTTATTGGATAGGAAACATACAACATTTATAAACAGTGTGCAAAATAGTTTCTTCCATTTATAGTAAGAGTAGATATTTTGCTTTAAAGTCCTCATTTTTCTTCCCCATAATTAATATATTAGGTCACTCTTGGACCTTACATGCGATATAGCTAGAGTCCAGGGGATATTATAATGCAAAGAACAAAAAAGTATCTTTCATTAATAAAATCATTGCAGATATGATATAAACAAGTTATAGTCCAGATACTAAGACCAGAGCTGAACATAGTATATGTGCATAATATCTTGACACAGTCTATTAACCCTTAAACGGTTGCAATATTAATCAATAAAATACACTGTTGTGACCTGATAGTATAAAAGTTAGACACTACGCCTGCTGCATTTTTTCTAGGAAGGTCGTGCATAGCCCTTTGGGATAAACCAACTTTTTATTTGTGTGAGGTGGTCTGTAGGCTCAAATTGGGAGTAAAGGTTGGTGTACCATATTTATAAAAAAGGAATAAATGAAAAGGAGAAGAATGGTTAACTATGGGTGAATTGCTATCTTGATACAATATATATATATATATATATATATATATATATATATATATATATATATATATATATATATATATATATATATATATATATGCCTAAAGTTGGTAGTATTATCATGGGTGTCAAGGGTTGTACTCGTAGTGTCTATCACACAGTCCCGGCCGCAGACCGCTAGACTAGACAGTTTGTGTAAATCTGCAACACCCATTGGCTTAGTGTTCCGTAGTTTCAAGTGCCCCTCCTGCTGTATGGCTTGAACAGTGTCTTCCCAGGGGCCCCCCTCTAACCCCCACGACTTACACCTATTTACTTAGTTTGAGGAAGGATGAGGGCACTCTGTCTAACAATATACTGTTTAAAAGTTCCAGTTAAAGTAAATGTATGTGATGCTATCGTCCCACTGTTGGTTCTACTTTTCTTTACCCCCTTATTGTGCAGAAGAGTTGAGGTATGCGGAGTTTATCAGACAATGCCACCCAAACAATTTTTGAGCCCTATGTGCACATTAAACAACATTCCAAGACAAAACATTTGCCTAGAGAACTACATTCACAAACAGAGCGAAACTTTCTTTAACTTAAAACATGGTAAGCTTGTGTCACTTAGCTATAGTCCTAGGGATCTCATCCCTGCTTGTCTTGTTTAGATTTTGTTAGGTAACCGCTAGACCTAATGATAAATGTCTTGCCTTAGATCCCGAGCCTGGCGCGGCCAGAGCAAAGCCAAAGTGTTTTCCAGCCATCCCCGCCCGACAGCCGGCTCCGGGATCACTGTGTGCCACTTCATCCTGCAGGGCCAAGGTCTTGAGGATTTCTGGGGAATCGCCATATAGCGGGGTACTTTAGATGTCTGGAATCACTGACCTTCCGGAACCACCCCCCAGGCAACAAGGTGGCCCCGCCGGTCTTGACTTGTACCCGCTCAGGTATAATATATGCGCTGTCTTGAGGCGATGGTGAAGTAGTTCTTTCGCGCCTTCTTTGCGGCCTCCGCCACTGCAACTCAATGCTTCCATTTTTCCGGGCGCCATCTTAACTTGATGGCCATGCTGTTGTATCCCATCTCTCTGCATCGGGAAAGGTTGTCCTGCACCAGGAATGTCCCGGTAAGCTTTGTCTGCCCATTCGATATGATCTGCCGGTAGAGGTATATGAAGTAGGGTACCAGCTCGCTGTGAAGGCTCCCCTTCCATCTGTGTACTGAGGGTGACAACTCTCATGGGCTTTATGCGAGAATCAGGTCTGTGGCCCTTAGCTTGCTGCGCAGTTTTCATCGGAGATGTCGCCTTTGGTAGTCTGTCTATAAGGAGCTGCAGCTCACTCTCAGATAGTGCTTTCTCTATGAGAGGTTGAAATAGACCCTCTAGTCTTATAAGAAATGCATCCCATTTGTCATGTAGGGGATTACCTCTCATGGTGGCTGTAATATTCGGTAGTCTTTATATTTTCTAGTATGTTGCGTAGGTGTCCACTGTCAACAGCAAAGTTGTATTTAGTTACAAGCACTCTTGTGTGTCAGCAGTATGTAGTTGTGAGAACAGCTCCGGTCAGACACCCCAGAGAGTCCGGGGGGGAGGCGCCGCCTGTGAGTTTGCCACGACTACAGGCCTCAGGTGTCCCTTTCTGACCCTGGGGTCATTAATACAGCAATCAAGGAAAATTAGTGATAATGTTCTTTAGTATTCACGAAACCAGTCGTGTGGGCTCTTAATGCTGTGTGAATCAAGCAATAATTGGCAAATTATTAGCTCTTCTCCCGGAGCACTAGAAAAATGCGACTGCTCAGAGTCACTTCTTGGACACGCCCCCTCTGTGTCAGATATTTTTTAAATGAACTATGCAGTCCTCAAAAGGATTGCTGCTGATCTCTCATCCTAGAAACATAAATCAATTTCTTGGTTGGGAAGAATTAACATAATCAAAATGAATGTCCTCCCGAGACTACTGTATTTGTTTCAGACTATCCCTTTCCCCCTCCCCCGTACGTTTATCCCTTCATTACAAAATCTTATAGAGGAATATGTGTGGGGAGGAATAAAACCTAGGATAAACAGGGAGACTATGTACCTTCCAAGAGAAATAGGGGGCCTTGGCCTTCCTAACCTTGGCTTGTATAGAAGAGCCATTCTGCTTCAAAGGGTGGTTGAGTGGTGCCAGGAGGCATCCCAGAAAGACTGAATTCGGGTTGACAGAGTTATCCTACAAACACATGATATAGCCTCCCTCCTCTGGATTAACAAAAAACACAGACCCACTACAATTGAGCATTTCCCCCTTTTGAGGGAACTCTTTAGTGAATGGGATACGCTGCTTCGGACTGACACACATATCTCGACTGCCTACTCCCCCCTGTCTTCGGTATATGGGAACCCAGAAATTCTGATACAGACTAGGCTGACTTCTGTCCAGACCAAATTTGATGACAATCACATAGGTTGTTATATGACTAGTGGGAAGATAAAACTGAGAGAGGAAATTTTACAGACTGCCCAGACTCCATAATCCCCTGGTTTGTTTACCTACAAATAAGACACTACATTACCATGCATAGATACAAACACCAACTGTTGAGAGACCCCACGCCCTTTGAATTGCTATGTTTAAAACGCTCTGCCTCTAGACATTTGATATCTATCATATACACGCTCCTTCTACTGCCTACGGATAGGGCCCTCCCGTTGTATACTAAAATGTGGCATAGAGAGTTAGCGGCTGATCTACAAAAGGAGGATTGGCTAAGGATTTTCCGGTCTGCCAAGTCCCTTTCTGTATCAGCACGCATACAGGAATCACATTATAAATTGCTGAGCCGATGGTATCTTACGCCATGTAGGCTAAAAAAATGTTACCCTTGCGCATCGGACAGATGCTGGAGGGGATGCGGAGAGAAAGGGACTGTTCTGCATATCTGGTGGGACTGTCCTTTGTTAGAGGGGTTCTGGGGGGAGGTATGGAGGGAGATCCGAGAAATCCTGGAGCTAGACATTCCAAAAACCCCAGAAACACTGCTCTTACACTTCCCAAATTCAGAATCCGGTAAAACAGAACCTCCTAATTCTGATGCTGACAACAGCCAAAAATCTGATTCCACATCACTGGAAGTCAGCGACGATCCCCACAATATCGGAATGGAGGCAGAGTGTGCAGAGCATTCTGTCGCTTGAGAGGTACCATTACATTCGGACATCTAAGATAGATGTCTATGAGATGATTCTTCAAATGTGGAAACGGGACAAATAATTGTCCTAAATAGTAGATTATAGCAGGTGAGGAGGGGGGCGCATTGAATATAAATGCAGGCTGTGCCATCCTATACTCCAGTGTGTGTGTTTTTTTTTTTCTTCTTCTCCCCGTTAGTTCTCTTCTCCCTTTCTTTTCTCTTTCCCCTTTTTTTTTCCCCAAAGATCAGCCTAGAATAAGTTACATGATTAGCTTGGTCAGGTTGGGCTGGGTTACACGAATCTAATATAATGTTAGTGCAAAAAGTGATCTGAGATTTTTGAAATGATCACAGTTGTTCACTTTGTATGATAAATAATCATCAAAGCGAGAATGTGTTCAGAACTAAATAATCCCTGAGTGCACAAAACGTATATCGAAGCACACAATAATGGGGAAATCAGGTCCCAATAATCAGTGTATCAGTCTTGGACCCCCGGTCTGTATAGAAAGTCACTCAGGTTGAAACAGAGTCCATTGTCCCATGGAGAGAGTAAAATCCCCAAAATATCAGAGTATCAAAGTGTGTCCCAGAGCCTAGTAGTCACGGGTGGAAATGTCAGTTCACAATATTACGTCTGCGATCAACTCTTACCCTCCACTAAGTTGGTGATGTGCCTGGGAACACTTCCGTACTTCTCCTCGAATAGGCGATGAAACCCTTCCGAGGGGGTGCAGTCTGTGTTTCCCTTCTCGGCGTGCCTCAGAGAGATCCGGCGTGGAGACATTTCCTTAGCACATCACCCGTGACGTTGCAAGGCTGAATCAAGTGGTATTCCCTGGGGGGGGGGGGAACCGTGAGGACAAGGAGCCGGCTCTGTATCCCAAGAGTGGCTTATGCAAGTGACTGGTGCAATAAAGCGGTAAGCCCAACCGCTAGAGAAACATAAAGTCAAAAGAAATATGCACCAATGAGGCGTAGTATCTGCTGAAGTAAAAAATGTTTATTGTACAATCCAAGAGTAATGTACAAACAAAGTCACAGTGGAGAACACCTGACGCGTTTCGCGCATGCGTAAATGCGCTTCATCGGAGGCTAATTCAAATCTAATTGTGACAGCTTATAAACAAACATTCTACCAATCATTTGAGAGTTTGAATATGAGCCAATGGTGTGGCTATCCAGTGCAGCTAATATATACATAAATCAGTTAAATGATGAACGTTAATGTGTTGTTTATATTTCAATAAGGTATAACTGTTCTGGAATGTCAGACCATAAAAATTCTTAGCTCATATTAGGCATGTATATATGTATAATCAATGTATATAACGAAAATGTATACATTCTAAAATATCCATCAGTGACAAGCAACAAATATCTAAGCAAAATTAACATGTAGGCTGGAGACATATGGTGAAAAATTGTGTATAGTATAAACACTTATACTTAACGTCATACACATGATATCTTGTATAGTCGTTTCATAGTGTTTGCCTAGGAAATGACTAGTCACTGCTAGTAAAACATAACGAAAAAATATAATGAACATCCTTTGATAAAAAATAATGCATAATACATATACATCGCTCATATTCAAGAAAATGTAAAAAACAAAGAATAAAAATACAAATGGCATTCAAATAACTAATTAAACATTCTATCCCTATACTCAGTTATATATCACCACAAAAATGTTATTTATAATTCTCCTATATAATTGAGCCTAAATTTACACAAATTAAGCTATTTGTTATTACCTAATGTCCTTATTTGCTAGAGCATAATCTAATGTCAGTATCTAAGATTAGCTAAAAATGAGGTCCTGAGTAGTCATCTCGAATTAGTGTGTTGTCAAAAATTAAGGCTGGTGGAATACAAACTGTAGCTGACCTTTGGGTTACTTCACCAACCCCGCGCTTTATGACACTCTCAGAAATAAAGGCAGATTCCAACTTACCCAGGTACATGACATACGAATACACAAGACTAAAGAGCTTTCTTACTAGCTGGGGATTCCAACCTGAGCTACACCGACCCCGTACACTCTGGGAAACGACTTGGCAACAAGGTAACAAATTACACAGACCTTTATCAATGCATTACACTTTAATAGGAAGCACAGACCCTGAGAACAAACTTCCTCACTTACTCACTTGGGAATCAGTCCTGAACCTGAACCTGACCCCACAAGTATGGCAACACGTAATTTCCCTCACTAAAAAAGCACTGCACTGCGTCACACTCTTTGAAACATATTATAAGCTCTTAACGAACTGGTACCTTACCCCTGCGAGACTTAATAAAATGTTTGTCTCGGCCTCTCCCCTATGCTGGCGCAATTGTGGAAAAAAAGGAGACTCCCTACACATATGGTGGGAATGCCCCAAGCTAAAACCCTTATGGAGTACATGCTTCCGTACGCTAGGGAGATTAGGCATAACACTTCCTATAACCCCTTCTAATGCCCTCTTGCACATAGGCATCACTAAACTACCCAAGCACCAAGCATACCTAGCAATTTATTTGCTAACAGCTACTAAAGCGACAATAGCCAAGGCATGGAAAACTGTGACGCCCCCAAAATGGTCATGCATTCTAAACTATATGGCATATATCTATAATATGGAAAAACCTATCTTTTCCTCTATAAATAATTCAGACCTATTTGAATTAGTGTGGGCAGATTGGCAATCTAACCACACCACTACTTGGGCCCCGAACACTAGAGTAAACACACACTAGGCAACCCTCCCCAAGTACCACCCGCACATGAACCAAATCCCTGCCTCTAGCAATTACCCTCCCGTTCCTCTTTCCCTAATCTCTTCCCCCCACCCCAATTAACCCACCCCACTTGACTTGAGCTATATTCCGTTCACTTTTTCATTTCAGGAACGCATTCTAACTTGACATATTTTTGAATGTTCCAATTTTTCTGCTCATACTGTCTGTAGGAGCCTACGTGCTCCAAATTATTTAATATGTCACTGTTGTATCTGAGAAATCTTTACCAATAAAAACTTGAAATTTAAAAAAAAAAAAAAAAAAATTAAGGCTGGTAAATAGGAAAATTTTATTAGATGTAGGGAGTGAATGGAAATAAGTTAGAATATAAAATATAGAAATAAAATAAACAAAGAATGAGGCAGAGATGCTCTAAGGAAAGAATAAAGAAGTAGAAAAAAATAAAATATACTATAAGGAACAAAGAATAAAATAAAGCTAGAAATGGAGCTAAAACTCAAAGGGAAGACTCTTAGTTGTAATATAGTATGTCAATAGTAATGTACTGTTATGTATATGTAGCATTTTCTAATCTTACTGTAGATTCCAAGCTTATATTGAATAAAGTTGAATGGAGTCATATGAATAAGAAAATGACCACTGAGATTTATTAGGATTAGCAAGACTTTATCCAATGAGCTACACCATTAGATGAGGCTATGTTCATTGGTAATGGGTTGTGTGTTCTATTTTTAAGTCTATGTTTCTATTCTCATGGGTGACACTTATACAAACAGATCTACATCTAATCTCCTATTTATACCATGGGGATATCTAGTATCCAGTCTAAGTATCCAAAATACTTCTCTGTTAAGTAGTTTGGCCGTTTTATCCCACGTTTTATAAACACAAACTCCATAACATCAATAAAGAAGTTGAGAGATTACCAAGAAACAGCCTGTTTATTAAGAAAGATAGAGGACTTGACAATGACAACATTGTCTTTTCCACTAAGTTCAGTAATCAGTACTACAAAATTTGTAAAGTTATCAAAAATAACCTCACGATTCTAAAAAGCGATGATACTTTAAAAGAAATAGTATCCAAAGGGATAAAATTTGTAGCAAAAAAAGCACCTTCATTGGGTGATCTAACCAGCAAGAAATTTTCAGACAAACCGCAACCTACAGATAATTGGTTAACCCCAAACCCAGGTTTCTTTAAATGTGGTCATAGACCTTGTAAAAGCTGTGATTTTACACAAAAAACAAATACATTTACATCGACAAATACAAAAGAAACCTATAAAATTAGACAGAGGATAGATTGTACATCGCAATATGTCATTTATCTTGTCACATGCCAACATTGCTTCCAGCAATATACTGGGATTACGACACGCCCACTAAAAGACCGAATTAGGGAGCATCTCTTATCTTTAACTGAAAAAGAGCCCAAGACTCCAGTAGCGAAACATTTTCGCCAACATGGTATAGGCACTGATTATTTTTCATTTATTGGCATTGAAAGAATTATAAACAATGCAAGAGGAGGGGATAAAACGGCCAAACTACTTAACAGAGAAGTATTTTGGATACTTAGACTGGATACTAGATATCCCCATGGTATAAATAGGAGATTAGATGTAGATCTGTTTGTATAAGTGTCACCCATGAGAATAGAAACATAGACTTAAAAATAGAACACACAACCCATTACCAATGAACATAGCCTCATCTAATGGTGTAGCTCATTGGATAAAGTCTTGCTAATCCTAATAAATCTCAGTGGTCATTTTCTTATTCATATGACTCCATTCAACTTTATTCAATATAAGCTTGGAATCTACAGTAAGATTAGAAAATGCTACATATACATAACAGTACATTACTATTGACATACTATATTACAACTAAGAGTCTTCCCTTTGAGTTTTAGCTCCATTTCTAGCTTTATTTTATTCTTTGTTCCTTATAGTATATTTTATTTTTTTCTACTTCTTTATTCTTTCCTTAGAGCATCTCTGCCTCATTCTTTATTGTGTATTTTATTTCTATATTTTATATTCTAACTTATTTCCATTCACTCCCTACATCTAATAAAATTTTCCTATTTACCAGCCTTAATTTTTGACAACACACTAATTCGAGATGACTACTCAGGACCTCATTTTTAGCTAATCTTAGATACTGACAATAGATTATGCTCTAGCAAATAAGGACATTAGGTAATAACAAATAGCTTAATTTGTGTAAATTTAGGCTCAATTATATAGGAGAATTATAAATAACATTTTTGTGGTGTTATATAACTGAGTATAGGGATAGAATGTTTAATTAGTTATTTGAATGCCATTTGTATTTTTATTCTTTGTTTTTCATTTTCTTGAAAATGAGCGATGTATATGTATTATGCATTATTTTTTATCAAAGGATATTCATTATATTTTTTCGTTATGTTTTACTAGCAGTGACTAGTCATTTCCTAGGCAAACACTATGAAACGACTATACAAGATATCATGTGTATGACGTTAAGTATAAGTGTTTATACTATACACAATTTTTCACCATATGTCTCCAGCCTACATGTTAATTTTGCTTAGATATTTGTTGCTTGTCACTGATGGATATTTTAGAATGTATACATTTTCGTTATATACATTGATTATACATATATACATGCCTAATATGAGCTAAGAATTTTTATGGTCTGACATTCCAGAACAGTTATACCTTATTGAAATATAAACAACACATTAACGTTCATCATTGAACTGATTTATGTATATATTAGCTGCACTGGATAGCCACACCATTGGCTCATATTCAAACTCTCAAATGATTGGTAGAATGTTTGTTTAAAAGCTGTCACAATTAGATTCGAATTAGCCTCCGATGAAGCGCATCTAAGCATGCGCGAAACGCGTCAGGCGTTCTCCACTGTGACTTTGTTTGTACATTACTCTTGGATTGTACAATAAACATTTTTTACTTCAGCAGATACTACGCCTCATTGGTACATATTTCTTTTGACTTTATGTTTCTCTAGCGGTTGGGCTTACCGCTTTATTGCACCAGTCACTTGCATAAGCCACTCTTGGGATACAGAGCCGGCTCCTTGTCCTCACGGTTCCCCCCCCAGGGAATACCACTTGGTTCAGCCTTGCAACGTCACGGGTGATGCGCTAAGGAAACGTCTCCACGCCGGATCTCTCTGAGGCACGCTGAGAAGGGAAACACAGACTGCACCCCCTCGGAAGGGTTTCATCGCCTATTTGAGGAGAAGTACGGAAGTGTTCCCAGGCACCCCACCAACTTAGTGGAGGGTAAGAGTTGATCGCAGACGTAATATTGTGAACTGACATTTCCACCCGTGACTACTAGGCTCTGGGACACACTTTGATACTCTGATATTTTGGGGATTTTACTCTCTCCATGGGACAATGGACTCTGTTTCAACCTGAGTGACTTTCTATACAGACCGGGGTCCAAGACTGATACACTGATTATTGGGACCTGATTTCCCCATTATTGTGTGCTTCGATATACGTTTTGTGCACTCGGGGATTATTTAGTTCTGAACACATTCTCGCTTTGATGATTATTTGTTGAATGTTACCCCTAGTGTTCAGACACAAGCTAGTATATAGTTAATCTGCGTAATTAAGTATAACTATTATTATACATTCGATTACATTTACCTTTATACTTATTTACTTACTTGTTTATTGTACTATTACTTATTTACTCTTCAGTACAGACCGTATTTGCTTTACCTGCCTGGAATTATGGCTACCACATTGGTTCCCACAGGGGTAATAAATGAGCAAAAGAGAAAGCAAATTATGGCAACTGCACTGAAAGGACACAGTGAAGTCCTAGAATCTATAAGGCAGAGCTTTCCAAACTTTTCATCTTGGTGACACACTTTTTAGACCTACATCATTTCGTGACACAGTAAATCAGTTGTACCAGCAAACAGGAGGTTAAACTAACATGTTTTAAGCGATACGGACACATACATAAATGATATAATAACTAAATGTATTTACAAGTAACAGTATGTATGTGCAAGAATTAAAAAGAAGTTTAATAACACCAATAGCTACTTACTATTTTAATGGGATATATGAGGATGATGGGATGAACACAATTTCTGAATATTTGGTGGAATATTAGATAAAGACACTCACATTTCATCATCAAGCATTTTTAAGCTTCCCCTTCCTATCCATATATCAAGAGCAGGAGCAGCAATGCACTACTGGGAGCTAGCTGCAAATCCCCCCTCCCCCCACTGACTTCTGACTTCAGCTCAGCATTTAAGCTGCCGCCCTCAGAGCTCTGCGAGTCCGACTACTGCCCGTGCTGCAAACACATTGCTGTCCCACTCACTGACTACACATGCAGTCACGAGCCAATTAAGGAGACTACACGTGCAGTCAGGAGCCAATGTGCCGCCAAAGCCGTCAATTGGAATAGTTTCAGTTCCCACTGAGCTGTGCCAATAGGTTAAGATTATCTGTGACCCCCTAGGTATCAATCACGTGTCAAGCATGTGATATGCTTAGCAGGCAGGCAGAAAGGCAGAAACCCCCCCAAAAAATTTACAAAAATTAAATTAAATTTTTTTTTATGCTGAAGCAGGGACACACCTACACACTGCTGCCGACACACTAGTGTGTCCCGACACACAGTTTGGAAAGCACTGCTATAAGGGAAGACAACCTATATATTGCATTTTCAAGCTTAGAGAAATTGAAATACAAGGAAACCAATCTATGGTGGGACATAGAATTCCTAGATTTATATATTTCTGAAAACAAAGTCCCAAGAGGACTTCGTATGAAGAAATATCCCTCTTTTGCCCTAGAAAATCCAGCTTTTATGGAGGAGTGGAACACCAACTTAACAAATTGCTCCATCATATGTATGAAGCAACTCCTCAGACATAAAAGGGAAGAAAGGGATAACATACTTATAGAAATCAACAAAACCTATAATTTGTTAAAGAAATTTGAGTCAACACAAAAATACATTGATTATAAATTGCAACTAGACAGCACTATTGACCAACTAGATACTACTTTATCAGACAGAAAAGTGCAGAAATATAATAGGGACAAAAAAGATTATGACCCTGACATTGTTTACTCTTGGCAAAAGACCAGACCTCAAGGCAGGAGAGGGTCACATAAGAAAAATTCAACCAGTAATAGTAAAAACAAGTCACAACAGAATAAAAACCATACCTCTAGGAAGGTTACTTTTTCTAGTATTGAAACTGATAATTTAGATAGTGAAACTACTGAGACAACTACAGAAGAACCAGATACAGTGCCCACAAATAGCACTACCACAGAAAGACAAAACTTAAAATCTTTGGTTAAACAACTACAGCAAACCAGCACCCCAAGAAGGGTGAACAGACCTATAGATACCCCAGCGGGGACCGAAAAAACAAGAAGAAGTAGCGACAGTTAATCTTTCTGACTTTGCATTATCACTACATCATGTTAATTTGTTGAATAAAGGTTTAAGTTTTGCACCAGCAACTAATTTTGATTTATTTGACACTCTTTTGGACACTAACAAATTGGTGAGGAAAATAGTACTAAAAAAACATTTTTTTAATTCTGAACCAATATCACAATCTCCTATGAATACACATACTCCCACGGTAAACATAGGACTCCTTTTTTCTGACCTCACTGATATCACCACCCTCACGTCACTACAACAGCACTCTACCCGCTTATCGGGACAAACATCTAACACCCCTCATCTTTACACATTTAAGGATAAATCACATTTCTATCCTGTACATGCACGAGATCACCTAATAGATTTATTTCAAAGATCAGTAGAAAAAGAATTGACTGAACTTAACAAAACTTTACACACTAACACACAATGCAAAGTTAAGGACAATTTGAACTATGAGGAGAGAAAAGCTCTCAAAGATTTAAAAGATAACCCCAACCTAGTCATAACCAAAGCTGACAAGGGGGGGGGCTATTGTCCTCCTCAACACCTGTGACTATTTGGAGGAAATAAACAACCAGCTTACAGATAATGATCAATATATGAAATTAACTTTCAACCCCACCATATCTTTTAGCAAACAATTGAAATGTCACTTAGACACAGCCAATGAATATGGATATATGACACAAGATTTAATATCTTTCCTATTGGTTGAAGCCCCTACCGTACCAAATTTCAAAATAGCCCCCAAAATACATAAAAACCTCTCTAAACCGCCTGGAAGACCCATTGTGGCTAGCCAGGGCTCCCTGTGTGAGAGGCTTGGAGGCTGGCTGGACCACCTGTTACAACCACTTGTACAATCATTACCAGGATACATAAGAGATAGTAGCCACCTTATCCAACAATTAAGTAACATCAAATGGAAGAATGGATATACCTGGCTTACAATTGATGTAGCTGCGCTATATTCCAGTATCCCCCATACAGCAGGATTAACAGCTCTGAATGAGATGCTACTAAGACATACAGATTTTGAAACAGGTTTTATTACTTTTGTCGTAGAGACAGCAGAATTTTTATTAAAACATAAATATTTTGTACATGAGGGCAACTATTATTTACAGAAACGTGGCACGGCCATGGGCGCTAAATTCGCCCCGGCCTATGCCAACATATACATGGGGTATATGGAACTGAATATGATTTGTACAGCTGATTTCCCATATAAAAATAATATTATACTATACGGTCGCTTTATTGATGACCTCATTATAATTTGGGACACAACAAACAATGAACACACCATAGAACAGTTCATATCTTATATCAACACTAATAATATGAATTTAAGTTTTACCTATAAGAGTGATGCTCAAATGATTGAATATCTGGATTTGAAACTTAGTATAGACCAGTCCAATTTAAATATCAATACATCTACATATAGAAAACCGACCTCTAGGAACACCATTCTTAGAGCAGATTCGTGTCATGTACCACACTTGAAAAAAAGGATACCCAAAGGGCAATACCTAAGACTTCGTAGGAACTGCTCTAATCTGAATATATATAAATTAGAGGCCAAAGAGCTAACTGATAGACTCATAAAAAGAGGCTATAATAAACACAAACTCCATAACATCAATAAAGAAGTTGAGAGATTACCAAGAAACAGCCTGTTTAATAAGAAAGATAGAGGACTTGACAATGACAACATTGTCTTTTCCACTAAGTTCAGTAATCAGTACTACAAAATTTGTAACGTTATCAAAAATAACCTCACGATTCTAAAAAGCGATGATACTTTAAAAGAAATAGAATCCAAAGGGATAAAATTTGTAGCAAAAAAAGCACCTTCATTGGGTGATCTAACCAGCAAGAAATTTTCAGACAAACCGCAACCTACAGATAATTGGTTAACCCCAAACCCAGGTTTCTTTAAATGTGGTCATAGACCTTGTAAAAGCTGTGATTTTACACAAAAAACAAATACATTTACATCGACAAATACAAAAGAAACCTATAAAATTAGACAGAGGATAGATTGTACATCGCAATATGTCATTTATCTTGTCACATGCCAACATTGCTTCCAGCAATATACTGGGATTACGACACGCCCACTAAAAGACCGAATTAGGGAGCATCTCTTATCTTTAACTGAAAAAGAGCCCAAGACTCCAGTAGCGAAACATTTTCGCCAACATGGTATAGGCACTGATTATTTTTCATTTATTGGCATTGAAAGAATTATAAACAATGCAAGAGGAGGGGATAAAACGGCCAAACTACTTAACAGAGAAGTATTTTGGATACTTAGACTGGATACTAGATATCCCCATGGTATAAATAGGAGATTAGATGTAGATCTGTTTGTATAAGTGTCACCCATGAGAATAGAAACATAGATTTAAAAATAGAACACACAACCCATTACCAATGAACATAGCCTCATCTAATGGTGTAGCTCATTGGATAAAGTCTTGCTAATCCTAATAAATCTCAGTGGTCATTTTCTTATTCATATGACTCCATTCAACTTTATTCAATATAAGCTTGGAATCTACAGTAAGATTAGAAAATGCTACATATACATAACAGTACATTACTATTGACATACTATATTACAACTAAGAGTCTTCCCTTTGAGTTTTAGCTCCATTTCTAGCTTTATTTTATTCTTTGTTCCTTATAGTATATTTTATTTTTTTCTACTTCTTTATTCTTTCCTTAGAGCATCTCTGCCTCATTCTTTGTTTATTTTATTTCTATATTTTATATTCTAACTTATTTCCATTCACTCCCTACATCTAATAAAATTTTCCTATTTACCAGCCTTAATTTTTGACAACACACTAATTCGAGATGACTACTCAGGACCTCTTTTTTAGGTAATCTTAGATACTGACATTAGATTATGCTCTAGCAAATAAGGACATTAGGTAATAACAAACAGCTTAATTTGTGTAAATTTAGGCTCAATTATATAGGAGAATTATAAATAACATTTTTGTGGTGTTATATAACTGAGTATAGGGATAAAATGTTTAACCCCTTAATGACCGGACCATTTTTCAATTTTCTTACCCTTAATGACAATGGCTATTTTTACATTTCTGCAGTGTTTGCGTTTAGCTGTAATTTTCCTCTTACTCGTTTACTGTACCCACTCATATTATATACCGTTTTTCTCGTCATTAAATGGACTTTCTAAAGATACCATTATTTTCATCATATCTTATAATTTACTAAAAAAAAATGATAAAATATGAGGAAAAAATGGAAAAAAACACACTTTTTCTAACTTTGACCCCCAAAATCTGTTACACATCTACAATCACCAAAAAACACCCATGCTAAATAGCTTATAAATTTTGTCCTGAGTTTAGAAATACCCAATGTTTACATGTTCTTTGCTTTTTTTGCAATTTATGGGGCAATAAATACAAGTAGCACTTTGCTATTTCCAACCCACTTTTTTTCAAAATTAGCGCTAGTTACTTTGGAACCCTGATATCTGTCAGGAATACCTGAATATCCCTTGACATGTATATATTTTGTTTTAGAAGACATCCCAAAGTATTGATCTAGGCCCATTTTGGTATATTTCATGCCACCATTTCACCGCCAAATGCGATAAAAAAAAAAAAAAGTTCACTTTTTCACAAATTTTGTCACAAACTTTAGGTTTCCCACTGAAATTATTTACAAACAGCTTCTGCAATTATGGCACAAATGGTTGTAAATGCTTCTCTGGGATCCCCTTTTTCAGAAATAACAGACTTATATGGCTTTGTGGTTGCTTTTTGGTAATTAGAAGGCCGCTAAATGCCGCTGCGCACCACACATGTTTTATGCCCAGGAGTAAAGGGGTTAATTAGGGAGCTTGTAGGGTTAATTTTAGCTTTAGTGTAGTGTAGTAGACAACCCCAAGTATTGATCTAGGCCCATTTTGGTATATTTTATGCCACCATTTCACCGCCAAATGCGAGCAAATAAAAAAAAAAACTTTACATTTTTCACAATTTTAGGTTTCTCACTGAAATTATTTACAAACAGCTTGTGCTATTATGGCAGAAATTGTTGTAAAAGCTTCTCTGGGATCCCCTTTGTTCAGAAATAGCAGATTTATATGGCTTTGGCGTTGCTTTTTGGTAATTAGAAGGCCGCTAAATGCTGCTGCGCACCACACGTGAATTATGCCCAGCAGTGAAGGGGTTAAATTAGGTAGCTTGTAGGGAGCTTGCAGGGTTAATTTTAGAGATCAGCCTCCCACCTGACACATCCCACCCCCTGATCCCTCCCAAACAGCTCTCTTCCCTCCCCCACCCCACAATTGTTACCGCCATCTTAAGTACTGGCAGAAAGTCTGCCAGTACTAAATAAAAGAGTTTTTTTTTTTTTTAAATAAAAATTATAAAATATTTTAGTTGTGATTAGCACCAACCTCCCTGATCCCCCCCTCCAGCTCTCTAACCCTCTCCCCTACCTAATTACCGCCATCTTGGGTACTGGCAGCTGTCTGCCAGTACCCAGTTTGGCCCCACAAACCAAACTATTTTAATTTTATTTTTCACTTTTATTTGTATGTTTAATTATTTCTGTAGTGTAGCAGCCCCCCCACAATACCCCCACCCCCTCCCCCTCCCAGATCCTTTTAAATGTTAAAAAAAAAAAAAAATTCCCCTTCCTTTTTCATTGGTGTCAGTGTGGCTAATGTGCGCACGTGCGCGCCCACGTGCACACACACCCGTGCACGCGCGCATACGCTCCCACCGGACAAAGGCACCATCACTACCGGTGCAGAGAGGGCCACAGAGTGGCTCTCTCTGCATCGGAGGCTTGTAAAGGGGTATTGCAGGATGCCTCCATATCGAGGCATCACTGCAATACCCTCAGAGCTGCTGGAAGTGATTGTGATCACTTCCAGCACTCTGTTAGACAACTGACGTACCAGGTACGTCCATTGTCATTAACTGCTTGTTAATGCATGACGTACCTGGTACGTCAGTTGTCATTAAGGGGTTAATTAGTTATTTGAATGCCATTTGTATTTTTATTCTTTGTTTTTTACATTTTCTTTAATATGAGCGATGTATATGTATTATGCATTATTTTTTATCAAAGGATGTTCATTATATTTTTTCGTTATGTTTTACTAGCAGTGACTAGTCATTTCCTAGGCAAACACTATGAAACGACTATACAAGATATCATGTGTATGACGTTAAGTATAAGTGTTTATACTATACACAATTTTTCACCATATGTCTCCAGCCTACATGTTAATTTTGCTTAGATATTTGTTGCTTGTCACTGATGGATATTTTAGAATGTATACATTTTCGTTATATACATTGATTATACATATATACATGCCTAATATGAGCTAAGAATTTTTATGGTCTGACATTCCAGAACAGTTATACCTTATTGAAATATAAACAACACATTAACGTTCATCATTTAACTGATTTATGTATATATTAGCTGCACTGGATAGCCACACCATTGGCTCATATTCAAACTCTCAAATGATTGGTAGAATGTTTGTTTATAAGCTGTCACAATTAGATTTGAATTAGCCTCCGATGAAGCGCATTTACGCATGCGCGAAACGCGTCAGGTGTTCTCCACTGTGACTTTGTTTGTACATTACTCTTGGATTGTACAATAAACATTTTTTACTTCAGCAGATACTACGCCTCATTGGTGCATATTTCTTTTGACTTTACACTTTGTATGATAACCAGATGTAAAAGGACTACAACTGAAAAATTTGAAAACTCATAACTACTGACTTTAGAATGCGTTACAAATCTTGCGGGATAGACTGTACTGCTCACTTTTTGGCTTTTAAAAAAAAAGCTTGTGTTAGTGATACCGGCGGTAATGGAAGTCCCATTGAAAAAAGACTATACGCAAATTGGGTAAGTTGATTTGCGGTAAGGCAAAAAAAATGCGGGACAGCTGTACCTACAAGACTCGTAATAGCAGCGGTAGTAAAAAAGCAGTGTTATGAGCCTTAACGCTGCTTTTTTACTCCTAACGCAAGACTCGTAATCTAGCCGTAAGTGTGCATACTTGCATAGTAAAGTGTTAAGTAATTAACATAAATAATTATTTAGAGACTAAGTGAAAAGTGCCTAGGAAAGGGATGGACTTAATCAAACATTATTAAGTAAGTAGTAATGAGCTGTGGTCAATGTGCAGAATTAAATATATTTGGTTGTGATGTAATATAATTATAGGTATACAAAGTAATTGTTATATTCATTGAGTCCTTTAGGTTGTATAGAGTCTAATAGATATATCCATCTACATTCTGACTTTAAAAGTGCTTCTTCCAGATTTCCTTCTCTTATGCCCAGAGAGATTTTCTGTATCACAGCATATTTCAAGTCAGTGATTCCACTTTTGTGAATTTTTAGAAAATGTTGTGCCACTGATGTGATAGTTTTACCTTTGGATACATCCTTTGTGGCATTATTTATATTATTGGCACGCCCACATATGCGAATCTGTTCCTTGGATTTTGGGAATCCTTTAATGTATTTACTGGGGAAATGGATCGATATACACAGCAAATACCCATGTGGGTCAGATATATTGATGATGTGCTCTTCCTATGGGAAGGCACAAAACAGAATCGGAAAAATTCATACAAATACTTAATATTAATGATAAAAACATCAAACTGACTTATCAAGCAGATTCAAGTACAGTGATTTTTTTAGATCTTAAAATCAGAACAAATGAAGATGGCAGCATAGATACACAAATGTATCGAAAAGAAACATCTACAAATACCCTATTGCACCATACCAGTGCCCACCCTCCAAGTACATTCAAAGCAATACCCCAAGGGGAATTCATAAGACTGTGAAGAAATTGCTCCAATGTACAAACATATTTACAAGAAAACACTGAAATGATGGAAAGGCTAATCCAAAGAGGATATAGTAAACGATCAGTGAAATCAGCCAGAATGGCAGCTTTAAAACAAGATAGAAACAACTTATTAAAACCTAAAGCCAAAAATCAAGAAGAAATATGTCCAAGATTAATTACCACATCCCCAAATGCAACAGGTAATTGGGATTATGAATACAAATTGGCAGATACACAAAATGATACCACACTTGCACCTATGATAGGGCATAAAATAAGCACAGGGTACATAAGACCCAGAAATCTAAAAGATCAGTTGGTTCAAAGCCACTACATTCATATCCCAAAGAAAACGCCAAAAGACCAAGGAATGTATCCATGGGGTTCATGTTCAGCATGTACATGTGTAACTAAAATCAAACAATTCACTGACAAAACAGGCAAAATTCATAAATTAGAACAACACTATACATGTCAGTCAACAGGAGTGATCTATGTTCTTTTTTGTTCATGCAAGAAAGTTTACGTAGGCATGACAACCCGCGAAGCCAGGGTAAGAATTTTGGAGCATGCCAATAATATAAAAAATGCCACAAAGGATGTATCCAAAGGTAAAACTATCACATCAGTGGCACGACATTTTCTAAAAATTCACAAAAGTGGAATCACTGACTTGAAATATGCTGTGATACAGAAAATCTCTCTGGGCATAAGAGAAGGAAATCTGGAAGAAGCACTTTTAAAGTCAGAATGTAGATGGATATATCTATTAGACTCTATACAACCTAAAGGACTCAATGAATATAACAATTACTTTGTATACCTATAATTATATTACATCACAACCAAATATATTTAATTCTGCACATTGACTGCAGTTCATTACTGCTTACTTAATGTTTGATTAGGTCCTTCATCCCTTTCCTAGGCACTTTTCACTTAGTCTCTAAATAATTATTTATGTTAATTACTTAACACTTTACTATACAAGTATGCACACTTAGTAAGCAATAATGCACAATATTTAATAAGGCAACTAATTTGTGACACCCCATCACAATACGCTAGATTTAGAGTTTTGTCGGTAAAAAGCCGCGTAGCTAACGCTGCTTTTTTTGCCAACGCACCCTTCCAACAAGGCTGGTATTTAGAGTTGTCTGAGGGGCTGCGTTAGGCTCAAAAAAGGGTGCGTTGAGCCTAACTTAGCTCCACTTCAACCCTCAATACCAGCGTCGCTTACGGTAGCGGTAAGCTAGCAAAACATGCTCGTGCACAAACCTAACACCTGCAAAAAAACAGCGTTCAGCTCCTAACGCAGCCCCATTGTTTCCTATGGGGAAACACTTTCTAAGTCTGCACCTAACACCCTAACATGTACCCCGAGTCTAAACACCCCTAACCTTACACTTATTAACCTCTAATCTGCCGCTTCGCTATCGCTGACACCTGCATTATACTATTAACCCCTAATCTGCCGCTCCGTACACCGCCGCAACCTACGTTATACTTATGAACCCCTAATCTGCTGCCCCTAACACCGCCGATCCCTATATTATATTTATTAACCCCTAATCTGCCCCCCCAATGTCACCGTTACCTACCTACACTTATTAACCCCTAATCTGCCGACCGGACCTCGCCGCCACTATAATAAATGTATTAACCCCTAAACCGCCGCACTCCCGCCTTGCAAACCCTAGAATAAATAGTATTAACCCCTAATCTCCCCTCTCTAACATCGCCACCACCTACCTACAATTATTAACCCCTAATCTCCCGCCTGCACCGTCGCCGCTACTATAATAAAGTTATTAACCCCTAAACCTAACTCTAACCCTAACACCCCCTAACATAAATATAATTTATATTAAACTAAATAATATTCCTAAAATTAACTAAATTATTCCTATTTAAAACTAAATACTTACCTATCAAATAAACCCTAATATAGCTACAATGTAATTAACAATTACATTGTAGCTATTTTAGGATTTATATTTATTTTTCAGGCAACTTTGTATTTATTTTAACTATTTAATAGCTACCTAGTTAAAATAAATACAAAATTACCTGTAAAATGAATCCTAACCTAAGTTACAATTAAACCTAACACTACACTATCATTACATTAATTAAATAAATTACCTACAATTACCTAAAATTAAATACAATGAAATAAACTATTCTATAATACTCTATTCTATAATACACAAAAAACAACACTAAATTACAAAAAAAAAAAAAAAGAATTACAAGCAGTTTAAACTAATTACACCCTTTTAAGGGCTGGTAAAAGAGCTGATTACTTTTGTATTTTAGAATAGGGTAGGGAATTTTTTATTTTGGGGGGCTTTTTTATTTTATTAGGGGGCTTAGATTAGGTGTAATTAGTTTAAATTTCTTGTAATTCTTTTATATTTTTTGTAATTTAGTGTTTGTTTGTTTTTGTATTATAGAATAGTTTATTTCATTGTATTTTATTTTAGGTAATTGTAGGTAATTTATTTAATTAATGTAATGATAGTGTAGTGTTAGGTTTAATTGTAACTTAGGTTAGGATTTATTTTACAGGTAATTTTGTATTTATTTTAACTAGGTAGCTATTAAATAGTTATTAACTATTTAATAGCTATTGTACCTAGTTAAAATAAATACAATTAATTATTTATTATTAATTACATTGTAGCTATATTAGGGTTTATTTGATAGGGGAGATTAGGGGTTAATAATTGTAGGTAGGTGGCGGGTATGTTAGGGAGGGCAGATAAGGGGTTAATACTATTTATTCTAGGGTTTGCGAGGCGGGAGCACGGCGGTTTAGGGGTTAATACATTTATTATAGTGGCAGCAAGGTCCAGTTGGCAGATTAGGGGTTAATAAGTGTAGTTAGGTAGCGGCGACGTTGGGGGGGCAGATTAGGGGTTAATAAATATAATATAGGGGTCGGCGATGTTAGGGGCAGCAGATTAGGGATTCATAAGTATAACATAGGTGGCAGCGATGTCCGGTCGACAGATTAGGGGTTAAAAAATTTTATTAGAGTGGCGGCGATGTGGGGGGGCCTCGGTTTTAGGGGTACATATGTAGTTTATGGGTGTTAGTGTACTTTAGAGCACAGTAGTTAAGAGCTTTATATTCACGCGTTAGCCCATGAAGCTCTTAACTACTGACTTTTTTGTCGTTAGGAGTCTTGTCGGTAGAGGGGCTACCGCTCACTTTTCCCAAGACTCCAAATACCGGCGTTAGGCAGATCTCATTGAAAAAATAGGATACGCAAATGGCGTAAGGGGATCTGCGGTAGCCTGGAATCGCGGTAGGGAACTGAGCGGTAGACCCTTTCCTGCCTGACTCTAAATACCAGCGGGCGGTAAAAAGCAGTGTTAGGACCCCTTAACGCTGCTTTTGACGGCTAACGCAGAACTCTAAATCTAGGTGTAATTTTTTTTTTTTTTTTATATATACTTCACATCTACTTCACTTTATTACTACATTTTTATTTATGTGACCTACCTCTTCAACCATATGTGCACATAACCACTCTTTTAATATAACACACTTTTTTTTTTATTTAAAGATTTTATTAGGTTTTCAAATAAAATAAACAAGTACAACATTAGTACGACCAGAGCGTACAATTTCAATGACATAACAGAAATAATGGATACTTAACGAAGCACAATATGTGCGTTAAATAATCATACAAACATACATAACCTCTGTATCCAATATAGGGGGTTAACAAAGTTGTTCACTTGAAACTGAAGTGAGTGAAGAGGGGAATAACACACTTTTAAGTAACAAATTCATAGAAACTGACTTTCACATAAAATTTGGAAACATTTATTCCTGCACCCTTAAAATCTACACATACTAATGTGAACTAAATTAAACTACTTTTCTTTTTAATGACACGATGAGTCCACGGATCATCTAATTACTATTGGGACATTCACCTCCTGCCCAACAGGAGGCGGCAAAGAGCACCACAGCAAAGCTGTTAAATATCACCTCCATTCCCTCCAACCCCAGTCATTCTCTTTGCCTACGTTAGAGTAAGGAAATGGTAAAGTTAAGTGCCGGAAAGATTCTTCAATCAAGATTTTATTATTTTATTTGCAGTACTAGTATGTGCTGTTTTTACTCCAGGGTGTAGCTATAGTCTATTTCAGTCTCTTCAGTAGAGCATTGGTGGCTTTTGAGCAAAGGGAACTTGTGGGACATAATTCTCACTGCGCCTCCCTCATAGTTAAATAAAAGTTGCTGCCCTTATTATTATTTTCCACAGGTCAATGTGAGGGAAAGGACCTCTCCAAACCAGGTGAGCTGCCTTGCAGCCAAGCAGATTTGAGGTAAGTGCTAATTTATTTTCTTAAGCAGCTTTAACGAAAAGTCATGGCACTTTACTATTTCCCTAACAGGGATATTTAATACATTACTCCTAGTGTTGTAAGGGGATTATGTATGGCAGTATTGCAGGCACTGGGGACTTGAGGAGAACTTGGCTTATTTTGGTGGTTTTATTAGGGCTTGTGTGAGGTAAAAATGTATCTGTTGCACACTTTTTTTCTCTTTCACTTCCTGTATATGGAGGAGAGATATCTGCATCTTAACGTTTTTCAAATTAAACGGTTATTTGCTAGCCTGACATTTCTCAAACAACTCCAGTTCGAATTTTAAGAAACAGTTATTTCTTTATCCTGCAAGGTAGCCACCTCAGCAAAGCTATAGCTGAGTGTAGAGGCTGTTTGAGGTGTTAAGATGTTTTTATTTAACATATCTTGAAAAATAAAGCCATTTCTTTTTTGCATTGCATCAAAAATAAAGCAGTTTTGTTTTAAAATTTAAAGAGACAGTAACATTTTTTTCTTTATTTAAATTGTTCATAATTTAATTATTAATATTTATTCTGTTAAGATGGACCAAGACTCTGTTACAGATTACAGATGTCCTTAATGTTTGAATGCTATTATTGAACCACCAATTCCTTTTTGTTCCTCATGTGTTGAGAGAACATTAAATCTTAAGGATAGATTTTTTTGAGCCTATATTGTCTAAGACAGATTCTGTCCAGGAGTCTTTTGACAATGTGCAAGATAGGCCGCATTTTTCTCCTCAGGTGTCCCAAATTTTAGTACCCATTAATTCAGTGCCCTGCGCTTCCTCTCAAGCTCCGACTGGGGTCTCCTTGCAAGACATTGCTTCCCTCATGTCTTCTGCAGTTTCTGATGCGTTGTCTGCTTATCCCATGCTACAGGGAAAGCGCAAGAGGAAGTCTAAAGAATCAGTGCGTAAGGTATCTGACTCGGTTGTGGCTATTCCGAATATTTCCTCTCATAAATTTGATGAGGAGGATTTTTCGGTAGCATCTGAGGGTGAAATCTCAGATTCTGACAGTGTAATTCCTTCCTCTGATGCTGAAGTTGTATCCTTCAGGTTTAAGCTTGGAACACCTCCGTTTACTTGTCAAGGAGGTTTTGGCTACTCTGGACGACTCTGACTCTACTGTCATTGTCAACCCTAAAAAGTCTAGTAAACTTAACAAGTATTACGATGTACCTTCCATGCTGGAATGTTTTCCCGTACCAGATCGGGCTTCAGAAATTATTGTTAAGGAATGGGAGAAGCCGGGTATTCCTTTTTCTCCTTCTCCTATTTTAAGAAGATGTTTCCCATTGATGACTCTATCAAGGAGTCTTGGCAAACGGTCCCCAAGGTGGAAGGGGCAATTTCCACTGTAGCTAAGAGAACTACTATTCCCATAAAGGATAGCTGTTCTTTTAAGGACCCTATGGATAGGAAACTGGAGGGTTTTCTTAAGAAAATGTATGTTCACCAGGGTTTACAATGGCAACCTGCGGTGTGTATTGCTACCATTTCTAGCGTGGCGGCATACTGGTTTGATGCGTTGTCTGATTGCTTTCAAACAGACATTCCCCTTGAAGAGATCCAGGACAGGGTCAGGACTCTAAAATTGGCCAATTCTTTCATTTCTGATGCTTCCCTTCAAGTTATCAAGTTGGGAGCAAAGATTTCTAGTTTTGCCATTCTGCTTCGAAGAGCTTTATGGCTGAAATCTTGGTCTGCAGATGTGTCATCTAAGTCTAAGCTTTTGTCTATTCTTTACAAGGGTAAGACCTTGTTTGGCCCAGCTTTGGCTGAGATCATTTCTGACATTACAGAAGAAAAGGGTAATTTCCTTCCTCAGGATAAGAAATCTAAGCAGAAGGGACATCAGAGTAATTTCCGTTCCTTTCGAAACTTCAAGGGTAAACCTTCCTCTCCCTCTACAAAACAGGATCAGTCCAAACCTTCCTGGAGACCCAACCAATCTTGGAATAAGGGAAAACAATCCAAGAAGCCTGCTAATGATTCAAAGTCAGCATGAAGGGTATGCCCCCGATTCGGGACTGGACCTTGTGGGGGGCAGACTTTCCTTTTTCGCTCAGGCTTGGGATCGGGATGTTCAGGATCCTTGGGCGATAGACATCGTGTCCCAGGAATACAAACCAGAATTCAAGACCTTTCCCCCCAGGGGCAGATTTCTTCTCTCAAGATAATCTGTCGACCAGATAAAAAGAGAGGCGTTCTTACTTTGTGTTTGGGATCTATCCAAAATGGGAGTGATAGTTCCTCTTCCAGAACAGGAGCAGGGTCTGGGATTTTACCCCAATCTGTTTGTGGTTCCCAAGAAAGAGGGAACCTTCAGACCAATCTTGGATCTCAAGAGTCTAAACAAATTCCTCAGAGTACCGTCCTTAAAAATGGAAACTATTCGTTCCATTCTTCCCTTAATACAGTGGATTTAAAGGATGCGTACCTTCATGTACCCATCCATTAGGATCATCACAAGTTTCTGAGATTTGCTTTTCTCCACAAACACTTCCAGTTTGTGGCTCTTCCTTTTGGACTAGCTACAGCTCCCAGAATTTTTTTCAAAGGCTCTGGGATCTCTGTTGGCAGTGCTCCGGTTACACAGTATTGCAGTGGCACCTTATCTGGATGACATTCTGGTTCAGGCCCAGTCTTTTCATCTAGAAAGTTACCACACGGAGATGCTTGTATCCTTCCTGCACTCTCACGGTTGGAAGGTGAATCTGGAAAAGAGTTCCTTAATTCCATCTACAAGGTAGTCTTTTTGGGAACCATAATAGACTCCATTTTGATGAAAAAATTTCTGACGGAGGTCAGAAAATCCAAGATTTTCTAATCTTGTCTGCCTCTTCAGTCCTCTCCTCAGCCATCAGTGGCTCAATGTATGGAGGTAATCGGTCTGATGGTAGCCGCCATGGATATTATTATTCCTTTTGCTCATTTCCATCTCAGACCTCTGCAGTTATGCATGCTCAGACAGTGGAACCGGGATTACGCAGATCTGTCTCCGCAAATTAATTTGGCTCAGATGACAAGAGATTCTCTTCCTTGGTGGTTGTCTCGGGATCATCTTTACCAGGAAACCTGTTTTCGCAGACCTACCTGGGTGATAGTGACTACGGATGTCAGCCTGACAGGTTGGGGAGCAGTCTGGGGCCTTCTAAGGGCTCAGGGGACATGGACTAGGGAAGAATCTGTTCTCCCCATAAACATTCTAGAGCTAAGAGCAATCTTCAATGCTCTTCTGGCCTGGCCTCAGTTAGCTTCTGCCCAATTTATCCAATTTCAGTCGGACAACATAACCTCAGTGGCTTACATCAACCATCAGGGTGGAACTCTGAGTTCTTTGGCCATGAAAGATGTCCAAGATTATTCTGTGGGCGGAGACCCACAACTTGTCTATCTGCGATCCAGGAGTGGACAATTGGGAAGCAGATTTTCTGAGCAGACAGACCTTTCACCCAGGGGAATGGGAATTGCACCCGGAAGTGTTTTCCAACTTGTTTCTTAAATGGGGACAGCCAGATCTGGATTTCATGGCATCTTGTCAGAATGCCAAGCTCCCAAGGTATGGGTCGAGGTCCAGGGACCCTCAGGTGGTTCTGATAGATGCTCTGGCAGTTCCTTGAAATTTCAATCTTGCATACCTATTTCCTCCGTTCGCTCTCCTTCCTCAGGTCATTGCTCGGATCAAGCAAGAGAGGGTGTTACAAACTGCTATTTGTAACTGGCCCTTTAAATGGAAAATTGCCCTGCTTCCCTGGATTTTGGAGAAGCCTATTTGCCAGCCTCCTTCCTCATGACTATGGCCCCTGGAAGATTGTGCCCCTGAGAACATATTAACTTTTATTGGGTGTGTATGGCCCTTTAAGAACATCTGGGGACATATTGTGACTTTGGTGAACAATGCCCCTTTAAGACTATGTCCCCAGACCTGTAAAATAACTTGTCCCTGGCTTTCTCCCACTTGGTTCAGTAAATAGGACTTACTGAACCAAGTACCACACAGGCAGAGTGTTCCACAGAAAGGGAGCACTATTACAAAAGCATTAGTTTTCATTGTGTACCATTAAGAGTTAATTTTGTTCAATTCTAAATACAAGTTTGCTGGGATCAGCTCTAATTAAGTTTAGTGATAAACCTTCCCATTGTCTAATCAGACTGCTAGTGATAAGATGTTCTGCATTGTTTTCTTGTTATCTGCTGAAGAAATGTAATTCTACTATGGCCTGTAAAAGGGCGTTGTCTCTATCTAAATGTATCAAATGTGTGATTGGGGATTTTATGCCTCCCCCTGAGAGTGTCTTTTTTTGCATGCAACCTCAATAAAAAGCAGGCTGTGTGTTCCAGCACATCAGACCTATTCTGACCCTCTAACTTGCAGCTTTGACTCATGTTTGTAGGGGACAGCTATAATCACTACAGGGATTGCTATGCTCTTCATACTCCCTTAGCTACTGAGCTCCTGTAAGAGCTCTTGTTCCTGATCCTGCTTCGCTCTGCAGAAGGAAGAGGGTCACCTACTGGAGCCTGGTCGTAGGTCCAGGGTGCAGAGCAGATGGCGAGATACCAGCCCAGCAGCGGTGGTTCGTAGAGTCTGCATTACGTATGGTGGCTACGCAGTAGTCTATAGTGTCTACGGTGCGGCTGATCCGTTGGTGAGCGCTAGGAGCATCCTTTTCTACGGTCCAACTTCCAGCCAGCCTGGAGGCAACCGTAACATTTGGCGGCAGCGGTGGGACGGCGTCCTAGCGCAAGGAGCAGCACCCCAACAGCACTGGTATCGTAGGAGAGTTATTGAGGGCAACGCTAGCCACTGCGCAGCGTCCCTACCTACAGCAGCATGGAGCTGACAAGATACTGGTCAGAACCCTGTGAAGAGCACCTCAACCGGATCCGTCACTATGAGGGCGCGGATTTTGTTCCAGAGGTAAAGAGGCGGCTAGTCCGATATGGTCCAGACCCTGCGCAGGAGGTAGTCAGTCGCATCATCCGGGAATTGGATACGGAGAACAAAGCGGCACGAGCCTTTGAGCGCCAACTGTGGAGTTTGAGGGTATGGACACCTGGTCTCTCTCCCCAGCCGCAGCATGTTCCACAGGGAGAGGAGAGCAGCGACCTCCCTCCCCAACGGCAGTATACCGTGCAGAGGGAAGAGACAACCGGTCTCCTTCCCCAACCCCAACCAGAGATACCCGAGGCAGCAGGCCTCATAGACTGGTCCTGGGAGGACCCCCAGCAGGCAGGTGGGGATGGGACTGCAGTCTCTCTACCGGCCCTACAGGGATGCTGGGCAGGCGGCCCAGATCCCCAGCGACAGACCCAGCTACAGGGAGGGGAGAGCATCGACCTCCCTCCCCAGCCGGAGTGTGCCTTCCAGGGAGAGGAGACAACCAGTCTCTCTCCCCAGCCGCATCATGTTCCACAGGGAGCGGAGAGCATCGACCTCCCTTCCCAACGGCCGCCGGAGTATCAGGAGGAGGAGGTAAGCCAATCTCCCCCTCCCCAGCTAACTCCTAACTTGGGCCCAGGGTTAACAGTGGAGATGTTAACCCCCACTGACCCCCACGTTCCCTTTGCCACCGGGCAGGACTATGCCCCAATTCCCCCAGCAGAAGAGCTGGCATCAGGACAGAGCGCTGCTGGCCTCTGCCCTACAGACCCCCTTGTTACAGGACTGGCCTGCAAACCCCTCACCCCAGCAGAAGCGCTGGCACCAGGGCAGAGTGCCGCTGGCCTCTGCCCCCCAAGTACCACCAGCTACCACCAGCTATTTGCCCAGCTGTGCCAGGAAGGCCGAGGATGCTACACTTTCATCCTACAACCTGGAACCTACAGGCCAGTACTACTTATTGTGGGGGGGCTACTTTGCTGCTAATGTTTATTTGTGGGTGGGTTGCGAGACTAACTTAGGCACTGACCGACAGAAGGTCAGGTGCCTGGTTAGTCTCCCTCCAAAAGGGGAGATATGTTACAAACTGCTATTTGTAACTGGCCCTTTAAATGGAAAATTGCCCTGCTTCCCTGGATTTTGGAGAAGCCTATTTGCCAGCCTCCTTCCTCATGACTATGGCCCCTGGAAGATTGTGCCCCTGAGAACATATTAACTTTTATTGGGTGTGTATGGCCCTTTAAGAACCGTCTGGGGACATATTGTGACTTTGGTGAACAATGCCCCTTTAAGACTATGTCCCCAGACCTGTAAAATAACTTGTCCCTGGCTTTCTCCCACTTGGTTCAGTAAATAGGACTTACTGAACCAAGTACCACACAGGCAGAGTGTTCCACAGAAAGGGAGCACTATTACAAAAGCATTAGTTTTCATTGTGTGCCATTAAGAGTTAATTTTGTTCAATTCTAAATACAAGTTTGCTGGGATCAGCTCTAATTAAGTTTAGTGATAAACCTTCCCATTGTCTAATCAGACTGCTAGTGATAAGATGTTCTGCATTGTTTTCTTGTTATCTGCTGAAGAAATGTAATTCTACTATGGCCTGTAAGAGGGCGTTGTCTCTATCTAAATGTATCAAATGTGTGATTGGGGATTTTATGCCTCCCCCTGAGAGTGTCTTTTTTGCATGTAACCTCAATAAAAAGCAGGCTGTGTGTTCCAGCACATCAGACCTATTCTGACCCTCTAACTTGCAGCTTTGACTCATGTTTGTAGGGGACAGCTATAATCACTACAGGGATTGCTATGCTCTTCATACTCCCTTAGCTACTGAGCTCCTGTAAGAGCTCTTGTTCCTGATCCTGCTTTGCTCTGCAGAAGGAAGAGGGTCACCTACTGGAGCCTGGTCGTAGGTCCAGGGCGCAGAGCAGATGGCGAGATACCAGCCCAGCAGCGGTGGTTCGTAGAGTCTGCATTACGTATGGTGGCTACGCAGTAGTCTATAGTGTCTACGGTGCGGCTGATCCGTTGGTGAGCACTAGGAGCATCCTTTTCTACGGTCCAACTTCCAGCCAGCCTGGAGGCAACCGTAACAGAGGGTGTCAGTGATTCTCATTGCTCCGCCATGGCCTCGCAGGATTTGGTATGCAGACCTAGTGGAGATGTCATATCGCCCTCCTTGGAAACTTCCTCTAAGAAAGGACCTTCTACTTCAAGGGCTATTTCTACATCCAAATCTAGTTTCTTTGAAGCTGACTGCTTGGAGCTTAATTTTATCTAAGCGTGGTTTTTCAGATCAGGTCATTGAAACTATTATTCAGACTGTTACCAGGAAAATTTACCATAAGATTTGGCGTAACTATCTGTATTGGTGCGATTCCAAAGGCTACTCTTGGAGTAGAGTTCGGATTCCTAGGATTTTATCTTTTCTGCAAGATGGTTTGGAGAAGGGGTTATCGGCAAGCTCCTTGAAAGGTCAAATTTCTGCCTTATATATTTTGTTACATAAACGTCTGGCAGAGGTACCAGATGTTCAATTGTCCTGTCAGGCCTTGGTCAGAATCAGGCCTGTGTTCAAACCTGTTACTCCTCCCTGGAGTCTTAATCTTGTTCTTAAAGGGATATGAAACCGAAAATGTTTATTTCGTGATTCAGATAGAGAATACAATTTTAAACAACTTTCCAATTTACTTCTATTATTTAAGTTGCTTTGCTATAAACCTTTGCTGAAAGGTTTATCTAGGCAAGCTCAGGAACAGCAGAGAACCTAGGATCTAGCTGCTGATTGGTGGCTGCATATATATATATATATCGATTGTGATTGGCTCATCCATGTGTTCAGTTAGAAACCATTAGTGCATTGCTGCTCCTTCAACAAATGATACCAAGAGAATGAAACACATTAGATAATAGGAGTAAATGAAAACATTGTTTAAAATTGTATTCTCTATCTGAATCATGAAAGAAAATAATTGGGTTTCATGTTCCTTTAAGGTTCTTCAGCAGGCTCCTTTTGAACCTATACATTCCTTAGATATTACGTTTTTATCTTGGAAGGTTTTGTTTCTTGTTGCTATTTCTTCTGCTTGTAGAGTCTTTGAATGCTTGGCTTTACAGCTTGAGTCTCCCTGTCTTATCTTTCACTCGGATAAGGTTGTTTTACGTACTAAATTGGGTTTTCTTCTTAAAGTAGTTTCAGATCGGAATATTAATCAGGAGATTGTTGTTCCTTCTTTATGTCCTAATCCTTCTTCTCATAAGGAACGTCTTCTGCACAACCTAGATGTGGTTCGTGCTCTAAAATTCTATTTAAAGGCGACTAAAGATTTTCGTCAGTCCTTCTGCTCTATTTGTAGTTTTCTCTGGGAAATGTAAGGGGCAGAAAGCTACGGCTACTTCTCTTTCTTTGTGGCTGAAGAGTATAATTCGCTTTGCCTATGAAACTGCTGGACAGCAACCTCCTGAGAAGTTTACGGCTCATTCCATAAGAGCTGTTTCCTCTTCCTGGGCATTCAAAGATGAAGCTTCTGTAGAACAGATTTGCAAGGCTGCAACTTGATCCTCTCTACATACTTTTTCAAAATTCTATAAGTTTTAATATGTTTGCCTCGGCTGAGGCTTCCTTTGGGAGAAAGGTTCTTCAAGCAGTGGTACCTTCTGTTTAGGTTCCCTGTCTTGTCCCTCCCTTATCATCTGTGTCCTCTAGCTTGGGTATTGATTCCCAATAGTAATTAGATGATCTGTGGACTCATTGTGTCATTAGAAAGAAAACAAAAGTAACATAGTAACATAGTAACATAGTAGATAAGGTTGAAAAAAGACTGAAGTCCATCGAGTTCAACCTATACAAATCTAAAATACTTACAAAAAGCTCCAGTTAAGCTTAAATAACCCCATTAAAATGTGACCCATTTAATACTAGCAATCATATCCATGAATTTTGTTTATATACAGAAATTTATCCAGACTATTTTTAAATGTATCTATGGTATTGGCATTCACTACCTCCTTTGGTAATGAGTTCCACAATTTTATTGCTCTTACAGTGAAAAAACGTTTCCGTTGCAGGAGATTAAATCTCCTTTCCTCCAACCTTAAATTATGACCTCTTGTCAGAACCAATTTTCTTGGAATAAAAAGAGCTTCTGCCATCTCTGTATATGGGCCTTGAATATATTTATATAAAGTAATCATGTCACCTCTCAAGCGCCTTTTTTCTAAAGAGAACAGACCCAGTTTGGCTAGCCTCTCCTCATAGGTTAATTTCTCCAATCCCCTTATTAGCTTTGTGGCCCTTCTCTGAACTTTTTCTAGTTCTGCAATGTCTTTTTTAGCAATCGGTCCCAGAACTGCACTCCAAACTCAAGGTGAGGTCTTACCAGGGCTTTATATAATGACAGAATTATGCTTTCCTCCCTTGAATCAATGCCTCTTTTAATACATGCTAGTATCTTATTAGCCTTTGAAGCCGCTGCCCTGCATTGTGCACTCATCTTTAGCTTGTTATCTATTACTACTCCCAAATCCCTTTCCTCCTGTGTTTGGCTAAGTCTTGTCCCATTTAAAAAATACATAGCCTGCTTATTTTTACTTCCAAAATGTAGAACCTTACATTTTTCCGTATTAAATCTCATTTTCCATTCACTTGCCCATAGTTCTAATTTTAGCAAATCCCTTTGCAAAGAGAGTTCATCCTGCTCTGACCTAATGACCTTACTTAACTTAGTATCATCTGCAAAAATAGAGATGTCGCTATTTAATCCTTGCTCCAAGTCATTTATAAATATATTAAAAAGAACAGGGCCCAGTACTGATCCCTGGGGGACGCCACTGATTACCTTTGTCCAATCTGAGTATGATCCATTTACTGCTACTCGTTGCTCCCTATCTTTTATCCAGTTATTTATCCATGAGCTAACATTTTCAGCTATTCCCAGTCCCTTAATTTTGTGCATTAATCTCTCATGTGGCACTGTATCAAATGCCTTTGCAAAATCTAAGTATATCACATCAACTGATTCCCCTTTATCTATATTTTTACTTACTTCCTCGTAGAATCTAATTAGATTAGTTTGACATGATCTATTTCTCCTAAAGCCATGCTGATTAGAACTCATAATCTTGTTTACACGAATATGCTCATCAATATAATCCCTTATAATCCCTTCAAATATCTTCCCCACTATTGATGTCAGACTAACTGGTCTATAGCTTCCTGGATCATCCCTGCTTCCCTTTTTGAAGAGTGGCACCACATCGGCTTTACGCCAATCCTGGGGTACCATGCCTGAGGATAATGAGTCTTCAAAAATTAAGAGTAAAGGTTATGCTTACCTGATAAATTTATTTATTTCTTGACATGATGAGTCCACGGCCCGCCCTGTTTTTGATGACAGGATATTTTTTGTTATGTTATAAACCTCAGACACCTCTGCACCTTGTTGCTTCCTTTCGCTCCTTTACTTCGGTCGAATGACTGGGGTTGGAGGGAAGGGAGGTGATATTTAACAGCTTTGCTGTGGTGCTCTTTGCCACCTCCTGCTGGGCAGGAGGTGAATGTCCCAATAGTAATTAGATGATCCGTGGACTCATTGTGTCAAGAAAGAAATACATTTATCAGGTAAGCATAAATTTTGTTTTCTCTTCAAAACAGCACTGGTATCTATTGCCCTAGAAATTTATAAACAACCCACTTAATTCTAGAGAAATACTAACTTTATTAGACACCATATCCCTATGATACTCTATTAAAATATGTCAGAAATGGTATACACAGTGTTCTGCGTAATCTTGCTTCTGTCTTTAAAACATCTGTCATTATTGTCATGCTCCTGATGTATTCAATATCTTTATTACAAATACCAACCTGTAATAAACAGATTGAAAACCCTGCATATGGTCCTATTACCAAACAATATCTCTGTGGTATAATATAAAATACACACAACAAGTGAAAGTATGTGCAATAAGAAAATTTAGAACTTATTCTTCAGCAGTAACATAAAGAACTTCCTGATAAAGTAACATATATCATCGTAACCCACATGCATAAGTTCGCAAAGTAACATATATTATCGCAACCAACATGCATAAGTTTGCAACATGTAACAGAGTATAGCATAAGGCTTCAAATATCCCCATTGGATGCCTAAACATGATTGACATGCAATCCTACTAATCAGAATCAAGATAATTCCTCATGATCATCCAATCCCACACACAAGGTGGGACTTATGAACCAGTAAATAGATTTACCAAACAGCTGGCGTGTAACCCCTCTGAGGAAGCATGAGCAACACGTGTCAGGGGGCTGGCTTCAGAGAGTTCATACTCTCATTTTTTAACTGCTTACTCTCTATGATAACTGTTGATTGCCAATAGCTTGTAAATGTATGTTATATTCTGAGATCTGATGTTGTGCTATGTTAGTGAAACAAGTCAGTTAAACATTAATCTAGCCCCCGCTATAGAAGGGGCTTAAGCAGACAGAATCTATTGCACTGAATAGCTGTGCAAAAGTTAACTGTGCGAGCAAGGACTTTAAAATTACAGATAGAGTATTAGCTAGATAGCTTTAATCTCATAATCTGACATCCCACATATTAACAGGTCCTCTTGTTACAGCATTATTTCTGAATTTATTAATATCCGGCTACAAAAGATAACGTTTGTATCTGACTGCTTGATATTATACAAACCAAGTATAATGTTTGACATATAGATACATGATTCTCAGAGGTATTATTCACACACTTATGCTATATATTGATATCTAGAGAGTTTAAGTGTTTTATACATGTATGTTTGAATAGTTAAACCAATAAAGATAAAGTATGAATGGTTAAAAATCGTTCCTGTATTATTAAGGGAGAATTTTTCCTAAATAATTGCAGGGGTAAAGCACTCTTTTTTTATATTGTTTTGTTATAGTCTCAACTTTTAAGTTGACTATTATAAGGACTATTATGCCTTTTTGTTAAGGTCATTTCATGTCCACTCCATTTTTCAGGATGTTTATCTTCATATTTTATTTCATTCAGACCACTTGTGGATTCTGAAATTTTCTTTTTAAGCTTTACCAATTTGTCGCTTTTCCATTTGGTTTAGTGATAGCTTTATTAATCTTTTCAAAGGTTCTTGGTGCCCTTCTTCTGTCTTCAGACAGTAGGGTATTGTGGTGCTTCCCTATTTGGATGGTATCTTGGTATTGGCTTAAACTTTTCTTTTATTAAAGCCGGACAGATAGCTCAGCATGCTAATGCACTGTGGCTGAGCTCTGTAGCAAGGGTTGCAGGTTTGATATCTGGCGAGGTCCATTCAGCCTTTCATCCTTCCGAGATCGATTAAATGAGCAGCGTCTTCAGTCCATTACGGGTGATTAGAAGCGCTTTACAAGTACCCAATACATACATATGAAAGAGCAGTATTCAAATATATGGACTTTTCTTTGTGGAATCCCTCATGAATCAAGTTTTGTTTCTTCAAGACATGGTTAGTGGATTTAATTTACCTAGAAGTTTTGTGATTCCTCAGTCAAGGGTCGCTTCTTTTTGGGTTTCTAGATGGATTCTGTGTTCATGTCTTTGTCTTTATCGGACAAAAGTCAATTGTAAGTGGCGTTACCCTGTCTAACTTACAGTCTAGAACATTTCTTTCAGTGGCTATGTGCATAGACGTTTTAGGTCTCATAACTACAGCATCAGGCGTGGTTCCCTTTGCTCGTTTTTCATCTGAGATCTCTTTTTGCTTTGCATACTAAATCAATGATACAGGGATTGTTTTTAGATAACACTCCTCTCTCTGTTTTGGTGATTAGTCTATCATCATTTTATTCAGGGGGCCTCCTTTTGTTCGTCCTTCCTGGACTGTAATTCTTAATGGATGCAAGTTTTACAGGTTGGGGAGCTGTCTGAGGGTCTTTTGACAGCACAAGGGGTTTGGAAACTTCAAAAGGCGAGGTTTCCAATCGATATTTTAGAACTCTGTGCTATTTTTTCAGAGCTCTTTCAGGCTTGGCCTCTTTTAGGAGAGAACTTTTTCATTTTTTGCTTTCAGACAGACAATATCACAACTGTGGCATATGTCAATCAACAATAGGGACTCGTCGTTCCTTAGCAATTAAGAAGTATCTTGAATACGTTCTTAGATGGAATTCATCTCCTCTCTATTTTTTACGATTTTAGACATTTGGCAGGTGGATTATCTCAGCCGTCAGTCTTTACATTCAGGAGAGTGGTGTCTCTATACAGATGTGTTTTCTCAATTTCCCAGGTACCTTTTCAGGTCCAGGGATCCGCAGGTGGAGATGGTGGATGCATTAGCAGTGTTTTGGTTTTGCAACCTGACTACATCCTTCCGTTTTTTGCTTCCAAAGGTGATTTCCAAGATCAAATTGGAACAGTGTCATGTGTTTCTGATAGCATCAGCATGGCCTAACAGGTTTGGTATGTGGATCTTGTTCAGATGTCCAAGTTGCCATCCTTGGCTGCTTTCTCTTTGGCCAGCCCTCTTGTTCTAGGGGCTATTTTTCCATCGGGATCTCAAATGACTTATTTAGGGGTATGGAAATTGTTTAGTGTTTAGTCATAGAGGTTTCTCTGAGTTTTTATTGATATGTTGCAGGCTTATAAGTCTGTTTTAAGGAACATGTATTATCAGGTTTGGAAAACCTATATTTTATAGTGTTCTTCTTATAAATTCTCTTGGCATTCTTTTAGAATTCCTAGGATTTTACAGTTTTGGATAAGTGTGTCTGCAAAGTTTTTGAAGGGACAAATTTCTGTTCTTTCTGTTTTAATTTCTAGAAAGATTATTTAAACTTCCTGATATTCACTGTTTTGTTCAGGCTTTGGTTGGTATCAAGCCTGTTCATTTAAAAAATTCTCCTTTTTGGAGTCTTCTTTGGTTTGAAGATTATCTACTTTCTTGGAAAGTGTTTGACTATCTCTTCTGCTACAAGAGTTTCTGATTTATCAGCTCTCTCTTGTGTGTCTCCTTATCTGATTTTTTCATCTATATAAGTTGTTTTGTGGACTTATTTTTTTTCCTGAGGTTGTGAATTTGAACAACATTAGTAGAGAAATTGTTGTTCCTTCTTTGTGTCCTAATCCTAAAGAATTCTTTGAGGGTTCTTTTCATCCTTTGGATGTGGCAAGAGCTTTATAATTCTATATTGAGGTTACTAGGATTTCAGAAGACTTCTAGTCTATCTGCTGTTTTTCTGGTTCCAGAAAAGGTTAGGAAGCCTCTGCCATTTCTTTGGCATCCTGATTAAAGCTTTTGTTTTTCAAGGCTTATTTTGAGGCAGGGTAGGCTCCGCCTCAGAGTTTTACAGCTCATTCTACTAAGTTCAGTAGCCATTTCTTGGGCTTTTTCAAAATGAAGCTTAGGTTGATCAAATTTGCAAATCAGTAATTTGGTCTTCTTTGCATACTTTTATTGTTTTTACTATTTTGATGTATTTGCTTCTTCTGAAGCAGTCTTTGGTAGAAAAGGTTCTTCAGGCAGCTGTTTCAGTTTGATTCTACTCCTTTTGATTTAAGTGTTTTCAAGGAAAACTTATTTATTGTGTGGATTTAATTTCTCAGTGGAAATAGCTGTTATTTTTATCCATCCTTTCTAGTGACTCTTCTGTGGACTTCCTGAATTGTGGGTGTGGTGAGGGGTGTATTTGTAGGCATTTTGAGTTTTGGGAAATTCTGGTAGGATTGTATATCCCATACGTCACTAGCTCATGAACTTTTGCCAATATGAAAGAAATTAATTTATCAGGCAAGTTCTTACATAAATTATGTTTTTTTGGGTACTTTTCCCTGCAAGCAAGGATTTGGGTTTAGCTGAGTCCATGTCAATCTCTTCTGTAGAGTAGCGGTGGCTTTTAAGCAGTTAGGAAACAAAGTAAGGACCACCTCACAACTTCCTAACATATTGCTGCCCTAATTATAGAAAGCCAGAGTTGGTTAAGGAGTATATGTCCTTTCCCGCCTGGTGAGCTGTCTACCTATCGGGCAGCTGGATTTGCAGGTAAGTGCTTTTGTCTTCTAGGTCTTGGAGACTTGCACTTTTTTTTTTTCAAAAGAGCTTTATTTAGGTTATATATAGCAATACACGTCATAAACTGAATGTACAAAGTATTCCCACGAAAAAAAGAAGCAAAATAAAACATCACCAATATGGTACATTGTACAGGCTCAAAAAGAACATGACATACACATAATCATTATTAGTACAGCACAAGAAATCATATTCTTTAAGTCAGTGTATTTCCATTTTATTCCCATTCTTAAATATATAGACCGCTTATGGATCTAATTAAGAAGGCTGGTGAAAGTAGTACTGGGAACTCAGAGCAAAAAAGCAAAAGAAAGAATATAAGGAGCTGGGAAGAGAGGAGTAAAGAAAAAAAAAAGGGAAAAAGAGTAAAAGGGGCTATGACAATGTGAGTGAAATAGGCTAGCTTAATTTATGTCTGTAAGAGCCTCACTTCTGCCCATGCCAAACTTGCATATAAAAACATTTATAGCTAGAATTAGGGTTAAACTAGGAAGTTGATAAAAATTAAGAATGTTATTGGGCGTAGGTAATATATATGCTGCAACACGTATTTTGGTGCTTGTATATTCGTGGGAGGTAAAGTCAAAGCAAGTTGATGCACTTGGAGCTGTATCTCCGGTATGGGGGTAGACATATTTAGTGCTTATGGCTGTTGTGCTGTTAGAATATTAAGCTGTCCCGCCTGTCTCAGGCCCCGGCCACGGACCTCACAGGAGGGGGGAAGGTCATAAACTAAGCAAGCTATCAGGTCCAACTTATATATATTTTAAGGCTGCAGACTTATTAATTTTCTCCCGTGGTAATAACCTTACGGTGCGATTAAGAAGACAGAATTCTTGGTCTACAAGAGAAAGTTTGTATATATAAAACTCACCGCACCACATATCTTATGTAGACTCTTTGGAGGGGGTAAAATAAACATATTCAGAAATTGTCTAACATAGTCTCGACCTTTACAGTATATGTGCACTGATGTAGACTGCTCTAAAATATTTTCCTGTTTATCTACATTAGTCCTTAATACTTAGAATTAGGCGCAACTTCATATTAAACTGTAGAGTTTGCAAAGTTAACTATTTACACATTCAACGAGAACAAGCATTTGACTCCTGTAGGACCAGGCAGGTCAAGGGTATATCGATCGAGAGGGGCATCTGCAGGCTACCCCTCTCCTATCATTGGAAACTGGTCGGCGCCTTGAAAAAGTCTAAAGTCCCCACCAAGTGTATATCTCCGCCATCCGGTCTCCTCCGGAATGTTAGGCCACCGGTCTAAGAGCAGGGCAAGGGGTCTTTTTGGCAGTTTTATCTCCTGGTGTGAAGTCTCTATCATCTCGACTCCGTATGTATACTCGTAGCCCTTACGTGCAGTATCTTTATGTTTAATGGTGTCAGCTGCGTTACCACGCTTTAACACTGTGATCTTGTTCGGCTGGGAGCTCCTATCTGGTTCCCTGTGCCTTTTAGCGGGTGTCGGTGTATGAGGAGGGGTTAATGTCGGGTGGTATATTGGGACTAGTCCGATGGCATTGGTAAGCTTGCGGTCTGAATTGGGCCTAGGGGCCGTTGGTGGCTGCAATCCTCCGTAGCAGGGTATAATGCTGTATCTCCCTGTATTGCTTTTGCGAGGAACACTGTTAAGTGCTGTATGCTCCACTAGGCCATCGCCATTTTGGTTGCAGATATCAGAGGTTCTTTCTCGCTGATTGCTCGATGCACTAGCGGTACAAATTTTGTTCAGTAGGTAATCATATGGCGCCATGTCAAGTAATTTTTCAAAGATTTTCTCCAGCTTGTCCATGAATGATAGTGGGTGATGTTGTATCTCCAGTTCTCCCATACTGAGCATTGTTAAAGGAGATGTATAAAGAGAGATCCGTACACTGCCTCCTATTTGTTTTCTGAGGTGTTGCCAGAAAAATAGAGCCCAGCTGGTTATAGGTGTTGAAGAGATTCAGTAAGCCGGTGTTCTCCGGCAGCACTGATGACCCGGCTCTTCCCGGGGGGAGGGTGGAAACCTGGCTATAGGCCGCCGCCTCAGGCCTTAATCCGATCTGTGCCCACAATGTCATAAAAACAGCAGGATGAGATGATTTTGGGTCCCAGATGCCCAATCTGTAGAATTGTCAGTGAGTATGACTTTGTTCCTGCTGTTAAAAACCAATAATCGGCGGATTACTGAGGATTCTTTTGGAGCCTACAGAGAATGTGTCCTATTCAGAACGCAACACGGACACGCCCCCCGGAGACTTGCACTTTTAAGAATTTTTTGCATTACTTATTAGTGAAGGATTTTTTTTAGGCAGTGTGCAGGCACATGATATGTATGTGAGAGACTTAAGGTTTTATCTCCTTTATGGGCATAAATGGGGTTAACTTTAATTTTGTGGCTCATTTATTTATTCAACTTTGTACTGGTGGATAAATATGGTACCAAAAGTGACAGTAGTGTTATTGAGAGCAAATGTGTCAGTATCTTGTGTTTTACTTTGATAGCAAAAGTAGCTGTAAGATCGGCAGACTCAGCACTTCATGTGTCAGTTATCTGTTAGGTGAGTCGGCTCCTGAAACGCATGCTTTCACTTTGTTGCGCAGCTTCAATTTCAGCTGGTCACATGACCCTCTCTCTTCCGCTCTCAGATCAGAGCGTCGTTGGCTGTGCTAGTTGAGTCTGTGAGGAGCTGGCAGGTTTATTTCTAACAAGTTGTTTTTTATTCCCGAGGGGCAGGTAGGGCACCTCAGTCTGCTGAGGTGTAGAGGTCCTCAATTTGGGGTACGTTTTTTTGAGCGCTAAATCACTGAGTAAATTTAAAGAGAGAGTACCAATTTTAAAAATAAAAAAAATCTTAATTTTTTCTCTCATTTCTGTGGGAATACTGGTAGCTATGAACATGGAACAGGAGTCTGTCTCTATGGACAAATGTTTATTTTGTCTTGAGGCCCATATTGTGTTACCTATGCAATTTTGTTTCTCATGTTTAAAAAGGACTTTGAAATGCAAAAATAAACTTTCTTTCATGTAATTATCAAGAGTCCATGAGCTAGTGACGTATGGGATATACATTCCTACCAGGAGGGGCAAAGTTTCCCAAACCTCAAAATGCCTATAAATACACCCCTCACCACACCCACAATTCAGTTTTACAAACTTTGCCTCCGATGGAGGTGGTGAAGTAAGTTTGTGCTAGATTCTACGTTGATATGCGCTCCGCAGCAAGTTGGAGCCCGGTTTTCCTCTCAGCGTGCAGTGAATGTCAGAGGGATGTGAGGAGAGTATTGCCTATTTGAATGCAGTGATCTCCTTCTACGGGGTCTATTTCATAGGTTCTCTGTTATCGGTCGTAGAGATTCATCTCTTACCTCCCTTTTCAGATTGACGATATACTCTTATATATACCATTACCTCTGCTGATTCTCGTTTCAGTACTGGTTTGGCTTTCTACAAACATGTAGATGAGTGTCCTGGGGTAAGTAAATCTTATTTTCTGTGACACTCTAAGCTATGGTTGGGCACTTTGTTTATAAAGTTCTAAATATATGTATTCAAACATTTATTTGCCTTGACTCAGAATGTTCAACTTTCCTTATTTTCAGACAGTCAGTTTCATATTTGGGATAATGCATTTGATTTAATCATTTTTTCTTACCTTCAAAAATTTGACTCTTCCCTGTGGGCTGTTAGGCTCGCGGGGGCTGAAAATGCTTCATTTTATTGCGTCATTCTTGGCGCGGACTTTTTTGGCACAAAAATTAGTTTCCGTTTCCGGCGTCATACGTGTCGCCGGAAGTTGCGTCATTTTTTGACGTTATTTTGCGCCAAAGATGTCGGCGTTCCGGATGTGGCGTCATTTTGGCGCCAAAAAGCATTTAGGCGCCAAATAATGTGGGCGTCTTATTGGTGCGAAAAATATGGGCGTCGCTTTTGTCTCCACATTATTTAAGTCTCATTTTTCATTGCTTCTGGTTGCTAGAAGCTTGTTCTTTGGCATTTTTTCCCATTCCTGAAACTGTCATTTAAGGAATTTGATCAATTTTTGCTTTATATATATGTTGTTTTTTCTCTTACATATTGCAAGATATCTCACGTTGTATCTGAGTCAGAAGATACTACAGGAAAATCGCTGTCTAGTGCTGGATCTACCAAAGCTAAGTGTATCTGCTGTAAACTTTTGGTAGCTATTCCTCCAGCTGTTGTTTGTATTGATTGTCATGACAAACTTGTTAAAGCAGATAATATTTCCTTTAGTAAAGTACCATTGCCTGTTGCAGTTCCTTCAACATCTAAGGTGCAGAATGTTCCTGATAATATAAGAGATTTTGTTTCTGAATCCATAAAGAAGGCTATGTCTGTTATTTCTCCTTCTAGTAAACGTAAAAAATCTTTTAAAACTTCTCTCCCTACAGATGAATTTTTAAATGAACATCATCATTCTGATTCTGATGACTCTTCTGGTTCAGAGGATTCTGTCTCAGAGGTTGATGCTGATAAATCTTCATATTTATTTAAAATGGAATTTATTCGTTCTTTACTTAAAGAAGTACTAATTGCTTTAGAAATAGAGGATTCTGGTCCTCTTGATACTAATTCTAAACGTTTGGATAAGGTATTTAAAGCTCCTGTGGTTATTCCAGAAGTTTTTCCTGTTCCTAATGCTATTTCTGCAGTAATTTCCAAAGAATGGGATAAATTGGGTAATTCATTTACTCCTTCTAAACGTTTTAAGCGATTATATCCTGTGCCGTCTGACAGATTAGAATTTTGGGACAAAATCCCTAAAGTTGATGGGGCTATTTCTACCCTTGCTAAACGTACTACTATTCCTACGTCAGATGGTACTTCGTTTAAGGATCCTTTAGATAGGAAAATTGAATCCTTTCTAAGAAAAGCTTATCTGTGTTCAGGTAATCTTCTTAGACCTGCTATATCTTTGGCTGATGTTGCTGCAGCTTCAACTTTCTGGTTGGAAACTTTAGCGCAACAAGTAACACATCATGATTCTCATGATATTATTATTCTTCTACAGCATGCTAATAATTTTATCTGTGATGCCATTTTTGATATTATCAGAGTTGATGTCAGGTTTATGTCTCTAGCTATTTTAGCTAGAAGAGCTTTATGGCTTAAAACTTGGAATGCTGATATGGCTTCTAAATCAACTTTACTTTCCATTTCTTTCCAGGGTAACAAATTATTTGGTTCTCAGTTGGATTCCATTATTTCAACTGTTACTGGTGGGAAAGGAACTTTTTTACCACAGGATAAAAAATCTAAAGGTAAAAGCAGGGCTAATAATCGTTTTCGTTCCTTTCGTTTCAACAAAGAACAAAAGCCTGATCCTTCATCCTCAGGAGCAGTTTCAGTTTGGAAACCATCTCCAGTCTGGAATAAATCCAAGCCAGCTAGAAAGGCAAAGCCTGCTTTTAAGTCCACATGAAGGTGCGGCCCTCATTCCAGCTCAGCTGGTAGGGGGCAGGTTACGTTTTTTCAAGGAAATTTGGATCAATTCTGTTCACAATCTTTGGATTCAGAGCATTGTTTCAGAAGGGTACAGAATTGGTTTCAAGATGAGACCTCCTGCAAAGAGATTTTTTCTTTCCCGTGTCCCAGTAAATCCAGTAAAAGCTCAAGCATTTCTGAAATGTGTTTCAGATCTAGAGTTGACTGGAGTAATTATGCCAGTTCCAGTTCTGGAACAGGGGATGGGGTTTTATTCAAATCTCTTCATTGTACCAAAGAAGGAGAATTCCTTCAGACCAGTTCTGGATCTAAAAATATTGAATCGTTATTGTCAGGTTTCACCATTCTACTCCACCTCTCCAGTACGCCCACTCTCTCCTGATTGGATAACTCTCCTTTAAGACACCTGTGCACCACTCAACCTGTGCTTAGTATTGTTTGTTTATAGGATACTAGCTTTGAAGTTTCTCTCACGTTCCCCAGAGGTTTCCAAAGAAGCTTAATTCTCTGTTTTAAGACTACTTTCTACTCTCACCTGACTCATCTAACAGCCGTGTTCAGGAGAATACCTTGCAACTCTAAAAGCCTCTCTCAGTGCGGTAACGTACTATCAACCACTTCATTGAAGTTCATTCACTTACCGTCTTGTTACAGCACTTCTGCCTTCTCTCCCCTAACGCTGCCTGTCAGCACTACACAACTCCGCTGCAGCGTGACGTCACTTCCGGTTTCCCCGGCACCAGCTTCAGATCACTGACAAACAGCTCCGGACCAACTCACACAAGCCTGCCACTAAGACAACTTCAGGTACCTTTAACTGCTTTACAGTACCGGACAGTATACATTCTGTTCTCTTGCTTGCTACACTGCCTAAGCTGCTTCTTAATATGAACTGTGCCTGTGTTTAATCCTCTTTGTGAGGCTGCTTCCTCCTACTGTGCTTCTATGAACTGTTGCTACTCAGGTTTATATATTTGGCTTGTTTGCTATTATCTTGGAACATCTGTGATAACATCACCTAAAACTCTCCTGCAGATTATTCTGTGAGGTTTGTCATTTCTAACAATCTGAGCATAATCACTTTGACTGAGGAATATCCTTTTCACTCATAGAGGATTTTATCAGTTAAGTGAGACATTCCACATACTTTTAGGTACTGCAGTTGCGTTCCAATCTCCATTCTAAACAGTTTCCTTATATAATACTAAGCCTTGCAAAATGGAACCAGCAGACCTACGCCAGATTGTTTACAACTTAACTCAAAAAGTTGATCAATTAGCTCAGGGATTACATGACCTGCAAATTGAAAATGCATCCTTAAGAAGTATTATAAAAGACTCTTTAGCATTAAATGCCACTCAGACTGAAGCGATTATTGAACCACAGATTCCTTTCCCTGACTTATTTTCTGGAAACCATAAAAATTATAGGCAGTTTAAAAATGCCTGCTACCTCCTCTTCACTATGAGGCCTAAAACATACCCCACTGAGAGAGTGAAGGTTATGACTACTATCTCCTTCCTCAGGGGGGACCCCAGAACATGGGCTGACAAATTCCTAGAGACCCAAGATCCAATTTTAGGCTCCTTAGAAGATTTCATTTCTGCTATGGACGAGTTATTTCAAGACACTGATATACAGCTTACTGCTGAAACAAGCCTCAGAAATCTCAAACAGGGTAAGAGACCGGTTGAAGAGTACATTTCGGATTTTAAACAGTACGCCACTGATTCTCTATGGAATCCAGTTGCTCTCAGGAACCAATTCCGTTTGGGACTGTCTGAACAATTAAAAGACGAGTTTGCCCGAATTGAATTGCCAATATCTCTTGATCTCTTCATGAAAACCGCTATACAAATTGATCGTCGCCTACGCGAACGTAAGGCAGAAAAGTATGCCATGGATTCTAAGGCAAAGGTCTCCTATGTACCCTCAACCCTCTCCACCACCTCAAGTGCTAAGGTTCAAGCTGAACCCATGGAGATTGGTTTCTTGAGGGGTCCACTCACACCTGAAGAAAAACAACGCAGAAGGCTTAAAAACCTCCCTCCACATAGGGCATACGATTGCCCTATCGACCTTCAACCAGGTGCTCGGATCCCTTATGGACACCTTTATCCGTTAAGCAATCCAGAACTCGAGCACCTTAAACTCTATTTAGAAGAAAATCTAAAAAAGGGTTTCATTAGACCTTCCTCTTCCCCCGCAGGGGCAGGTTTCTTCTTTGTACGAAATAAAGACTCCACTCTTAGACCAATTATAGACTACCGTGAGCTCAATAAGTGCACTATCAAAAACAGTTATCCTCTGCCTTTGATCCCAGAAATTATTGAAAGACTCTCAGAGGCTAGGATTTTTACTAAGCTTGATTTAAGAGGGGCGTATAATCTGATCAGGATTAAGCAGGGGCATGAGTGGCTGACGGCATTCAGGACCAGATACGGTCTTTTCGAGTATCTGGTAATGCCGTTCGGTCTCTGCAATGCCCCTGCCACCTTTCAGTTTTTTATCAATGATGTATTCCGAGATTTATTAGACGTTTGTCTAGTAATATACCTCGACGACATCCTAATATACTCAAAGACTCAACAAGAACATGTCAGACATGTTCGTCTAGTTCTTTCCAGACTTAGAGCACACAAGCTGTACGCAAAACTTGAAAAATGTAATTTCCATACTGACCAAGTTTCTTTTCTCGGCTATGATATCTCACCCTCTGGTATAAAAATGCAAAAGGAAAAGGTGGATGCAGTTCTTCACTGGCCACAACCTAACTCTAGAAAGGATTTACAACGCTTTCTAGGATTTTCCAATTACTATAGGAAATTTATTAAAGACTTTTCTAAGATCGTGAGACCTCTAACAGCCCTCACTGGTTCCACATCTTCATTCTCCTGGGGACCTGATGCCGATAAAGCTTTCCAGTACCTGAAATCCAGATTTACTACAGCTCCGATTTTACAATTTCCTAACCCTCTCTATCAATATACCCTAGAAGTAGACTCTTCTGATTTTGCTATTGGCGCTGTGCTCTCACAACAAAAATCCCTCACAGAACCATTACATCCAATATCTTTTTATTCTAAAGTTATGTCTCCTGCGGAAAGGAATTATGCTATTGGGGATAAGGAGTTGCTGGCTATTCGTCGCTCTCTAGAACACTGGAGACACCTCTTGGAGGGTACCAACATACCCATTAACATATACACTGATCACAAAAACCTCCAATACCTTCAATCTAACAAAACTCTTTCTGCTAGACAGGTCCGTTGGAGCCTCTATTTTGACCGTTTTAACTTTAACATTATTTACAGACCAGCTCACAAGAATGCTAAAGCCGATGCCTTATCCCGTTTGCCAGAGAAACCGATTTCCTACCCTCTTAGGAAGGAAATTGTTTCCCCTGACTGTTTTATTGGCCTCACTACTCCCATGCTCACGGACTTACGAAACTACTGTAAACAACAAACAAGACCACCTTTACCTAACCTCATAAAATCTTCTGGAATTTTCTATCATGGCAAGAAGATTTTTCTACCACCTGAGATGAGAGTCCCCTTGATACAGAATTACCATGACTCTCCGTTGGCTGGTCACCCTGGGGTCCGTCGGACTCTTGATTTGCTTAGCAGGACCTTCTGGTGGCCAAGGATGAAAACCTCAATATATGATTATATCACCACTTGTAGAACCTGTGCCACTTGCAAACCTGAGCGAAAACCACCTTTTGGCTTATTGATGTCTTTACCAGTACCTACCAAACCCTGGCACCACGTTTCAATGGATTTCATAGTTGACCTACCTCCATCTAATTCTCAAACTACTATTCTTGTTGTCATCGATCTTTTCACAAAAATGGCCCATTTTGTTCCGTTCCACAAATTGCCTACTTCCTCTGAAACAGCTACTCTCTTCATCGATCACATCATTAAACTACATGGCATACCACCCATGCTAACAACAGATAGAGGAACACAATTTACCTCTAAGTTTTGGTCTAAACTCTGTGAACTAACCCAGATTGATCATCGCTTCTCCACTGCTTTTCACCCTCAAACCAATGGGCAAGCAGAAAGGTTGAATCAGTGGCTCGAACACTACTTGAGATGTTATTGCTCCTACCATCAGACTGACTGGGTCAAATACCTCTCCATGGCTGAGTACGCTTACAATAACTCTATCCATTCTTCCACCAAGATGACACCATTTTTTGCAAACTATGCCTACCACCCAGATTTCATACTATCATCTCTTGGCTCTGTGGACTCCCCTACACTTGATGAGCTACATAATTCACTTCAACACAACTTCGATACAATTCGACAAAACATCCTGGAAGCTCAAAAATCTCAGAAACACTACTATGATCTCAGACGAAGGAAAGCTCCTCAATACTCTATTGGTGATCTTGTATGGCTCTCCACTAAGAACTTGAGATTACAGATTCCATCAAAAAAGATGGCCAGCCTTTTTATTGGACCTTTCCCAGTAGAGAAGGTCATAAACAATAATGCTGTTAGGCTACAACTCCCTCATACTCTGAAAATCCACCCAACGTTTCACGTTTCGCTTTTGAAACCCTATGTCCGCACGAGGAACGATCAGCTCCTGTTACCACCTCTTCCTGCTACCCTTGCGGACGATGAGTATGAGGTTGATTCGATCTTAGACTCTAGATACTCTAATGGTGTCTTACAGTATCTAGTTCGGTGGAAGAACTACTCCAGTGATGAGGATTCCTGGGAGCCTCTTTCTAATCTCAACTCTCCCCGACTCTTGTCTTTGTTTCACCGACGCCATCCTGATCGTCCTGGTCCTGTCGCTGTGGGACAGCTCCCTTGTTGAGGGGGTACTGTCAGGTTTCACCATTCTACTCCACCTCTCCAGTACGCCCACTCTCTCCTGATTGGATAACTCTCCTTTAAGACACCTGTGCACCACTCAACCTGTGCTTAGTATTGTTTGTTTATAGGATACTAGCTTTGAAGTTTCTCTCACGTTCCCCAGAGGTTTCCAAAGAAGCTTAATTCTCTGTTTTAAGACTACTTTCTACTCTCACCTGACTCATCTAACAGCCGTGTTCAGGAGAATACCTTGCAACTCTAAAAGCCTTTCTCAGTGCGGTAACGTACTATCAACCACTTCATTGAAGTTCATTCACTTACCGTCTTGTTACAGCACTTCTGCCTTCTCTCCCCTAACGCTGCCTGTCAGCACTACACAACTCCGCTGCAGCGTGACGTCACTTCCGGTTTCCCCGGCACCAGCTTCAGATCACTGACAAACAGCTCCGGACCAACTCACACAAGCCTGCCACTAAGACAACTTCAGGTACCTTTAACTGCTTTACAGTACCGGACAGTATACATTCTGTTCTCTTGCTTGCTACACTGCCTAAGCTGCTTCTTAATATGAACTGTGCCTGTGTTTAATCCTCTTTGTGCGGCTGCTTCCTCCTACTGTGCTTCTATGAACTGTTGCTACTCAGGTTTATATATTTGGCTTGTTTGCTATTATCTTGGAACATCTGTGATAACATCACCTAAAACTCTCCTGCAGATTATTCTGTGAGGTTTGTCATTTCTAACAATCTGAGCATAATCACTTTGACTGAGGAATATCCTTTTCACTCATAGAGGATTTTATCAGTTAAGTGAGACATTCCACATACTTTTAGGTACTGCAGTTGCGTTCCAATCTCCATTCTAAACAGTTTCCTTATAGTTATGTAAGAATACCAACGTTCAAGATGGTAACTGTAAGGACTATCTTGCCTTTTGTTCAGCAAGGGAATTATATGTCCACAATAGATTTACAGGATGCATATCTGCATATTCCGATTCATCCAGATCATTATCAGTTCCTGAGATTCTCTTTTCTGGACAAGCATTACCAGTTTGTGGCTCTGCCGTTTGGCCTAGCTACAGCTCCAAGAATTTTTACAAAGGTTCTCGGTGCCCTTCTGTCTGTAATCAGAGAACAGGGTATTGTGGTATTTCCTTATTTGGACGATATCTTGGTACTTGCTCAGTCTTTACATTTAGCAGAATCTCATACGAATCGACTTGTGTTGTTTCTTCAAGATCATGGTTGGAGGATCAATTTACCAAAAAGTTCTTTGATTCCTCAGACAAGGGTAACCTTTCTGGGTTTCCAGATGGATTCAGTGTCCATGACTCTGTCTTTAACAGACAAGAGACGTCTAAAATTGATTGCAGCTTGTCGAAACCTTCAGTCACAATCATTCCCTTCGGTAGCCTTATGCATGGAAATTCTAGGTCTTATGACTGCTGCATCGGACGCGATCCCCTTTGCTCGTTTTCACATGCGACCTCTTCAGCTCTGTATGCTGAAGCAATGGTGCAAGGATTACACGAAGATATCTCAATTAATATCTTTAAAACCGATTGTTCGACACTCTCTAACATGGTGGACAGATCACCATCGTTTAATTCAGGGGGCTTCTTTTGTGCTTCCGACCTGGACTGTAATTTCAACAGATGCAAGTCTCACAGGTTGGGGAGCTGTGTGGGGATCTCTGACGGCACAAGGAGTTTGGGAATCTCAGGAGGTGAGATTACCGATCAATATTTTGGAACTCCGTGCAATTTTCAGAGCTCTTCAGTTTTGGCCTCTTCTGAAGAGAGAATCGTTCATTTGTTTTCAGACAGACAATGTCACAACTGTGGCATACATCAATCATCAAGGAGGGACTCACAGTCCTCTGGCTATGAAAGAAGTATCTCGAATTTTGGTTTGGGCGGAATCCAGCTCCTGTCTAATCTCTGCGGTTCATATCCCAGGTATAGACAATTGGGAAGCGGATTATCTCAGTCGCCAAACGTTGCATCCGGGCGAATGGTCTCTTCACCCAGAGGTATTTCTTCAGATTGTTCAAATGTGGGAACTTCCAGAAATAGATCTGATGGCGTCCCATCTAAACAAGAAACTTCCCAGGTATCTGTCCAGATCCCGGGATCCTCAGGCGGAGGCAGTGGATGCATTATCACTTCCTTGGAAGTATCATCCTGCCTATATCTTTCCGCCTCTAGTTCTTCTTCCAAGAGTAATCTCCAAGATTCTGAAGGAATGCTCGTTTGTTCTGCTGGTAGCTCCGGCATGGCCAAACAAGTTTTGGTATGCGGATCTTGTCCGGATGGCCTCTTGCCAACCGTGGACTCTTCCGTTAAGACCAGACCTTCTGTCACAAGGTCCTTTTTTCCATCGGGATCTGAAATCCTTAAATTTAAAGGTATGGAGATTGAACGCTTGATTCTTGGTCAAAGAGGTTTCTCTGACTCTGTGATTAATACTATGTTACAGGCTCGTAAATCTGTATCTCGAGAGATATATTATAGAGTCTGGAAGACTTATATTTCTTGGTGTCTTTCTCATCATTTTTTTTTGGCATTCTTTTAGAATACCGAGAATTTTACAGTTTCTTCAGGATGGTTTAGATAAGGGTTTGTCCGCAAGTTCTTTGAAAGGACAAATCTCTGCTCTTTCTGTTCTTTTTCACAGAAAGATTGCTATTCTTCCTGATATTCATTGTTTTGTACAAGCTTTGGTTCGTATAAAACCTGTTATTAAGTCAATTTCTCCTCCTTGGAGTTTGAATTTGGTTCTGGGAGCTCTTCAAGCTCCTCCGTTTGAACCTATGCATTCATTGGACATTAAATTACTTTCTTGGAAAGTTTTGTTCCTTTTGGCCATCTCTTCTGCCAGAAGAGTTTCTGAATTATCTGCTCTTTCTTGTGAGTCTCCTTTTCTGATTTTTCATCAGGATAAGGCAGTGTTGCGAACTTCTTTTGAATTTTTACCTAAAGTTGTGAATTCCAACAACATTAGTAGAGAAATTGTGGTTCCTTCATTATGTCCTAATCCTAAGAATTCTAAGGAGAAATCGTTACATTCTTTGGATGTTGTTAGAGCTTTGAAATATTATGTTGAAGCTACGAAATCTTTCCGTAAGACTTCTAGTTTATTTGTTATCTTTTCCGGTTCTAGAAAAGGCCAGAAAGCTTCTGCCATTTCTTTGGCATCTTGGTTGAAATCTTTAATTCATCTTGCCTATGTTGAGTCGGGTAAAACTCCGCCTCAAAGAATTACAGCTCATTCTACTAGGTCAGTTTCTACTTCCTGGGCGTTTAGGAATGAAGCTTCGGTTGACCAGATTTGCAAAGCAGCAACTTGGTCCTCTTTGCATACTTTTACTAAATTCTACCATTTTGATGTATTTTCTTCTTCTGAAGCAGTTTTTGGTAGAAAAGTACTTCAGGCAGCGGTTTCAGTTTGAATCTTCTGCTTCTGTTTTTCATTAAACTTTATTTTGGGTGTGGATTATTTTCAGCAGGAATTGGCTGTCTTTATTTTATCCCTCCCTCTCTAGTGACTCTTGTGTGGAAAGATCCACATCTTGGGTAGTCATTATCCCATACGTCACTAGCTCATGGACTCTTGCTAATTACATGAAAGAAAACATAATTTATGTAAGAACTTACCTGATAAATTCATTTCTTTCATATTAGCAAGAGTCCATGAGGCCCGCCCTTTTTTTGTGGTGGTTATGATTTTTGTATAAAGCACAATTATTCCAATTCCTTATTTTATATGCTTTCGCACTTTTTTATCACCCCACTTCTTGGCTATTCGTTAAACTGAATTGTGGGTGTGGTGAGGGGTGTATTTATAGGCATTTTGAGGTTTGGGAAACTTTGCCCCTCCTGGTAGGAATGTATATCCCATACGTCACTAGCTCATGGACTCTTGCTAATATGAAAGAAATGAATTTATCAGGTAAGTTCTTACATAAATTATGTTTTTTGTTTCTGAGCCTAATGTCTCTCAGGATGATGCTGCTCAGGCAATGCCACAGTTTTCTCCTCAAATGTGCCAAGCCTCAATGGTGTCACATACAGTGCCCTGCAGCTCCTCTCAGCCTCCTGGAGGAGTTTATTTGCTATCAGATTTTGTTGCTCAAGTATCCTCTGCAGTATCAGTGGCTCTATCTGCTTTTCCAATGTTTGGGAAGCGCAAGAGGAAATCTAAAGATTTGTCAGATTGTAAGGTATCTGTTCTGTCTGCAGCAACGCAGGTTGTACTCTCTCAAAAGTCTGAGGAGGATACCTTGGTAGCCCCTGAGGGTGAAATCTCAGATTCGGACAGTATAATCTCTTTGATGCTAAAGAAGTAAACTTCAGATTTAAGCTTGAACACCTTTGTGTACTGCTAAAGGAGGTATTAGCTACTTTGGACGACTCTGATGCTAGTAAACTTAATAAATACTATGATGTTCCTTCCTCTGTGGAAGTGTTTCCTGTTCCAGACCGTGTCACAGAGATTATTTCACAAGCCAGGGATACCTTTCTCTCTGTCTCCCTTCTTTAAAAAGATGTTTTGTGTTGCTGACTCCATTAAAGATTCATGGTGCACAGTGCCTAAAGTAGAAGGGGCTATTTCTACTCTGGCTAAGAGAACTACAATTCCTATAGAGGACAGCTGCTCCTTTAAGGATCCCATGGATAAGAAGCTGGAGACTTATTTGAAAAAGATGTATGTTCATCAGGGTCTTCAATGGCAACCTGCAGTTTGTATTGCCACAGTAGCAAGTACTGCATCTTATTAGTGCGATCCCTTGTCTGAATCAGTTTTAGAAGAGGTCCTCTGTTGGAGGAGATCCAAGATAGGATTAAGACTCTCAAACTAGCCAATTCCTTTATTTCTGATGCTAACATACAAGTTATTAGACTGGGAGCAAAGATGTCTGGGTTCACTGTCTTAGCCCGCAGGGCTTTGTGGCTAAAATCTTGGTCAGCTGATGTTACCTCCAAATCCAAGCTTCTGGCGCTACCCTTACAAGGGTAAAACCTTGTTTAGACCTGGTCTAGCAGAAATCATTTCTGATATTACGGGTGGAAAAGGGTCTTTTCTACCACAAGTCAAGAAGAACAGAACTAAAGGACGTCAAAGTAATTTTTGTTCCTTTCGTAACTTCAAAAGTTTTCCTCTCCCTCTTCCAAGCAGGGGCAGTCCAAGTCCTCTTGGAAACCCAATCAGTTTTGGAACAAGGGGAAGCAATCAAAGAAACCCTCAGCTGAGTCTAAGTCAGTATGAAGGGTCTGCCCCTGGTCCGGGACCGAATCCAGTGGGGGCAGACTTTACCTGTTTTGTCAAGCCTGGATATGGGAGATCCTTGAGCTGTGGACATAGTATCTCAGGGTTACAGAATAGATTTCAAATCTTGCCCTCCCAGGGGCAGATTCCACCTCTTACAATTATCTGCAGACCAGGTAAAAAAAAAGCATTCTTGAACTGTGTTCAGAACCTTTTCTCCCTGGGAACAGGGTCTAGGATTTTATTCAAATCTGTTTGTGGTTTCCAAAAAAAGAGCAAACTTTTCTACCCATTTTAGACCTGAAGTGTCTTAACAAATTTCTCAAGGTATCGTCCTTCAAAATGGAAAACCATTCGTTCTATTCTTCATTTGGTCCAAGAGGGTCAGTTCATGACCTGAAGGAAGCTTATCTTCATGTTCCCATCCACCGGGATCATCACAAATTCCATTTTCAGTTTGTGGCTCTTCAGTTTAGCCTTGCCACAGCTCCCAGAATTTTCTCAAAGGTTCTGGGGGCTCTCTTGGCAGTGGTCAGGTCTTGGGGAATTGCAGTGGCGCCCTACCTGGATGACATATTGGTTCAGACGCCTTCTTTTCAACATGCAAACTTTCATACAGAGATCTTGTTGTCTTTTCTACGTTCCCACGGATGGAAAGTGAATCTGGAAAAGAGTTCCCTTGTTCCAGCTACAAGGGTAGTTTTCCTAGGGACGATCATAAATTCCCTATCTATGAAAAATTTTCTGACGGAGGCCAGAAAATCCAAAATACTTTCTTGCTTCTCTCTACAGTCTACTGTTCGGCCATCAGTGGCTCAATGTATGGAGGTAATTGGTCTGATGGTCGCTTCCATGGACATTATTCCCTTTGCTATATTCCATTTGAGAGCTCTGCAATTATGCATGCTCAGACAATGGAATGGAGACCATTCAGATCTGTCTGAGGATAGATCTAGACCAGTCTAGACTCTCTCCCGTGGTGGCTTTCTCAGGAGCATCTGTCTCAGGCACATGCTTTTGGAGACCTCCCTGGGTGATCGTGACTACGGACGCCAGCCTGTTAGGCTGGAGAGCAGTCTGGGACTCGTTAAAGGCACAGGGACTATGGACTTGGGAGGAGTCTGCTCTCCCCATAAACATCTTGGAGTTGAGAGCGATTTACAATGCTCTGATGGCTTGGCCTCAATTGTCCTTAGCCCAGTTTATCAGGTTCCAATCGCATAACATCACCTCAGTGGCTTACATCAACCACCAGGGAGGAACTCAGAGTTCCTTAGCCATGAAGGAGGTGGCACGGATTATCCAGTGGGGGAAGCTCACAATTGTCATCTGCCATCCACATTTCAGGAGTGGACAACTGAGAGGCGGATTTCCTGAGCAGACAGATATTTCATCCTGGGGCGTGGGCTCTCCATCCAGAGGTGTTCTCCAGTGAGGGGTGCCGGAGTTGGATCTGATGGCGTCTCATCAGAACGCTAAGCTTTCAAGGTATGGTTCAAGGTGAAGAGATCCTCAGGCCGCCCTGATAGATGCTCTGGCGGTTCTTGGGTTTTCAGTCTAGCATATCTGTTTCCTCCATTTGCTCTGCTTCCACGAGTCATTGCTCGTATCAAACAGGAGAGAGCGATATTAATTCTAATAGCTCCTGCATGGCCTCGCATGATCTGGTATGCAGACCTAGTGAAGATGTCATCTCTGCCACCTTGGAGGTTGCCTCTGAGGAAGTAACTTCTAACTCAGGGTCCATTGCTCCATCCAAATTTTGTTTCTCTGAAGCTAACTGCTTGGAGATTGAACGCTTAGTTCTGGCTAAGCGTGAGTTTTCTGAGTCAGTCATTCAGACCATTTTGCAGGCTCGTAAGCCTGTGACTCGTAAAATTTACCATAAGGTATGTCGTAAATACCTTTATTGGTGTGAATCGTAGGGCTACTCTTGAAGTAGGGTCAGGATTCCTAGAATTTTGTCTTTTCTCCAGGAAGGTCTAGAGAAAGAGTTGTCACTCAGTTCTCTGAAAGGTCAGATTTCTGCATAGTCTATTCTTTTAAATTGGGGTTTCTCCCTAAAGTGGTTTCTGATAGAAACATCAATCAGGAAATTGTTGTTCCTTCTCTCTGTCCCAATCCTCCTTCTCATAAGCAACGTCTGTTGCACAATTTGGATGTTGTGCGTGCTCTAAAATTCCACCTACAGGCGACTAAGGATTTTCGCCAATCTTCTGCCCTGTTTGTTTTTCAGGAAAGCGTAAGGTTCAGAAGGCTACTGTTACTTCTCTTTCCCTCTGGTTGAGAAGTATAATTTGTTTTGCTTACGAGACTGCTGGTCAGCTGCCTCCTGAGAGAATTACAGCTCATTCCACTAGGGCTGTCTCCTTTTCTTGGGCTTTCAAAACTGAAGCTTCTGTGAAACAGCTTTGCAAGGCTGCAACTTGATCTTTGCATACTTTTTCCAAATTTTTGAAATTTGATACTTTTGCCTCGGCTGAGTCTTCTTTTGGGAGAAAGGTTCTTCAAGTGGTGGTTTCTTCTATTTAGGTCTGCCTGTCTTGTTCTCCCTCCTTATTCATGCCGTGTCCTCTAGCTTTGGGTATTGGTTCCCACTAGTAATTGGAATGATGTAGTGGACCCTCTATGTCTACGGAAAGAAAACAAAATGTATGCTTACCTGTTAAAATTTATTTTTTTCCGGATATGGAGAGTCCATGACCCCACCCTTAGTTAGACAGTTATTTATGACTAAACCTCTGGCACCTCTACATCTTTGTGTTATTCCTTTTTTGATTTCCCTTCGGTCGAATGATTGGGGATTATTGGTAGGGGAGTGACACTTAACAGCTTTGCTGTGGTGCTCTTTGCCTCCTCCTGCTGGCCAGGAGTGCTATTCCCACTAGTAATTGGAATGATGTCGTGGACTCTCCGTGTCCGGAAAGAAAGAAATTTATTAGGTAAGCATAAATTTTGTTTTTATTAATTTTTATGCTGGGCTAGATTTTTATGTAGTGCATTATAATTATTTACTAATATTACACAATGAGGTTTTCCCTTTAATACTTCTTGCCCAGTGTTGTCTGTCTCATATGTCTTGGACTTTATTCTACAAGTTCCCAGTTACATTGTTTCCAAACATTTTATTTACTGTTTTTACATGTATAAGCAGTTAAAATAAAAAAAATAAATTGGTGGTTGTCTTCATTTATTTTATTTGTCTGTTTGCATATTCTTTTATGGAGCATACTGAAATTTGTCCCCACTACCTTACGTTATCCTTTAGAGAGTAGATCCACTGATAACAATTTTATTTCCTTCTTAATATGGGAAGAGTCCACAGTTGCATTCCTTACTTGTGGAAAATACTGAACCTGGCCACCAGGAGGAGGCAAAGACACCCCAGCCAAAGGCTTAAATACCTCCCCCACTTCCTCATAACCCCAGTCATTCTTTGCCTTTCGTCACAGGAGGTTGACAGAGAAGTGTCAGAAGATTTCGGAGTAGTCTCTTATGGAGGATACTACTCTTCAAGATAGGACTGGAGTTTTAAGTAGTCCTGTCAGCCTCTCAGTGAGAGCATGGATGAAAGTTAGAGTCCGGAGATGCAGGGAGAGTCTTTCTGCGAAACCATCCCGACTCATATTAACAGCTCCTTAAGCGATCAGCATTGACGAGTTTCGCTGCCTTCTTTCTTCACTCAAAATCCATGTCAGAAGCAACGCTACTATCTGTCAAACTTGAAGGGCCGTGTGACTGTTCCACAGTAGAGATTCTGGTAAGATCGTTTCATTTTTTATACATGTATGATAACACAAGAAGAAAGGGTGACTCCTTTTATCTGTATATAATCAAGGGTTAATATCTCCTGAGGGGGATTATTGAACAGTGGGGAATAATCCTATATGTTTATTTGATTTTATGCTGCTTTTATGTGTGAGATGTTATGGGCTCATAGGCTGTTATGGAATATACAGGTTTCACTTTCACTTTGAGAGCTGTGCAGCTTACAAGTTTGGTGCGCTTTTTCTCATAGCAGAGACGGTCCTGCATTGTGCAGTTTTTTCATTCCCTCTTTCCTGACCGGGTGTCTATCAGAGAGGAGTCATAAATCTGTACTGTCTGGGTCATAGGAGGTGGGGAATGCCCCAGCCATTGGGGTATAAGAGTGCCGTTTTTGTGAATAAAATAAGATTGTTTTATTTTCTATAGTTCTCCGGTTATTGCACTAGCGACGGAGGATTCTGTTACTTTAGAGGGTACTCCCGTCTATTCCTAAAGAGTTATTCCTGTTTATATTGTGAGGAGGCCTTAGATCCGCCCTCTCAATTATGTTCCATATGCCTTGATAATGTGATATCAAACATGTTTGATACCACTGAGCCATCCACCAATTAGCGCTGTGGAATCTGTTGGCGCTCTACAAATAACCGATAATAATAATAATAATTTAATACTTTACCTCGCCCTGCAAAGCGCAAGTGAAAGGTTACATATTGCACTCCTTCCCAGAGTACATCATATAATTTATTGGATTTAACTAATAAGGTTAGCCGAGGATGAAGTTCTTTCTGAGACTTCAGTGTATGAACATTTTGGATCGGAGTCTGCTGCCTCTAAACCTTCGGCGGCGGAGGAACCAGACTTTAGTTTTAGGAATTTGCGCTTTCTTCTAAAGGAAGTTTTGGTGAATTCAGAGGTTCCAGAGGCCAAATTGCCTGATGAACCTTTGATTCCTAAATTGGATAGAGTTTGGGGACAGGGTGCTACCTTATCCTTCCCTGCTCCTGTTAGATGGCGAACATTAGTAAGAAGGAATGGGACAGGATTGTATTCCTTTTCCCCCTCTTCTTTTAAGAAATTGTTCCCGGTACTGGACTCTCAATGGAGTTGTGGGGTTCCGTCCTTAAAAGGAATGGTGCTATCTTCACCCTTGCTAAACATACTGCTATCCCGCTTGAGAATAGCTCTTGGTTTAAAGACCCCATGTATAAAAGATGTAAACTCTGTTAAGAAAGATATTTCAACATACAGGATATTTGTTTACACCGGCGGCGGCTGTTGCCATGGTTGCTGGAGAAACTACCTACGGGTGCGACTCCTTATAGGATTTGATCGGGGTAGAGAGGTCCCCTCGACGTTATTCAGGAAAGTAGTAAAGTTATTTCTATAGAAGAAAAAACTAAGGGGACGCGCTACTAAAGAAACATGTGATGGTGTAAAAATCGTGGTGTATCTGCTTAGATAAAAAGTGGGTGTTGTGCAAATAAAGATAAAAAATTGGTTGAAAAGCGAATTAACAACTTGGCTCAGTGTGTGGTAACACCAACCACTATGGTGTGTTTAAGGCAAAATAATGCTTTAAAAAGAGAAAAAAATATATATAAAAATAAATATAAAAATAAACATATAACAAAACACTTGTGCAATTTGAACATATAAATATGTATAAGTGTCCCAGTGTCCAGTGTACTTGAAAAGTCCAAGACTTATAAAAGAGTAAGTGGAAACAGACAATGGACAGTCCACTTCAAAATAAAGGATATGGTAGCAATCAAGAGTTCGTGATAAAAAGGCTTGCTCCGCTTGTGTCCACGGTGTAATGGATCAATGAATCTGTGAGGATATAAAAGCAACAACGGGCGCCAACATAGTGTGAATCAGTTTACATCAACTGAGAAATAAAGTATAAGAAATATACTCACAAGTGGAGTGGCACCTTGAATCAACAAGGTGCGTGCAGGCAGGCTGACATTCAAAACCAGCAGTCAGTTCGCTGGAGGTCTCACCCGGGAAACCTATGGATTGATGAAGACAGGTGTGGCTTACGTCAGCTGTGGATCGTTTGAGAGGCCGGAATACCAGTGGAGAGGTGCAAACAACTGTAGATACTTTCTCCAGACGATCGTGTTTGTACAATCAGATTTAAACCCAAATGAAATGGTGATTGTCCAAATAAGGAAAAGTGTATAAAAACAGAATATATTCTGTTTTTATACAGACCCGGTTTCTTTGCTATTTTATATTGATGTCCTACTGTTTTTATTTGGTTGGATATTAAACACTTTTCCTTATTTGGACAATCACCATTTCATTTGGGTTTAAATCTGATTGTACAAACACGATCGTCTGGAGAAAGTATCTACAGTTGTTTGCACCTCTCCACTGGTATTCTGGCCTCTCAAACGATCCACAGCTGACGTAAGCCACACCTGTCTTCATCAATCCATAGGTTTCCCGGGTGAGACCTCCAGCGAACTGACTGCTGGTTTTGAATGTCAGCCTGCCTGCACGCACCTTGTTGATTCAAGGTGCCACTCCACTTGTGAGTATATTTCTTATACTTTATTTCTCAGTTGATGTAAACTGATTCACACTATGTTGGCGCCCGTTGTTGCTTTTATATCCTCTCAGTTATTCAGGAAAGAATTACGGCCTTGAGGGTTGCTAATTCTTTTATCTGTGATGCTATTAAGCAGATTTTTTGCCTGAATGCTAAGCTTTTCTGCTCAGGCCCATCGGGGTCTGGCTGACGTCATGATCTGTGGATATGACTTCTAAGTCTAGACTTCTTTAGCTCACCTTTAAGGGAAAGATTTTGTTTGATCCAGGCCTGGACTCCATTATCTCCATTATCACATGGGGCAAGGGTGCCCTCCTACCGTAAGAGAATAAGAACTAGTCTAAGGGACAATTTTCGTTCTGATAAAGCCCATTGTCAGCAGTCCTCCGCTAAGCCAGAGCAAACCAAGATCTCTTGGAAGTCGGCTCAGAATAAATCCAAGCAGAGCAAGAAGCCCACCGAGTCTAAGTCGGCATGAATGGGCGGTCCCCGGTCCTCTTCTGGATTGTGTAGGGGGCAAACTGTCGCTCTTTTCAGTCACTTGGTTCAGGGACGTGCAGGATCCATGGGTCCTGGAGGTCATAGCTCAGGGTTGCAAGATAGATTTCAAGTCAAGTCTCAGCCACCCACCTTCCTGACCAGAAAAGAGGGAAGCCTTTCTGGGGTGCGTACGGGATCCTCTTAGGAGTTATTGTCCCGGTGCCTATCGCAGAGAGAGGTTTGGAATACTATTCAAACCTTTTTGTGGTCCCAAAGAAGGATGGAACTTTCCGTCCGATTATGGACCTAAAGTGTTTAAACAGGTTTTTATATGTCCCCTCGTTCAAGATAGAGACAATAAGGTCCATTCTTCCCCTTGTTTGAGAAGGGCAGTTCATGACCACGATAGATCTGAAGGATGCTCCCCTAACGTACCAATCCTCAAGGGCCACTTCCAGTTCCTAAGGTTTGCATTCCTGGACCAGCACTTCCAGTTGGGTCTAGCTACGGCTCTGTCTTCTTCGATCCCATGAATGGAAGATAAATCTAGAGAGAGTTCTCTTATATCAAGTACCAGGGTAGAATTCCCGGGTACTATAATAGACTCCATAGACATGAGAAGTCAGACCAGAGACTTTGCAAGTTGGCTTCAACATAACTTGCCTTCCAGACCTCCTTAAGGGCATCTGTGGCTCGGTGTATGGAGGTGATTGGTCTCATGGTGTCCAGCATGGACATCATTCCCTTTGCCAGGTTTCACCTCAGACTGTGGCAACTGCGCATGCTGAAGCAGTGGAACGGCGATCATTCAGATTTGTCTCAACAGATTTCTCTGGACATCTGATCGAGAGAATCACTCTCTTAGTGGTTTTGTCCGGCTTAAGACCATCTTGGGTAACTGTGACTACGGTTGCAAGTCTGTCAGGATGGGGAGCTATTTGGGGTGCCAGGAAAGCACAGGACCTATGGACTCAGGAGGAAAGCTCCCTCCCGATCTCATTTTGGAACTTCGGCCAATATACAGTGCTCTGAAGGCTTGGCCTCTGCTGGGTTTGTCACAGTTTATCCAATTTCAATCAGACAATATAACCTCGGGGGCTTACATCAACCATCAGGGGGGGAACGAGAAGCTCCCCAGCTATGAGGGAAGTATATCGGATTCTGGAGTGCGCAGAGACCCACATCTGTTCGCTGTCAGCGATCCACATTCCGGATGTGGACAACTGGGAGCGGATTTTCTCAGCAGACAATCCTTTCATCCGGGGGAATGGTCTCTCCATCCCGAAGTGTTTGTGGAGATTTGCAAAAGGAAGATCTTATGACGTCTCAATACCAAGCTACCCAGATATGGGTCGAGGTACAGGGATCCTCAGGCGGAGCTAATAGATGCATTAGCGGTGCCTTGGAGGTTCAATCTAATTTATCTTTTACAGCCGTTTACCACTACTTACTTGTGTAGTGGCTCGAATCAAGCAAGAGCAGGCATCAGTGATACTGATTGCTCTGTCTTGGCCGTGAAGGATATGGTTCGCGGATCTAGTGTGGATGTCCTCATCTCCTCCATGGAAGTTACCTTGTTGCAGGGATCTGCTGACCAAGGTCTCTTTGTTCATCAATGTCTAGATTCTCTGAGGCTGACTGTGTGGAGATTGAACACTTAGTCCTAGCCAAGAGAGGGTTTTCATTGAGAGTTATTTTTACTCCAATTCAAGCTCGTAAGCTGGTTGCTTGTTGTATCTATCATAAGGTGTGGAGGACCTACTTATTCTGTTCTCCAGGATGAACTGGAGAAGGGCTTTTCTGTAAGTCCCCTGATGGGAGAGATTTCGGCACTGTCTATGTTACTGCACAAGAGGTTTGCTGAGCTTCCAGATGTGCAGTCATTTGTTAAGGCTCTGCTAGGATCAGACCTGTGTTTAGATCTAATGCTTCTCCTTAGAGTTTAAATCTTGTTATTAAAGTTTTGCAATGGCCTATGCATGAAGTAGACCTTAAATTGTTGTCTTGGAAGGTTCCTTTTCTACTGGCTATAGCTTTTGCATGCAGAGTATATGTGATTGCTGCCTTGCAATGCGTCCCCCCTTATCTGGCTTTCCATGCTGATAAGGCTGTTCTACGAACCAAGTTAGGTTTTCTTCCTAAGGTTGTGTCAATTCGCAACATCAATCAAGAGATTGTGGTTCCTTTCTTATGTCCTAATCCTTCTTCGTCGAAGGAACGTTTTAATTCTGGATGTGTTTTGTGCCTTGAGGTTCTATCTTCAGGCCACAAAGGAATTTAGACAAACTTCTTTCTCTGTTTGTTCTCTTTTCCGGGAAGCGTGGGGGTCAGAGGGCCTCTTCGACTTCCTTATCGTTATGGCTGAGGAATGTCATCCGTTTAGCATAGAGACAGAGAACATAAGCCTCCTCTGAGGATAACTGCTCATTCTATGAGAGCAGTGGCTTCCTCTTGGGCCTTCAAAAATGAGGCCTCTATGGATCAGATTTGTAAGGTGGCTATGTGGTCCTACTTACATACTTTTTCCAAACTTTACAAGTTTGATGTTTTTGCTTCTGCTAAAGCAGCCTTCGGGAGAAAGGTTTTGCAGGCTGTGGTGCCCTCAGATTAGGGTCCGCCTCTCTTTTTTCCCTCCCGTTAGCATTCTGTGTACTCTAGAGCTTGGGTATATGTTTCCCACAAGTAAGGAATGCAGCTGTGGACTCTTCCCATATTAAGAAGGAAAACTTAAATTATACTTACCTGATAATTTCCTTTCCTTCTGTATGGGAAGAGTCCACAGCTCCCGCCCGTGTTCTCCGATGGGCGGCCCTAAATTTAAATGTATTCTTCTGGCACATTTTTCACCCTGGTATTTCTCCTACTGTTACTTGTTCCCTCTGCAGAATGACTGGGGTTATGAATAAGTGGGGGAGGTATTTAAAGGGACAGTAAAGTAAAAAAAACTTTCATGATTTAAATAGGGCATGTAATTTTAAACAACTTTCCAATTTACTTTTATTACCAATTTTGTTTTGTTCTCTTGGTATTCTTAGTTGAAAGCTAAATCTAGGAGGTTCATGTGCTAATTTCTTAGACATTGAAGACTGCCTCTAATCGGAAAGCATTTTGACAGTTTTTCACCACTAGAGGACATTAGTTCATGTGTTTCATATAGATAACATTGAGCTCCGGCACGTGAAGCTCCTAAGAGCAAGCACTGATTGGCTAAAAATGCAAGTCTGTCAAAAGAACTGAAATAAGGGGGCAGTTTGCAGATGCATAGATACAAGGTAATCACAGAGGTAAAAAGTATATTATTATAACTGTTTTGGTTATGCAAAATTGGGGAATGGGTAATAAAGGGATTATCTACCTTTTTAAACAACAAAAATTCTGGTGTTTACTGTCCCTTTAAGCCTTTGGCTGGGGTGTCTTTGCCTCCTCCTGGTGGCCAGGTTCAGTATTCCCCACAAGTAAGGAATGCAGCTGTGGACTCTTCACATACAGAAGGAAAGGAAATGATCAGGTAGACATAATTTAAGTTTTCAATTTTGCAAGATTGTTACCAGATCAGCTTTACAATTCCTGAATGGATCACATTATTCATTCTAACGCTGTTCCTGCCTATAAAGGAATCTGTCCTCCCTCTCAGATATTGCTCCAGGTATGTGCAATTTTAGTTTTTATTTTGCAGGATTGTTACCAGTTCAGCTTTGCAATTCCTGATTGAGTCACATTAGGCATTCTAACAGTGTAATGCTTCTCTTCATCTACATGAATATTGTTATTCCTCTGTTTCTTCAATAAAAGGGAGTGCTTCAGATATTGATCCAGAATTTAAAGGATTGTACACTCTGTAGATGTTGCAGCAATGCCTCCTTCAATTATGCCCAAAAGTTCTATGTCTGAGAGTCATCCTAAAGTCACATTATTAGGTTCGGAACTGACCATAATAGGCTGGATTAGACTGATATACTACATGAAGGTTCTACTCTCTGAAAAGCATAACTGGGCTAAAAAGAAGATGCACCCAGGTGGTAAATCGCCATAGAACAGGCTAACAATGGTATTAAGCTGGTTGGTTGTTCCTGTGAGTGCGCTTCTCTCTGTTTGTATTAAGTCTCCCTAAGGGGCAAAGGGGCAACCAGACATGGACTCCTTGCTCAGTGCGGTTAGAGGAATATGGCTACACCTCACTGACGAGGCCCAATGAAGGCTGAAATGATCATCTGGGGTTGCTGTGTTCCTTGTTCAGAGAGGAATTGCCTGGTATTTCTTTTGCTGGACTGACCGTAATAGGCGGGATCAGATTGATATACTACAGGAAAGTTCTACTTTGAAAAGCATTACTGGGCTGAAAAGCTGCACCCAGGTGGTAAATCGCCATAGAACAGGCTAACAATGTTATTGAGCTGTTTGTTCGTTCCTGTGAGTGCACTTCTCTCTGTGTGTATTAATTCTTCCTAAGAGAAAAGGGGGCAACCAGACATGGACTCCTTGCTCAGTGTGCTTAGAGGAATATGGCTACATCTGACTAACGAGGCCCAATGAAGGCCGAAACAATCATCTGGGGTTGCTGTGTTCCTTGTTCAGAGAGGAATTGCCTGGTATTTCAGTGCTGGACTGACCGTAATAGGCGGGATCAGACTGATATGCTACAGGAAAGTTCCACTCTGTGAAAAGCATTACTGGGCTAAAAAGAAGCTGCACCCAGGTGGTAAATCGCCATAGAACAGGCTAACAATGGTATTGAGCTGGTTGTTCATTCCTATGAGTGAGCTTGACTCTGTGTGTATTATCAGGTTCTTCTGCATCTTCAGAGATCAGAACACCTTAGGATGCCCTTATATTTCTCAGACTCTGACACCTCAGGTTATTTTCTTAAGGGACACTGAACCCAAATTTTTTTCTTTCGTGATTCAGATAGAGCATGCAATTTTAAACAACTTTCTAATTTACTCCTATTATCACTTTTTCTTTGTTCTCTTGCTTTCTTTATTTGAAAAAGAAGGCATCTAAGCTATTGTTTTGGTTCAGAACCATGGAAAGCACTGGTTTATTGGTGGGTGAATTTACCCACTAATCAGCAAGAACAACACAGTGTGTTCACCAAAAATGGGCCGGCATCTAAACTTACATTCTTGCATTTCAAATAAAGATACCAAGAGAATGAAAAGAATTTGATACTAGAAGTAAATTAGAAAGTTGCTTAAAATTGCATGCTCTATCTGAATCACGATAGAAAAAAGTTGGGTTCAGTGTCCCTTTAAGGTAAGTGATTTTTTTTCATAATGATCAGGAGTTGTTTTTTTTTTACAGATGAGGACACCTCTTTCATGTTTGAGCCTGAACATCTTGGTTAATTGTTTAAATGACCAGTAAATACATTAGATTTGCATAATCAACAAATGCACAGTGAAAAGACAATGCAATAGCACTTAGTCTGAACTTCAAATGAATAGTAGATTTTTTTTGTGACAAGTTTTAAAATTATGTTTATTTCCACTCCTCCTGTATCATCTGACAGCCATCAGCCAATCACATATATTTTGATAATTCTTGCGCATGCTCAGTAGGAGTTGGTGGCTCAAAAATGTAAATATAAAAAGACTGTGTAGTTTTTGTTAATGAAAGTAAATTGGAAAGTTTAAAAGTGCATGCTCTATCTGAATCATGAAAGTTTAATTTTGACTTGAATGTCTCTTTGAAGAGGATTTTTTTACACTTTAGGGGTCCAAGATTATTATTATCGGTTATTTGTAGACACTACTATAAAGAATAAGATGCACAGATACTGATATAAAAATCCAGTATAAAACTGTTTATTATTATTATTCTTTATTTATAAAGCGCCGACAGATTCCGCAGCACTGCCCATGGGTACAAGGATAACAGTACAGTGGAGAAACAATACGATAAGACACTAAATTTTACAGACAAATACAGGGGGAATTGAGGGCCCTATTCCCGTGGAAATTTACAATCTAGACGGGTAGGAGGATTGGAAACAGGAGGTGGGGACTGCAGAGGTGAGAATGATAGGGTACAGTAAATGAGTGAGTTGAAAATTACAGCTAAACACAAACACCGCAAAAATGTAAAAATAGCCTTGGTCCCAAACGGACAGAAAATGGAAAAGTGCTGTGGTCATTAAGGGGTTAAAAATGCTTATCCCTGACCTTGTGAAATGGGTAGGGAAAACAAATGAAATCTTTCGAAGGATATATATATAGTTATATCAAAAATAATAAAATGTCCCTATTTTATGATATAAAGTATAAGTAATTATACGCATAGATTGGCGCTTCTTGGCTTCCATAGGGTTTCATATGGTTTATTTATTACGGATTGCCACTGCAATGGAGGAAAAACTTCACCGGCATCATGTTGATTTTATATGATTTTACTTATGCCTGATGATATTACCCAGTTTATTTTGTTTTCCACTGAAACTACAGTAAAGTCTAAAAAAAAAAAAAAGTATCTTGCACAAACAGAAAACTGGACATAACATAATAAACTCTAGAATAGAAATTACAAACAAATGTATGCTTATCTGATATCTAATTTTAGATACTTGCCTGTCCTTACTACAGTATTCTAAATCATTAAGGAGCAAAACTGGTGCAGCTAAAGTCTTAGGACATAGCACTGATCGCTTAGAAGGGGGTCTACTGACAATTTAAAGGGACACTGAACCCAAATCTTTTCTTTAGTCATTCAGATAGAGCATGAAATTTTAAGCAACTTTCTAATTTACTCCTATTATCAAATTTTCTTTATTCTCTTGGTATCTTTATTGGAAATGCAAGAATGTAAGTTTAGGTGTTGGCCCATTTTTGGTGAACAACCTGGGTTGTCCTTGCTGATTGGTGGACAAGTTCATCCAATAAAAAAAAGTGATGTCCAGAGTTCTAAACCCAAAAAAAGCTTAGATGCCTTCTTTTTCAAATAAAGATAGCAAGAGAACGAAGAAAATTTGATAATAGGAGTAAATTAGAAAATTGCTTAAAATTGCATGCTATATCTGAATCACACAAATAAAAAACATTTGTGTTTGCTATGGAAGGAAGTGTTGGTTTGTCCCCCTACTCAGCTTTGAAACCTATGTGCAGAGTCTGTGTCTATTGCTAGACAGGGTCATGCAGTGTTGCATTTGCAGCAGAGAACTGTAGGGTATATTATAAATAATAATAATAAAATTATCTTCAGCAATTCAAGTTATGGATATCTCAGCAGCGTAATAATTGTGACAAAATTATTAATATTCAATCCCAATTAAAAATAACTAAGTTCTGACAGGTGAAATATTATGAACACAGTGAATTATTTTTATGAAGTAATGAGGATTCAGTTATGATAAAGTATATACAGATTTATTACAATGTTAACAAGATACCAATAGGTCATATGTTATTCAGTTATATATAGGGTGACCGTATTGCCGCTTTAAAAAGGGACACATATGAAAAATACATATGTCAGCGCTGCTTTTAGGACTGTTTAACCCCTTAATGACCACAGCACTTTTCCATTTTCTGTCCGTTTGGGACCAAGGCTATTTTTACATTTTTGCAGTGTTTGTGTTTAGCTGTAATTTTCCTCTTACTCATTTACTGTACCCACACATATTATATACCGTTTTTCTCGCCATTAAATGGACTTTCAAAATATACCATTATTTTCATCATATCTTATAATTTACTATAAAAAATATTATAAAATATGAGGAAAAAATGGAAAAAAACACACTTTTTCTAACTTTGACCCCCAAAATCTGTTACACATCTACAACCACCAAAAAACATCCATGCTAAATAGTTTCTAAATTTTGTCCTGAGTTTAGAAATACCCAATGTTTACATGTTCTTTGCTTTTTTTGCAAGTTATAGGGCAATAAATACAAGTAGCACTTTGCTATTTCCAAACCATTTTTTTTCAAAATTAGCGCTAGTTACATTGGGACACTGATATCTTTCAGGAATCCCTGGATAACCCTTCACATGTATATATTTTTTTTTTAGAAGACATCCCAAAGTATTGATCTAGGCCCATTTTGGTATATTTCATGCCACCATTTCACCGCCGAATGCGATCAAATAAAAAAATTTTTTTACTTTTTCACAAATTTTTTTACAAACTTTAGGTTTCTCACTGAAATTATTTACAAACAACTCATGAAATTATGGAATAAATGGTTGTAAATGCTTCTCTGGGATCCCCTTTGTTCATAAATAGCAGACATATATGGCTTTGGCTTTGCTTTTTGGTAATTAGAAGGCTGCTAAATGCCACTGCGCACCACACGTGTATTATGCCCAGCAGTGAATGGGTTAATTAGGGAACATGGAGCTTCTAGGGTTAATTTTAGCTCTAGTGTAGTGTAGTAGACAACCCCAAGTATTGATCTAGGCCCATTTTGGTATATTTCATGCCACCATTTCACCGCCAAAAGCAATCAAATAAAAAAAAATTGTTCACTTTTTCAAACGTTAGGTTTTTCACTAAAATTATTTACAAACAGCTTGTGCAATTATGGCACAAATGGTTTTAAATGCTTCTCTGGGATCCCCTTTGTTCAGAAATAGCAGACACATATGGCTTTGGCGTTGCTTTTTGGTAATTATAAGGCCGCTAAATGCTGCTGCGCATCACATGTGTATTATGGCCAGCAGTGAAGGGGTTAATTAGGTAGTTTGTAGGGAGCTTGCAGGGTTAATTTTAGCTTTAGTGTAGAGATCAGACTCCCACCTGACACATCCCACCCCCTGATCCCTCCCAAACAGCACTCTTCCCTCCCCCACCCCACAATTGTCCCCGCCATCTTAAGTACTGGCAGAAAGTCTGCCAGTACTAAAATAAAAGGTATTAAAAAAAATAATAATAATTTTTTTTAGCATATTTACATATGCTGCTATGTAGGGTCCCCCCTTAGCCCCCAACCTCCCTGATCCCCCCAAAATAGCTCCCTAACCCTCCCCCTCTGCCTTATTGGGGCCATCTAGGGTACTGGCAGCTGTCTGCCAGTACCCAGTTTGCAAATAAAAATGTTTTTTTTTTTATTATTTGTTTCTGTAGTGTAGCTTCCCCCCCACAGTCCAATACCCCACCAGCCAAACCGATCACCAAAATAAATATATTAACCCCTTTGATCCCCACTTCTAACAAAAAACTTTCTGTAGCGTAGTGGTTCCCACCCGCTCCCTCCCCGTGCACGCGCCCGCCCGGCCTCCCCGTGCACGTGCGCGCGTCCGTGCGCGCCCCCCCCGGTCGTCCCCGCCCCCCTCCGCATCACAAAGGCCATCGATGGCCGCCACCCACCTCCCACACCGGCTCCCACCAACGAACGTAGCCGTTAATGTCCGGTGCAGAGAGGGCCACAGAGGGCCATTTTGGTATATTTCATGCCACCATTTCACCGCCAAATGCAATCAAATAAAAGAAATTGTTGACTTTTTCACAATTTTTTTTCACAAACTTTAGGTTTCTTGCTGAATTTATTTACAAACAACTTATGCAATTATGGCATAAATGGTTGTAAATACTTCTCTGGGATCCCCTTTGTTCAGAAATAGCAGACATATATGGCTTTGGCGTTGCTTTTTGGTAATTAGGCCGCTAAATGCCGCTGCACACCACACGTGTATTATGCCCAGCAGTGAAGGGGTTAATTAGGGAGCTTGTAGGGAGCTTTTAGGTTTAATTTTAGCTTTAGTGTAGCGTAGTAGACAACCCAAATTATTGATCTAGGCCCATTTTGGTATATTTCATGCCAAATACGATCAAATAAAAAAAAAACTGTTAAATTTTTCACAATTTTAGGTTTCTCACTGAAATTATTTACAAACAGCTTGTGCAATTATGGCACAAATGGTTGTAAATGCTTCTCTAGGATCCCCTTTGTTCAGAAATAGCAGACATATATGGCTTTGGCATAGCTTTTTGGTAATAATAAGGCCGTTAAATGCTGCTGCGCACCACACTTGTAATATGCCCAGCAGTTAAGGGGTTAATTAGGTAGCTTGTAGGGTTAATTTTTAGCTTTAGTGTAGAGATCAGCCTCCCACCTGACACATCCCACCCCCTGATCCCGCCCTGACCCCCCTCAAACAGCTCTCTTCCCTCCCCCACCTCACAATTGTCACCGCCATCTTAAGTACTGGCAGAAAGTCTGCCAGTACTGAAATAAAAAGCATTTATTATTATTTTTATTTTTTTTCCATACAGTCTGCAGTGATGGATCCCCCCTTACCTCACAACCTCCCTGATCTCCCCCATACATCTCTCTAACCCTCCCCCTCTACCTATTTGCCACCATCTTGGGTACTGGCAGCTGTCTGCCAGTTCCCAATTTGCCCCCCCAAATTTTTTTTTTAACTTTTTTTATATGAAATATTTGTTTTCTGCAGTGTAGCTGGCCGCCCCTGAACAATCTACATCCCTCCCAGATCCCTTACTAAACAACGGAGATAACACTTCATCCGTTTTTTGGTTTTTTAACTTCAATGCATATTTTGCGTGCACGTGCACACGCCGCACACGCCCCCCGGCCGCAACCGCAATGCAAATGCAACAAACAGCCTACCCTCCTCAAGGAAGCTGCTCACACCCACCAACGTGAACTAATGATTTGCCATCACTGGCCGATGCAGAGAGGGCCACAGAGTGGCCCTTTCTGCATCGGTGGATAAAATAGGGGATTGCAGTGATGCCTCAATATTGAGGCATCACTACAATCCCTTGTAAGCAGCTGGAAGCGATTATGATCGCTTCCAGCACTTCAAACAACAGAGGACGTGCCAGGTACGTCAATTGTCGTTAAGGGGAGATTTTTCTATGGCGTACCTGGTACGTCCTCTGTCATTAAGGAGTTAAATATAACCCCCAAAATTTGCTTGATTATAAAATAAGATTAATTCAACAGTATTATGAAATAACTCACAATATCTCACTAGTTGAATCTGGTTCCTAAATAATATACTGGATAGCACAAATATTACAGCAGCCACATTACTTCAATGCATGGTAGTAGTTGGTTTCATAGTAGCGGCTTCAGATGCCATTTCTTGTTGCAACAGTGGAATGGAACTTTCAATAGTCTGTCTCAGAAGAACTCTTTAGACTTCAAGATAAGACATTCTCTAACTTGGAGGCAGACTTACCAATCTTGATTTAGAGAGCCTCTTCCTCAGTCTGGGATTCCCAGAAAGTGCAGGGAGTTTGGTCTCCTTGGGAGGCGAGGTTTCTGATCAACATTGTAGAGCTCTGTGCAATCTTCAGGGCTGTACAGAGTTGGTTCCTGTTAAGACTGGAGTCTTTTCTGAGATTTCAGTAAGACAATACCACAGCAGTGGCTTACATCAGTCACCAAGGTGCTAGCCCGTATTCTGACTTGGGCAGAACACAATCATTGCATGATTTCAGCTATTCACATTCCGGATGTGGACATTTGGGAAGTGGAGCTCCTCACTTCAGTACCTTCACCTCGTGCAAATGGTCTTTGAATCAGGAGGTATATTGTAAATCATTAGGGAAAGCCAGACATAGACCTTATGGTATCTCTCTTGAATTAAAAGATACCTGAGTATTATACAAGATCTTGAGATCCACAAGTGACTGTTAGATTTCTTGGTCATTCAATTTTATTTACATATTTCCTCTTTTTGTTTTACTATTGAGGATAATAGCCAGGATAAAACAAGACAGGCCACACCCACCTATCGCAGTGTGTTATGTGTTTGGTTTTACTGCAAGTACCAGACAGCTGTTACCTCTTTCTGGATCTCTGGTTGAGGTATAACGGACTAAGAGAATTTGTACCTGTAGATTATATCCCCTTTGGTGTTGTGGAACAAGTCAGGAGCTGCTAGTTTACATTTTAGCTTGAACTTTGGTCTTGCCAGCTCTGTGGGATCAGAGCATACAGGTGACAGATTACCTTGGTCTTGATTTTACTTTGATGTGACCTATAAGTGTTCCTCAGCTTTAAGTAAGGGGTTTTATTGTAAGTGTGCATTTATCTTTTTGTATTAAATTAGTATCTTTTAAACACCATCTATGCTTAGACCTATTGTGTGGCGCTTCTTCCCCTACCTTTTTGCATCTTTCAGTTTGTTTCTACCTACTCCAGTGAGGAGGATATTTAGAAGCTGGGCCTGCAAGACTGATCTGCGCTTTTTTTAATCTCAGCGCTCTCACATGAGCAATACGAAGCGGAGTTAAGTATTACCCATATTCTACCACATAAAACAAGAAAGGGCCTTTGATTTTAATTGCTCTTGCATGGCATTGCAGGACTTGGTATGCAGATCTAGTACAATTGTCCTCAAGACAGTCTTGGTATTTTCCTCTCAAGAAGGAATTTCTCTCTCAATGTCCCTTCTTCCATCAAGATCTCAGGTCTCTCAATTGTACTGAATGGCAATTTAAAGTCGGATTTTGTTTCAGAGAGTTTTTTTCAGATCAAGTGATAGACACTTTGATTTAGGCCAGAAACCCTTTTACAAGATGTGTATAATATATAATATATCACAAACTTTGGAAAGTTTTCCTTTCATGGTGCGATTCTAAAAACTACCATTGGAACTCTGTCATGAATTTAGTATGTTAGGGGTTACATTTTTTGTTTGCTTTCCTTCTCTGATATTTTCAACCCTGTATCAGAAATGTCTAAAAGAATCAGAATTATGGGACCACTGACTTTTACTATCTGCAGCTGGATCAACAGTATACAGGGGGGTAATTAAGCCTTTGCACTACAGTGATATTTATGCCCCAAAGATTGCAAAGATAGTGACATAAAACAGTGTCGGCATCAAAACACATGCTTATGTCAATCAGAGGTGACACTAGTGTATTGTGAAACATTCTTTTATTACAGATATGACACTGGATGATGTACTGAATAAACATAACAAAAGTTATACGTTTTCCTAAATTCCCAGCCAAGAATTCAGAGTTTTATGACGTCAAAAAAGGAGGGGTGGGTACTTTGCTGACCCACTCTGGAAGGAGGTTTGGTTATGAAATCTAAAATCAGAGTTAAGTGTATATAACTTTGATTTCAACAATATAATTTTGTCATTCTACATGAAAAGCTAATCATAACAAGGTGTCTGACAAATTTCAATTCCATTTCCCTAGACAAAAGACTGTATTCTGGTAAAGTTATAGGTTCTGTTATTTTTCCTTTTTGTTTTATTTGTTAACACCTTATTCTTATATCAATGCACTGTGACTCATTTGCCTTTGTCTAACATTTAAACCACATTACTGACTGGTGATAATACTGTGTATTTATTTAGTTTAATTTATGCTAAACTGCATTCTGGGATTTTAATTTCTTAGTCTAGGTTTTCCCTAACCTTTCCCATATAATAAATCTTAGGTGGTGGCAGCTTACATATAGCTTAGTGTGGGTGGTATTAAAGGGGAATTTTTATATCATATACCATATAATTTTTCTAGGTCTAGAACAGACTAGAGAGTGTTTGTTTCCCCTTGCTCCCACTGCACTAAGTTATAAAGCTTGCAGTGCCTGGCAGGTAGGGCAGAGTGAAAGGATGTGTCAATCTGTGCCAGAACCAGAGCAGTTCCAGTTATGCTGTCTGTATAACCAGAAAGATATTGAATGTACGCTTGCAGACAAGACTGTACATTAATTGCCAGGGATTAACAACCCAGTGTGTGTTGAAAGGGGTCTCCTCAGTGCCTGTAGTGACCCATGAGCAGTCGGCCCAGAATAAAGCTCAGGGACTGGCTCAGCCTGGGAATCCACAGGAGTTACAGACACACTCAGCATATGCACAGCCGACAACGCAGGAATGGCAGTCTCCTGACAACCTTAGTGACCCTGGGAACATTGTAAAGTGTCAGGAGTTTCAGCAAGCCCTACAAACAGATCCTACATCAGAGCAGATGAGGGACAGGGCTAGGCAACTACCCACTGATCTTGATAAGGAGTGGGTATACTAAGAGAATGGGAAGTTATGCAGAAAGAATCTCCCAGCAGAACGGGGTAATCCCTGGGTAACTTAAAGGCCTATAGAGAGCTGCTCCTAGGAGTAGCTCACACCTTTCTTAGGTGTGCAAAAAAACTAAGTCCCGTTTGTCACAACGCTTCTATTGACCTGCCGTTCCTGTCCAGAGTGTCAGGAGGTGGGGAAGCCTAGGGAGGTGGGTAGGGCCCCTCCAATACCCTTACCCATAGTGACTGAGACATTTGAGAGGGTAGCTGTGGATATTATTGGCCCCTAGCAATTCCCAATGGTTCAGGGAAGCGATTTATCCTGACCATAGTGGACTATGCCACCCAGTACCCAGAGGCACTATCCTCCATCAGGACAGACAAGGTAGCAGATGCTCTTTTGAGTACCTTCTCTCAGATGGGATTCCCATGGAAATACTCACTGATCAGGACACTCACTTCATGTCTAATCTGATGCAGACCCTGTGTAAAAAGGTGCAGGTAGAACACCTGATAACTAGTCGTATCACCTCCAGATGAATGGTGTTTGTGAAACATTTAATGTGACACTAAAACAAATGCTAAAAACCTTTGGAGTCACAGGGGAAGGACTGGGAGTGATACCTGCAGCACTTCCTGTTTGCATATTAGGGAGGTGCCCCAGAAATCCACTGGGTTTTACCCTTTTGAACTCCTTTATGGCTGCAGAGTGCATGGTCCCCTAGATCTTATTTGAGAACAGTGGGAAGGAGAATTGGACATCCCAGAGATATCGGTAGTGAACTATGTCATGAAATATAGGGACAAAATGCAGACGTTAATGGGAAAGGTCAAAGAAATGGTATGACAGGAATGCCAGAGAAAGAACATATGAGGTGGGGCAAAGTTATAGGTTCTGTTATTTTTTCTTTTTAAAACAGTTTGCTGTGTAATTTTATTTAACACCTTTTTCTTATACCAATACACTGTGACTTTCTTTGACCATAATAAATGTTCTTTTATTATCTTTTGCCTTTGTCTAATATTTGAACCATGTTACTGACTAGTGATAATAGTGCTGTGTTTTTCTTAAGATTAATTTTTGCTAAACTGTATTTGTAGTCTGGGTTTTCCTTAAGATTCCACATATAATATATCTTAGGTGGTGGCAGCCTAGAGATAGCTTAGTGTGGGTGGCATTAAAGGGGAATTGTTGGCATTTTTCTAGAACAGAGTGTTTGTTTACCCTTGCTCCCACTACATTAATTCACAAGATTTGCTGAAGTGGCTAGACTGTGTGACAAATTGGTTAAGGTGAGAATGGTCTGTTAACCATTTCTGTGCCAAACAAGTGACTGGTGCAGGGTTGGTTAACCTTGGACGTCACAGTCTGGATATGAGTTTATTAGCCAGTTCCCTTAAAGGGAAAGAAACTTCTGCCCTTTCAGTCATGTATAACAAGAAGATTTTGCGACTTCCTGATATTCAAGCCTTTGTTCAAGATTTGGTCAGCATAAGATCAGTTATCAGGGCTGCTTCTCCTCTGCAAAACCTTAATTTGGTCTTGAGGTTTTTTTGAGGCTCAGCCATTTGTACCTAGTAGAAATAGTCTGGACATTCAGCTGTTGTCTTGAAAAGTTCTGTTTGCCTTAGCCATCTCCTCAACCAGAAGAGCATCTGAGCATTCTGCTCTATATTGTGATTCTCCTTACCTGATATTTTTATCAGGATAAAGATTTAAAAACAAACTACTATTTCCTTCCTAAGGTTGTTTCTTCTGAAAACACCAATTGGTAAATTTTAGTCCCATCTCTCTGTCCAGTGCCAAAATAAACACTAAAGAGAAATCACTTCATAACTTGGATGTAGTATGGGCCTTTAAATTATATCTTCAAGCAACTAAAAAAACTCAGATTTTCTTTCATGTAATTAGCAAGAGTCCATGAGCTAGTGACGTATGGGATATACATTCCTACCAGGAGGGGCAAAGTTTCCCAAACCTCAAAATGCCTATAAATACACCCCTCACCACACCCACAATTCAGTTTTACAAACTTTGCCTCCTATGGAGGTGGTGAAGTAAGTTTGTGCTAGATTCTACGTTGATATGCGCTCCGCAGCAAGTTGGAGCCCGGTTTTCCTCTCAGCGTGCAGTGAATGTCAGAGGGATGTGAGGAGAGTATTGCCTATTTGAATGCAGTGATCTCCTTCTACGGGGTCTATTTCATAGGTTCTCTGTTATCGGTCGTAGAGATTCATCTCTTACCTCCCTTTTCAGATCGACGATATACTCTTATTTATATACCATTACCTCTGCTGATTTTCGTTTCAGTACTGGTTTGGCTTTCTACAAACATGTAGATGAGTGTCCTGGGGTAAGTAAATCTTATTTTCTGTGACACTCTAAGCTATGGTTGGGCACTTTATTTATAAAGTTCTAAATATATGTATTCAAACATTTATTTGCCTTGACTCAGAATGTTCAACATTCCTTATTTTCAGACAGTCAGTTTCATATTTGGGATAATGCGTTTGAATCAATCATTTTTTCTTACCTTAAAAATTTGACTTTTTTTCCCTGTGGGCTGTTAGGCTCGCGGGGGCTGAAAATGCTTCATTTTATTGCGTCATTCTTGGCGCAGACTTTTTTGGCGCAAAAAATCTTTTCTGTTTCCGGCGTCATACGTGTCGCCGGAAGTTGCGTCATTTTTTGACGTCCTTTTGCGCCAAAAATGTCGGCGTTCCGGATGTGGCGTCATTTTTGGCGCCAAAAAGCATTTAGGCGCCAAACAATGTGGGCGTATTATTTGGCGCCAAAAAATATGGGCGTCGCTTTTGTTTCCACATTATTTCAGTCTCATTTTTTCTTTGCTTCTGGTTACTAGAAGCTTGTTTATTGGCATTTTTTCCCATTCCTGAAACTGTCATTTAAGGAATTTGATCAATTTTGCTTTATATGTTGTTTTTTCTCTTACATATTGCAAGATGTCTCACGTTGCATCTGAGTCAGAAGATACTTCAGGAAAATCGCTGTCTAGTGCTGGAACTACCAAAGCTAAGTGTATCTGCTGTAAACTTTTGGTAGCTATTCCTCCGGCTGTTGTTTGTATTAATTGTCATGACAAACTTGTTAAAGCAGATAATATTTCCTTTAGTAATGTACCATTGCCTGTTGCAGTTCCCTCAACATCTAAGGTGCAGAATGTTCCTGATAACATAAGAGATTTTGTTTCTGAATCCATCAAGAAGGCTATGTCTGTTATTTCTCCTTCTAGTAAACATAAAAAATCTTTTAAAACTTCTCTCTCTACAGATGAATTTTTAAATGAACATCATCATTCTGATTCTGATGACTCTTCTGGTTCAGAGGATTCTGTCTCAGAGATTGATGCTGATAAATCTTCATATTTATTTAAAATGGAATTTATTCGTTCTTTACTTAAAGAAGTACTAATTGCTTTAGAAATAGAGGATTCTGGTCCTCTTGATACTAATTCTAAACGTTTTGATAAGGTGTTTAAATCTCCTGTGGTTATTCCAGAAGTTTTTCCTGTTCCTAATGCTATTTCTGAAGTAATTTCCAGAGAATGGGATAAATTGGGTAATTCATTTACTCCTTCTAAACGTTTTAAGCAATTATATCCTGTGCCGTCTGACAGATTAGAATTTTGGGACAAAATCCCTAAAGTTGATGGGGCTATTTCTACCCTTGCTAAACGTACTACTATTCCTACGTCAGATGGTACTTCGTTTAAAGATCCTTTAGATAGGAAAATTGAATCCTTTCTAAGAAAAGCTTATCTGTGTTCAGGTAATCCTCTTAGACCTGCTATATCTTTTGCTGATGTTGCTGCAGCTTCAACTTTTTGGTTGGAGACTTTAGCACAACAAGTAACAGATCATGATTCTCATAATATTATTATTCTTCTTCAGCATGCTAATAATTTTATCTGTGATGCCATTTTTGATATTATCAGAGTTGATGTCAAGTTTATGTCTCTAGCTATTTTAGCTAGAAGAGCTTTATGGCTTAAAACTTGGAATGCTGATATGGCTTCTAAATCAACTCTACTTTCCATTTCTTTCCAGGGTAACAAATTATTTGGTTCTCAGTTGGATTCCATTATCTCAACTGTTACTGGTGGGAAAGGAACTTTTTTACCACAGGATAAAAAATCTAAGGGTAAAAACAGGGCTAATAATCGTTTTCGTTCCTTTCGTTTCAACAAAGAACAAAAGCCTGATCCTTCATCCTCAGGAGCAGTTTCAGTTTGGAAACCATCTCCAGTCTGGAATAAATCCAAGCCTTCTAGAAAGGCAAAGCCTGCTTCTAAGTCCACATGAAGGTGCGGCCCTCATTCCAGCTCAGCTGCTAGGGGGCAGGTTACGTTTTTTCAAAGAAATTTGGATCAATTCTGTTCACAATCTTTGGATTCAGAACATTGTTTCAGAAGGGTACAGAATTGGTTTCAAGATGAGACCTCCTGCAAAGAGATTTTTTCTTTCCCGTGTCCCAGTAAATCCAGTGAAAGCTCAAGCATTTCTGAATTGTGTTTCAGATCTAGAGTTGGCTGGAGTAATTATGCCAGTTCCAGTTTTGGAACAGGGGATGGGGTTTTATTCAAATCTCTTCATTGTACCAAAGAAGGAGAATTCCTTCAGACCAGTTCTGGATCTAAAAATATTGAATCGTTATGTAAGGATACCAACGTTCAAAATGGTAACTGTAAGGACTATCTTGCCTTTTGTTCAGCAAGGGCATTATATGTCCACAATAGATTTACAGGATGCTTATCTGCATATTCCGATTCATCCAGATCATTATCAGTTCCTGAGATTCTCTTTTCTGGACAAGCATTACCAGTTTGTGGCTCTGCCGTTTGGCCTAGCTACAGCTCCAAGAATTTTTACAAAGGTTCTCGGTGCTCTTCTGTCTGTAATCAGAGAACAGGGTATTGTGGTATTTCCTTATTTGGACGATATCTTGGTACTTGCTCAGTCTTTACATTTAGCAGAATCTCATACGAATCGACTTGTGTTGTTTCTTCAAGATCATGGTTGGAGGATCAATTTACCAAAAAGTTCATTGATTCCTCAGACAAGGGTAACTTTTCTGGGTTTCCAGATAGATTCAGTGTCCATGACTCTGTCTTTAACAGACAAGAGACGTCTAAAATTGATTTCAGCTTGTCGAAACCTTCAGTCACAATCATTCCCTTCGGTAGCCTTATGCATGGAAATTCTAGGTCTTATGACTGCTGCATCGGACGCGATCCCCTTTGCTCGTTTTCACATGCGACCTCTTCAGCTCTGTATGCTGAATCAATGGTGCAGGGATTACACAAAGATATCTCAATTAATATCTTTAAAACCGATTGTACGACACTCTCTAACGTGGTGGACAGATCACCATCGTTTAATTCAGGGGGCTTCTTTTGTGCTTCTGACCTGGACTGTAATTTCAACAGATGCAAGTCTCACAGGTTGGGGAGCTGTGTGGGGATCTCTGACGGCACAAGGAGTTTGGGAATCTCAGGAGGTGAGATTACCGATCAATATTTTGGAACTCCGTGCAATTTTCAGAGCTCTTCAGTCTTGGCCTCTTCTGAAGAGAGAATCGTTCATTTGTTTTCAGACAGACAATGTCACAACTGTGGCATACATCAATCATCAAGGAGGGACTCACAGTCCTCTGGCTATGAAAGAAGTATCTCGAATTCTGGTTTGGGTGGAATCCAGCTCCTGTCTAATCTCTGCGGTTCATATCCCAGGTATAGACAATTGGGAAGCGGATTATCTCAGTCGCCAAACGTTGCATCCGGGCGAATGGTCTCTTCACCCAGAGGTATTTCTTCACATTGTTCAAATATGGGAGCTTCCAGAAATAGATCTGATGGCGTCTCATCTAAACAAGAAACTTCCCAGGTATCTGTCCAGATCCCGGGATCCTCAGGCGGAAGCAGTGGATGCATTATCACTTCCTTGGAAGTATCATCCTGCTTATATCTTTCCGCCTCTAGTTCTTCTTCCAAGAGTAATCTCCAAGATTCTGAAGGAATGCTCGTTTGTTCTGCTGGTAGCTCCGGCATGGCCTCACAGGTTTTGGTATGCGGATCTTGTCCGGATGGCCTCTTGCCATCCGTGGACTCTTCCGCTACGACCAGACCTTCTGTCGCAAGGTCCTTTTTTCCATCAGGATCTCAAATCCTTAAATTTAAAGGTATGGAGATTGAATGCTTGATTCTTAGTCAAAGAGGTTTCTCTGACTCTGTGATCAATACTATGTTACAGGCTCGTAAATCTGTATCCAGAGAGATATATTATAGAGTCTGGAAGACTTATATTTCTTGGTGTCTTTCTCATCATTTTTCTTGGCATTCTTTTAGAATTCCAAGAATTTTACAGTTTCTTCAGGATGGTTTAGATAAAGGTTTGTCCGCAAGTTCCTTGAAAGGACAAATCTCTGCTCTTTCTGTTCTTTTTCACAGAAAGATTGCTAATCTTCCTGATATTCATTGTTTTGTACAAGCTTTGGTTCGTATAAAACCTGTCATTAAGTCAATTTCTCCTCCTTGGAGTTTGAATTTGGTTCTAGGGGCTCTTCAAGCTCCTCCGTTTGAACCTATGCATTCATTGGACATTAAATTACTTTCTTGGAAAGTTTTGTTCCTTTTGGCAATCTCTTCTGCCAGAAGAGTTTCTGAATTATCTGCTCTTTCTTGTGAGTCTCCTTTTCTGATTTTTCATTAGGATAAGGCAGTGTTGCGAACTTCTTTTGAATTTTTACCTAAAGTTGTGAATTCCAACAACATTAGTAGAGAAATTGTGGTTCCTTCATTATGTCCTAATCCTAAGAATTCTAAGGAGAAATCGTTACATTCTTTGGATGTTGTTAGAGCTTTGAAATATTATGTTGAAGCTACTAAGTCTTTCCGAAAGACTTCTTGTTTATTTGTTATCTTTTCCGGTTCTAGAAAAGGCCAGAAAGCTTCTGCCATTTCTTTGGCATCTTGGTTGAAATCTTTAATTCATCTTGCCTATGTTGAGTCGGGTAAAACTCTGCCTCAAAGGATTACAGCTCATTCTACTAGGTCAGTTTCTACTTCCTGGGCGTTTAGGAATGAAGCTTCGATTGATCAGATTTGCAAAGCAGCAACTTGGTCCTCTTTGCATACTTTTACTAAATTCTACCATTTTTATGTATTTTCTTCTTCTGAAGCAGTTTTTGGTAGAAAAGTACTTCAGGCAGCGGTTTCAGTTTGAAACTTCTGCTTCTGTTTTTCATTAAACTTTATTTTGGGTGTGGATTATTTTCAGCAGGAATTGGCTGTCTTTATTTTATCCCTCCCTCTCTAGTGACTCTTGTGTGGAAAGATCCACATCTTGGGTAATCATTATCCCATACGTCACTAGCTCATGGACTCTTGCTAATTACATGAAAGAAAACATAATTTATGTAAGAACTTACCTGATAAATTCATTTCTTTCATATTAGCAAGAGTCCATGAGGCCCACCCTTTTTTTGTGGTGGTTATGATTTTTGTATAAAGCACAATTATTCCAATTCCTTATTTTATATGCTTTCGCACTTATTTATCACCCCACTTCTTGGCTATTCGTTAAACTGAATTGTGGGTGTGGTGAGGGGTGTATTTATAGGCATTTTGAGGTTTGGGAAACTTTGCCCCTCCTGGTAGGAATGTATATCCCATACGTCACTAGCTCATGGACTCTTGCTAATATGAAAGAAATGAATTTATCAGGTAAGTTCTTACATAAATTATGTTTTCTTCTTCCTTGTTTATCCATTTCTCAGGTCCCCTGCAAGGGACAGAAAGCTACTGCAATCACTTTTGCAGGGTGGCTTAAAGCTTTGATTTGTGTAGCATACCTAGTATCATAGAAGTCTCCCCTTTAATAAAGATCATGGTCATCTGAGAGCCTGCTGAGAATGAGGAACATATCTCTGGTATATACAAAATGCCAGAAATAAATTAAAAGAGACAGTACCTCAATTTTACTGTAAATATGTAATAAGTGCCCAAAACTGTATGCAGTGTTAGCTTGTGTATATAACTATGTCTAGATTGTAGAATCCATCTAGATGGTAAATTCCCACAGGAACAGGGCCGTCAGTTCCACCTGTATTTGTTTGTTTGTTTGTTTAATTTTGCCCGGTGTCTTATATTGTATTGTATCACTGTTGTACTTTTATCTTTGTACCCATGGACAGTGCTGTGGAATCTTTTGGTGCTTTATAAATAAATAATATGTCCCCAGGCTATTTGAATCATGTGTACATGTTCGTACTAATAGCCTGTGGGCTATTCAAGTGCAAATATCTTCTTACCTGTCAGCACTCACTATCGTGCTTACCAAGCTGCAAGAGGCCATCTTGTGTAGTATGCATGGACAAAGGATCTAAGGAAGCAATACTCGGATGCACCAACAGAAGCAGGCTGCAGGACCAGTCCCAGTGACACCTGTGGCAGGCAAGTGACAAACTCCACAGAAGAATTACGCTCACTCCCAGTGTTCTCCTTTAAACCTCTTTCTCCTATTCCCGTCTCTCTGAGGGGTTTGAGAACCCCATTCAATCGATGTGGCATAAGCACTTCAAGCTTCACCATCCTCCTTGTACAAGGCAAAAAAAATCGACTAAGAAATCATGGAAAAGTGGGAGGGATTAAAGCTATGTTGTGTGGGGTGTTTTGCCTCCTCCTGTAGGGCTGGACTTTTATCCCACATGTGAAGGCTCATGGACTCTCACCATCTTATGAAAGAAAAACATATACTGGTGAATTAAGTTATAAACTCCAAAAATAAAATAATATACATGATACTTAAAAAGACAAAGATTTGTGATAAAATCCAAATACATAACAGACTAAACAATACTAGTATAGGAGGAGGAGTAGGGCCCTGCACCGAAGAGCTTACACACTACAGGTTGAGGGTACAGAGACATAAGGTTTGGTTTAATTCGTCACAAGGATTATGGTTGCAGCAGTGAGTCAAGTTCAACATTTACTTTTTGGGTAGGAGGAGAAACAGGAGAATTGGTAAGCCTCTATGGATAGGTGGGGTTTTCAAAGAGCATCTGAAGGTTGGAGATGGTCTAATGTAGTAGGGTAGAGATTTCCAGAGGACATTAGCAGCCTATGAGATGTCTTTCAGGCGATAGAGGGACATAGAGATAATAGGAGTAGAGAGAGACGTAGGTCAGAGGTTGATCAAAGAGAATGGGTCAGCGAGTATTTAGAGTTGAGAGAGAAAATATAGTTGGGAGTGAGGCTGTTGAGTGCTTTATAGGTTAGGGTTAATACTTTGAATTGTATTCTAGTATTTTTGGAGCCAGGGTAGAGATTGGCAGAGAGGAGCAGCTGATGTTAATCGGCTGTAAAAACAAACGCACTAGTTATAGTGGATAAAAAGGTAACAGGAATATATATGTCACATCTAGTGTTTGCAGGTTTCCAGTAGTTTTAGGGACAGTGTACACCAACATTTTTATTGTTTAAAAAGATAAATAATCCCTTTATTACCCCTTCCCCAGTTTTGCATAACCAACACTGTTATATTAATACACATTTTACCTCTGTGATTACCTTGTATCTAAGCCTCGGCAGACTGCCCCTTTATTTCAGTTCTTTTGACAGACTTGCATTTTAGCCAATCAGTGCTGACTTCTAAGTAACTCCACAGGATTGAGCACAATGTTATATGGCACACATGAAATAGCACTGTCTAGCTGTAAAAATATGTCAAAATGCACTGAGATAAGAGGCGGCCTTCAAGGGCTTAGAAATAAGTAAATTCGATGATAAAAGTTAATTGGATAGTTGTTTAAAATTGCATTCCTTATTTGAATCATGAAAGTTTAATTTTGACTAGACGGTCCCTTTAAAGGGACTTGAAACCCAAAATGTTCCTCTCATGATTCAGATAGTCGATATAATTTTAAACAGCTTTCCAATTTACTTCTATTAACAAATTTGCTTCATTCTCTTAGCATAATTTGTTGAAGGAGCAGCAATGTACTACAGAGACCAAGCTGAGCACATCAGGTAAGCCAATGACAATATGCATATGCATGCCCTATCTGAATCATAAAAGTTTGACTTGACTTTCCCTTTAAAGGGACATTGAACACTTTGAGATGGTAATATAAAATGATAAATCACATATATACATAAAATAATGCAGTGTACTTTCGTTATTTATTTTGTCCCTTTTTCCTGTAATTCCATTCCGAAATTGTAAGCTTTTCAGTTCCTGTTAGAAATGGGAGTGCAGAGCACTGTTCTATTCCACACAGCCATTGCTGTACCCTCTAGTGACCTATTTTCCCTGTCCCTAATTGGCCACAGCAGACAAGGTAACCTAAGTTACAACATGGCAGCTCCCATTGTTTTATAGACACAAACTTTACACTTAATTTGTCAATATTTGATCAACTAAAGAAACTTTAAAACATACTTTTACATGTTATTCTCTGATTATTTTTTTCTTTGAATGCATCACTTTATCTAGCATTTATTTAGTGTTTAATGTCCCTTTAACTTTGCACTGTAAAATATATGTAAACATTTGCTACTGGTTATAGGGGTCTGACAGGGGCTATGGTGATACAGGTCTGATATGAGGTTTGCTTGGGGCTTATAGCTGAATGAGGCTGTACACAATGTGGTATGAATGGGGCTCATATTATGGCTGACAGGAGCTGCAGAACCATAGGGATTGATGAACTACCCCCCTATTTCTGTGACTGACAGCTGGCAACCCTCTTGCAAGAGAACAGACTTTCCAAAGCTTCCTCTGTAACACGATTGGCTAATTACACTTGTAACGTCACGTGCCACCTCTGCCATTTATGAGTATTTTGCAACTCATTAATACCTTTGTCACCATTTTTGTCATATATATGCTAGAGAGAAGTGTTTACATGTTGCCAACGACTATTTGAACCCTGCTAGTTGTCACTAGCTACAAACACGCTAATATCATTTCTATTCCTCAGCCCCTGGTCAGGTAATTTTCGCTCTGAGGTGGCTTTTATCGATGACGAAGCTACCAGCAGCAAAAGCACTTATGAATCTCACTGTTTAATTTTCAATTGAATGTTTTGGATATACAAAATCATAGAGGTGCATGTATAAAAGTGTCCTTATGACAAAAAAAAAAAAGTATATGCGAATACAAAATCTTCAAATTTAACACAATATGGTCAAAAGAAGAGACGTTTTGGGGATTTACAACCCTCTGCTTTACTAATCAGCCGCCCTAGCGTTGGCGGTATAATCTGAAGGAGGCGAACCATGTGATTAACCACCGTGCTCCTAAAAGACTATGATGTAATCAAAACACGGCGAGTGACGCTACCTCACACCACTCAAACTCTGCTCAATGATTGGACAAATAGACTCGTTCTACAGGCGGGGTTTTCTCTCTGCTAAGTCAACCAAACCTAACTGAAAAGTTACGCCTCCTGCGTATGATTGGTCAAAGGCTATATCCAAGTAAAGGAGAATCATGAATATTACTAATGACGTTCCATATGTGTAATGTGCTGTGTTTGGAGCCCTACTGCGCTATATTTCCCATTCCATATCATACAATATCACATGACACAGACAGACACTGTTGCAATGTGAGAGCATTGAGCAAATGTTATATAATAATTGGTTTTAGAATATATAGATATAATTAACAGATAATTATCAAGTAATGTAATTGTATATATTGTACTATTATATTACTACATGCCTTAATAGGAAGGACATATTTGAGCACATATTTTTTCCAGGAGAGGAGGCAAATAAATGAAAGGGATATGAAACTCACGTTTTTTCTTTCATGATTCATATAGAACATGCAATTTTAAGCAACTTTTATTTAAACAAAAGATGCAGGAATGTAAAGCTTAGGAGCCAGCCCATATTTGGTTCAGCACAATGGATAGTGCTTGCTGATTGTTGGTTACATTTTACCCATCAGTAAGCGCTACCCAGGTGCTAAACCAAAAATGGGCCAGCCCCTAAGCTTTACATTCCTGCTTTTCAAATAAAGATACCAAGAGAACAAAGAAAAAATGATAATATGCACAGAAAGAGATAATTACTTAATGTACATGCCATTTTAAAAATGGTGGCTTGTTGGTATAAAAAAGTGGATCAACTGGGGGTTGATGATTGAATATAAAGAGCAAAATTCCTATGGACATTTATTATTGACTCTGACAGTCATATCATGAAACAGATCAAGACATTTAAACTGAGTTTTCTAAATTTTCACTTAAAAAAAATATTATTTTGGGAGGCTGTATTTATTCCCCACCACCACAAAAAGGCATATTTCACGTTTTTTCATTTTTTATATTAACATTTTAATACAATATTATTTGAGTGAATCAGTAATATAAATGTTGGGAATAAATTAAGGCCACTTGATTAAAAAAATAGAGTTGGCCTAGTTTATCAGACAAAAACAAAAATATGTTTGCTCCTTGTCTGTCTCGCTATGGACTATTGGGGTTATGTAATCAAATACTCGTTAAATATTAACTACTGAGCATATACCGTTTCTCAAGCTATATCTGAGGCGGAAGCAATCTATGTATATTCAGATACAAAATCTGTCAGAAGTGAACTTTCTCTTCTGTTTTGGATACACCACTATGTAATATATGTATATATATATATATATATATATATATATATATATATATATATATATATATATATATATATATATATATATATATATATATATATATATGGATATATACAATTTATATTGTATTGGAGTGGTGGTCTTGACAAAGGTTTCAAAGAATGCCGAAAAGTCGATTTTTTTAATGGATGGTTGATTAAAGATTTTTGTATTTTCTTTTGGTAAACCCTGTGGGTGGCTTTATTTGAACTAATTGCTATATATACAATTACTAATGTTTGTTTTCCTTTTTTTTTTTTACTTTTATTTTACGTTTCAAATATAAAGCATTGCTTATTTGGGTGGATTTTGTTATTTTTTTTATAGAAACAAAATTGTACTAAAACATTTCTACCATGCTTTTAAGAATAAATAGCAACATATAAACACTTATAATATTTAAAACTGTTTACAGTGTAACTACTACAACAGTTGTGGCCGGACTGTTAGCCGACGGACATTTGGCCGACAGACATTTGGCAGACGGACATTTGGCCGACGTATAATAGTCGGACACACAAGTGGCTATCAGATAACAGCCGGCCACGAGATAAGTAGATAGATAGATTTGATAGATAGATAAGTAGATGCAATAGATAGATAGATAAATTTAATAGATAGATATATAAATAGATAGATTCGATAGATAGATAATGTCACAGACAGAGAATTACAAAACGTGCGGGCTGGGACCCATGGTTAGGTTCCCAGAACAGAGCACTCCGGAGCGTATCTGCCCTCGGCCGAACTCAGAACATGCTTCGGCATTCTGTCCATCGGACAAATGTCCATCGGACAGAATGCTGTCAGCCAAATGTCTGTCGGCATTTTGTCAGAGCACCTACAACAGTATCACTTGTATTTATTCTACTAATGCTTACTGTGAGAGGAGAACAGTTCCCCCAATTTTATTGGTAGAGAGGATCACAGCTCTAAAAGCCTAACAATAAAATATTAGTTTATTTAGAATAGGAACAAACATTAAAATGTAACATTATATGTAATTGCCCCACCCTCTTCAACATCATCAGGTAATGAGTCCTTTTATTCAAAATATTTAGTTTGTTGCAAAAAAATATGCAACCATGTAATTTTCCAGTACTTTTCTCCTATTGTACATTTGTTAATGCCAAAGACTTTATATCAGAATGAATGTTTACTTTACATGTCTATCTGAGTGAACTGGATTTGTTCTATAGGTGAGAAGCACTGACTCATATTTAATAGTATTAATGTCATCTAAATTGTGTTCTGTTTATTCAATAAATATTAACAATAACATTTCTATAAACCAAGAATAAGAGATAGGAAATTATAGTACAATATAAAACATCATAATTCTCCAGAGCATTGATTAAAATATAATGCATTTTATGACAGTCCTTAAGGCAGTGCTTTCCAAACTGTGTGTCGTGACACATTAGTGTGTCGGCAGCAGTGTGTAGGTGTGTCCCTGCTTCAGCACAAATTTTTTTGAATTTAAAATTATTTTTACATTTTTTTTTTGTTTCCGCCTGCTTGCTACGCATATGACATGATTGACTCGTGATTGATACCTAGTGGGTAACAGATCAACTTAACCTATTGGTGCAGCTCAGTGGGAACTGCGACTATTCCCTTTGGTGGCTTTGGCAGCACATTGGCTCCTAACTGCACGTGTAGTCTCCCCAATCGGCTTGTGACTGCATGTGTAGTCAGTGAGTGGGATAGCAGTGTGTTTGCAGTGCGGACAGTAGTCAGAGCAACTCACAGAGCTCTGAGGGCAGCAGCTTAAACGCTGAGCTGAAGTCAGAAGTCAAAGTGTTTTTTTTATCTGCAGCTAGCTCCCGGTAGTGCATTGCTGCTCCTGCTCTTGATATATGGATAGGAAGTGGAAGCTTAAAAATGCTTGATGATGAAATGTGAGTGTCTTTATCTAATATTCCATCAAATATTCAGAAACTGTGTTCATCCCATTAATACAGGGAGTGCAGAATTATTAGGCAAGTTGTATTTTTGAGGATTAATTTTATTATTGAACAACAACCATGTTCTCAATGACCCCAAAAAACTCATTAATATCAAAGCTGAATAGTTTTGAAAGTAGTTTTTAGTTTGTTTTTAGTTATAGCTATTTTAGGGGGATATCTGTGTGTGCAGGTGACTATTACTGTGCATAATTATTAGGCAACTTAACAAAAAACAAATATATACTGATTTCAATTATTTATTTTTACCAGTGAAACCAATATAACATCTCAACATTCACAAATATACATTTCTGACATTCAAAAACAAAACAAAAACAAATCAGTGACCAATATAGCCACCTTTCTTTGGACACTCAAAAGCCTGCCATCCATGGATTCTGTCAGTGTTTTGATCTGTTCACCATCAACATTGCGTGCAGCAGCAACCACAGCCTCCCAGACACTGTTCAGAGAGGTGTACTGTTTTCCCTCCTTGTAAATCTCACATTTGATGATGGACCACAGGTTCTCAATGGGGTTCAGATCAGGTGAACAAGGAGGCCATGTCATTAGATTTTCTCCTTTTATACCCTTTCTTGCCAGCCACGCTGTGGAGTACTTGGACGCGTGTGATGGAGCATTGTCCTGCATGAAAATCATGTTTTTCTTGAAGGATGCAGACTTCTTCCTGTACCACTGCTTGAAGAAGGTGTCTTCCAGAAACTGGCAGTAGGACTGGGAGTTGAGCTTGACTCCATCCTCAACCCGAAAAGGCCCCACAAGCTCATCTTTGATGATACCAGCCCAAACCAGTACTCCACCTCCACCTTGCTGGCGTCTGAGTCGGACTGGAGCTCTCTGCCCTTTACCAATCCAGCCACGGGCCCATCCATCTGGCCCATCAAGACTCACTCTCATTTCATCAGTCCATAAAACCTTAGAAAAATCAGTCTTGAGATATTTCTTGGCCCAGTCTTGACGTTTCAGCTTGTGTGTCTTGTTCAGTGGTGGTCGTCTTTCAGCCTTTCTTACCTTGGCCATATCTCTGAGTATTGCACACCTTGTGCTTTTGGGCACTCCAGTGATGTTGCAGCTCTGAAGTATGGCCAAACTGGTGGCAAGTGGCATCTTGGCAGCTGCACGCTTGACTTTTCTCAGTTGATGGGCAGTTATTTTGCGCCTTGGTTTTTCCACACGCTTCTTGCGACCCTGTTGACTATTTTGAATGAAACGCTTGATTGTTCGATGATCACGCTTCAGAAGCTTTGCAATTTTAAGAGTGCTGCATCCCTCTGCAAGATATCTCACTATTTTTTACTTTTCTGAGCCTGTCAAGTCCTTCTTTTGACCCATTTTGCCAAAGGAAAGGAAGTTGCCTAATAATTATGCACACCTGATATAGGGTGTTGATGTCATTAGACCACACCCCTTCTCATTACAGAGATGCACATCACCTAATATGCTTAATTGGTAGTAGGCTTTCGAGCCTATACAGCTTGGAGTAAGACAACATGCATAAAGAGGATGATGTGGTCAAAATACTCATTTGCCTAATAATTCTGCACTCCCTGTACAGTCCAAAGACTGACATGACTAAGGACTAGAGGTCCGAAACGTTGTCTTTTCTGCTTTGAATATCCCAATAAAAGATGGAATTTTCTGCATAGTGGTGAGTGCTGCTGAATTCTTTGGACTGTGTTACTATTTTAAGGGTTTTGTGTTGTACCCTTACAGCTTGCACCACCTTGTTATCTAAGTGCTGTACCACTTGGACTGTGTTCATCCCATTAATCTCATACATCCCATTAAAATAGTAAGTAGCTATTGCTGATATTAATTTTTTTTTAATTCTTGCACATACAAACTGTTACTTGTAAATACATTTTGTTATTATATCATTTATCTATGTGTCCCTATCTCTTAAAACAAGTTAGTTTAACTTCCTGTTTGCTAGTACAACTGAATTACTGTGTCGCAAAATGATGTAGGGATAAAAAGTGTGTCACCAACATGAAAAGTTTGGAAAGCTCTGCCTTAAGGGTTAAAAATGCTCATCCTAAAATAGTTTAATAAAACAACTTTTTTAAAAAAATATATAAATATATATATATATCTATATATATATATATATATATATATATATATATATATATGTATATACACACACAAATATATATGTGTATATATATATTATATATTATATATATATATATATATATATATATATATATATATATATATATATATATATATATATATATATATATATATATATATATTTATTTATGTATTTGCATTTCAGGACGATTGGGATGTATAAAAAGTGAGATTATTGACACTGGTATGATATGTGCATTTATTGATCTGTCAGTGGCTTTGATCAGATATAAACTGCAAAAATAAAACTCCAGAGCACAACATATAAAGAATAACAACTGTGTTTGATGCAAGATCTCTATACTGTACTTAATTAAATTATTATAAGGGTGTCCCTGAGAGTGTTGTTGAGAGGATAGGAGGAATTCCTCTTGGTGAGGGGGAGGGACGGGAAAGTTCAGTGGGCACAGGGGGTGGCTACTGGGCTGGGCTAGCACAATCAGACCCGCCTCTCCCTTCACACAACAGCAGCAGGTTAGACAGTTGAACTGAACAACTTAGTGTTGATGCAGGTATGGGGGTCGATGACCTTACACCCCCCCAATAATCAAAGCATCCATTAACCCCTTCACTGCAAAACCCCGTTTCCAGGGGCAGCCCAGGGAGGCTGTGAAGGTTTTACACTGAAGAGGAAGAAAGAGGACAGATCTTCAAAAATGAACAGCCTGGGATTTGATGAAAGTTCTTTGGATCAGCTGGACCCTTCTCTGTCCCTGCATGAGTCCAGTGACATAGACACTGCACTGCTTAATGACATTGATGGTTGGTGACCCTGCATGTTTATATGGCATTATAGGGGTGGTAGCTGCCCCATCTCTCTCTCTCTGTGGCAGAAACTGCAGTATTAATTGTTAATTGTAAGAAAAAAAGTGAGGTTTGTGTAGATATGTCAATCATTCTGTTAGGGAATTGTGTAGTTGATTGGTTCCTAATAATTGCTCTATAATAATATAGACAAAGTTACTGTTACTATAACAGTTTTATGGTTAGTGGGAGTTTGACTGCCATTTATACTCAGATGAATGTTTGTTTTTTATTCATTTTCTTTTTGGTAAAGTTATTTTAGTTTGCTCTTAAACATACATATTATGCAAAATGTTTTTTGTTTTTTCCCCCCTGTTGTTTTCAGCTCTATGTAATTTTCAGCTCTAGACTGTGATTTTCAGCCCCATGTGCTTTTAGCAAAGCCCTCTATATATCCAACGGGCTTCAGAGACAGATCTTGGCCACGCCCCATTTGTGACATCACACGTGGGTTACTAGCGGTCATGACAGATGCTGAGATGGACATAGTGGTTTTAAATTGGAACTGCAAGATATCCCATAAATTGAAAAACCACTGCTGTAAATTATATACAAGGAAATATATGAATATTGATGTGAACTTAATTTGATTACTTGTAAAGTATAATTAGTTGATTGTGCCAATTAATTGTGAAGAAACGCCAAATTTTGTGGCACTAATTAAATGAGTAGGAGTTCACAATAACACTAGTCATTATACAGAGCAGTATGCATAGTATTACTATTGATTACTACTTGAGTTACCTTTGGGGGGCCCAAACATTTTTTGCACCAGGACCCTCTGTTGAGTAGGTCTGATACTAATCCTAGTCTATTCTAATTTGGGGAATTATGGGTTGTTGTTTCTTTTTTTGTTAATATAATTAGTTTTTATATTACTGTGTATGATATTACATTAAAAAATCTAGACATAATATTAATCATAATCTTTTTTTTCAATGTGTTGTTACCTTAAAGGGATACTGAACCCACATTTTTTCTTTTGTGATTCAGATAGAGCATGCAATTTTAAGCAACTTTCTAATTTACTCCTATTAGAAAATGTTCCTCATTCTCTTGGTATCTTTATTTGAAAAGCAAGAATGTAAGTTTAGATACTGGCCCATTTTGGTGAACAACCTGGGTTATTCTTGCTGATTGGTGGATAAATTCATCCACCAATAAACAAGTGCTGTCCAAGGTTCTAGACTTTATTTTTCAAATAAAGATAGCAAGAGAACAAATACAAATTTATAATAGGAGTAAATTAGAAAGTTGCTTAAAATTGCATGCTCTATCTGAATCAGAAAAGAAAAAATTTGGGTTCAGTGTCCCTTTAATCTGCCATGGTGATTTGTAACCTGTTAGATACAGAGCACAGCACAGCAACCCTCTTGGAATTAAAGTGTGAAGTAAATATCACATTTACTCTTTCTCTGTCAGATCCCTATGGAATTTGAGATGTATATATTGCTAACCCCTCTCTTATAGTTTGCCACTCAGGCACTAAAATATTGGGCATACAATATCTGTGGATCTTTTATCAAATAAATACATATATACAGGGCTGGGGAATTTCAAGTAGTTCTTTTGATAGTAAGATATTGCAGTTGGCAAGTACAAAATTTAACTTTTTCTTAATTTTAAGCATAAACCGGTGTGTTTAACACATAGTTAATTTAGCTCCAGAGCAGGGAATCGCTACTGGGAGCTAGCTGAACATATCTGGTGAGCCAATTACAAGAGGCAAATAAGTGTAGCCCCCTGAGTCTAGGTATGCTTTCCAACAAAACATACCAAGAGAATGAAGCAAATTATGTTAAATAAGTAAAATGGACACTTGATTAAAATTACATGCTGTATATAAATAATGAAATCTTAATTTTAACTTTATTATCCCTTTAAGGTGTAGGTGTTAGAGATTTAGACTGGACCATCTCGATGAACACCGCTACTACAATCCAAATAAATATATATATGTATGGTAATCTCTTATTTTAGCGTATTTTATTAGGAGCATCTGCCTAATTTAGTATTTTAGCGTATTTTGTTAGGAGCATCAGCCTAATTTAGTATTTTAGCGTATTTTGGTAACACAATGTTTATACAATGTTGCAAGTAATCAGACTGAATGAAAAACTGTGAAGCTAACCATTTCATGCCTTTAGTTTTTACTAGTATTATGCACTGTAAAATTATTAACACTTTATTGCCTAGAGTAACTAGTATCATGCCCTGTAAAATTAACCCTTTATTGCCTACAGTAACTTGTATTATGCCCTGTAAAATTAACCCTTTATTGTCTACAGTAACTAGTATTATGCACTGTAAAATTAACCCTTTATTGCCTACAGTATTGGGGTTAATAGTTTATAACTGATGGCATTGCAAGGGTTAATAGAAAAGAGATTGAATTCAGTATGTCAATATGTGCTGTTTTAAAGGCACACTGTACCCAAAATTTTTCTTTCGTGATTCAGATTGAGCATGAAATTTTAAGTAACTTTCTAATTGACTCCTATTATCACATTTTCTTCATTCTCTTGGTATTTTTATTTGAAATGCAAGAATGTAAGTTTAGATGCCGGCCCATTTTTGGTGAACAACCTGGGTTGTCCTTGCTGATTGGTGGATAAATCCATCCACCAATAAAAAAAGTGCTGTCCAGAGTACTGAAACCAAAAAAAGCTTAGATGCCTTCTTTTTCAAATATCGATAGTAAGAGAACGAAGAAAAATTGATAATAGGAGTAAATTAGAAAGTTGCTTAAAATTGCACGCTCTTTCTGAATTACAAAATAAAAAAATAGGGTACAGTGTCCCTTTAATTTTAGAAGCTCTCTGTGCAGTTTCTTCAAGATGCAACATTGTATTAAGAAACATTGTATAGAAAACATCAACAGTGGCTGGGAATTTAAAACGCTTGTTTCTCCCATAGAGAATAAAATACGCTAAAATAAGACCTAGAGTGTTTGCTGTGTGTGTGTGATATATATATATATTATATATACAGTATATATATATGTATGTGCAAATTCAGCAGTATGATGCAACAGAGCAAGTACAGCTGCCCAATGTTGTCTCTCAGGTATATCAGAGATCATCATAAAGAGTTGCCAAAGTTAGGTTTTATGCCCAGGCTAGAACAGTCCAGAGGGATTAACCCCTGCTGTGTGTATGAAAATGCCAACTAAAACAAGTAGAAATGTCATCACTTACTCAGCAGCAACAGAAAAAAGAGAGTGCTACCAACTATCACAGACAAAAACCAATGTCAGCAGCTCACAAAGGCCTACTATAATTGTGTAGCGGCGGTTTTTACAAAAATATAACTGATTATAAGATGCTAAAAAAGCAGCGTAATGTGATTTATATTGGGTGCAGGATTTAATTTTTAATGTGCACCTCCTGCCCTACACAAAAATGCACAATCTGTAATATAGGTTTCCTTTAAAATTCAGCCAATCAGATAGGGGGTTTAGCAAGTTTGCAGCATTGTGAAGAAAAGTTTTGCTTTTTTGCCCTCTCTAGGGAGTGTAGTTCAAACACAATTTGTACATAAAACATTTGCTTTTTCTTCTTTCTAGGTAGCATGGGACAAGCATATTGTTTTCATAAAACCAAGAGGGTTTTAATCCCTTTTAAAGTAAAATGACAGAGAACCGCCTTACTGAATGAGGGGGTTATACTATATATATATATATATATATATATATATATATATATATATATATATATATATATATATATATATATATATATATTATATATACTGTATATATGTATATGTATGTATGTGTGTGAGTGTATTCCAGTACAGAAAGTAGAGGTTTAGACAGAATCAAAATTATGATTGTTATAAGATTTCCTGAACAAATACAAACGCAAAAAAAGTTTCAGTTAGATTATAATATATATATATGTATGTATATAAATATATTAATAATTATAACATAATACAAAATGTGCAAATGTAAGCTGTTGTCAGTAGCACATTGTTCTGGGATTTGAATACACTGTAGGTTGTGTATGGGACATGCAGGAAGCCAAGCACAGGGTTAGGACCTGTGAACGTCCTGTAATAACCCTGAGACTTTTGTAGCTGAATGAACTGCAGTAACCTTGAGAGACAGGCTGAGCGTTTCCCAGTCACATAGGAAGGCGCACTCCTCTCTCCCTGATTGGTTCTGAGCAGTCACCTCATCTGAGAGTCCTCTCTTCCACCCAGGCTCCTTCTAGGGGTGGAGAAATAGGATTGAGAGGTGGAGCTGTATTAATAACAGAGACTAAGGAGGGGTGACTTTTATGGGGGGGGGGGGGGTTTCAAAGGGACAAACAAAATCCCTTGGCATTTCACTTTTTATATATATGAAGATCTTGGGCTGCCTATGGTGGGTGTGAGGTCTTGGGAAGGGGAGACACAGAAAATCCAGGCTGCCCTCACCCTCTCTACCTGTCATGGAATGCACTTATGAAGGTACTGAACCTTTGCAGACACACACCATTGGATCTAAACCTATGAAACACTGCCATCTGTTGAATTTAAACCTGCAATAAATTTTCTTTAAAAACAATTATTTTTTAATAATTCTATTGGAATGTTACTTTTTTTTTGTTTTTTTTAAATGAAATCATCAGTCTGTTATAATGATGCTGAGAGTGATTATGTGATATGCAAACAATATATTAGTGTGCAGTATTAAAATGTGAATACAGCATAATAATGTATAATAATAACGCTGATTAATAAAACCATAAACATTTAATTACAACTTAATTAAACTATTGATATAGAAAGCAATTTAGGAGAACAAGATGCTCAGAATAATGCCAGGATGGCATGTCGTTGGTATTTTAGTATTCATTTAGTGAGTGCCAGTACACTGAGCAATCTGTATTAGTATTACTGCTGGGGTACAGGTGAGTAACGTCCAGTTTCCCTGATAACTTATTTAAATATCATATTTTAGATTAGATCTATGACTGTTGCATTAGTCTGTTTAAGAATCAAACATAAGGGTCATGTAAAGAGTTAAAGACTTGTGTACAGTTTTACTGTGGCATCATACATAGAGTAAATGAATGTCCTGATAAGGGTTAATTTGATAAAATAATAAAATATGTTGCTGTCTATAGATAGTTTCAAAAAGGATTCCAATATAGCCCATTCAGTGGAATAGAGGGCATTTCAAATGTATAAAAGGTTTTGGTTTTCTGTGCTGAAAATACCAAAACAAGTTTTACAGGGTATGTCAGTCCATCACAAACAGATTCCAATTGTGGCACTTGTTCAGTTTAAAACAAAAAAAATTACATATTTGTAGCATGTTTTTATGCAGAATAGAAAATGTATTAGTTTAATAGCCCTTTAATTATCCATACAATTAGAGAGGGATTATACAGTCTGTGGTAATAGTCCAGTTGTGCACAACATTATACATTTCATTATAACATACCTAACATTTTTTGCTACCTGCTGTTTGGAAGATTAACCTCTTGGTTGAAAGAGATCGCTTCAGTGCTCTGCATGTAACATCATGCAGTAGTCTTTGGCAGTCAGATGGTTAATCTTTTCTTTTTTTTTAATTCTAAAGAGTATTGAAGATTGTATGACTTTTTTTTATGAATATCTATTATCTTAAAGGGATAGTCTAGTCAAATTTAAACTTTAATGATTCAGATAGAGCATGCAATTTTAAGCAACTTTCTAATTTACTCCTATTATCAATTTTCTTCATTCTCTTGGCATCTTTATTTGAAAAAGCAAGAATGAAAGCATAGGAGCCAGCCCATTTTTGGTTCAGCACCTGAGTAGCACTTTCTGATTGGTGTCTAAATGTAGCCACCAATCAGCAAGCGCTACCCAAATGCTGAACCAAAAATGGGCCGGCTCCTAAGCTTACATTCAAATAAAGATTCCAAGAGAATGAAGAAAAATTGATAATAGGAGTAAATTAGAGCATGTCATTTTAAGCATTTTTCTATCTAAATCATGAAAGTTTAATTTTGACTTAACTATTTCTTTAATAAACTTAATTATGATATTTTAGAGGCTTGTCCCTCTCTACTAGTACATGAGTAATGAGAGTTTTTTTTCTCTGACAGCCAATGGGAATGAATGGGGTATACAAGATATCTTTCTAGCTTTTTTGTTTGATTTGAAAGATTTTTTTACTTAAAGGGACAGTAAAGTCAAACTTGAACGTTGATGCTTTAGATAGAACATGAGCTTTTTGTCAAATTTTCAATCAATTTGCTTTGTTCTTTTGGTATAGAGTACATCTAGGTATGCTAATAGGTGCTCAGAAGTGTGCATGTGTCTATTACTCTATGCCACAATATATAATATTGCTACAATGTTGCAAGACACTGCTGCTGTAGAGTACTAAAGATACATGCACACTCATGAGCACCTATGAGAATACTTAGATTTACTCTAATTATACCAAGAGAACAACACACATTTGATAAAAGAAGTAAATTGGAAAGTTGTTTAAAATTGCACGCTCTATCTGAATCATGAACGTTTAATTGGTCGTTAAGGGTTTTCTTGTTTATAATCGTGCGGGTCCCACTGCAAGCAGTGGGACTGCACTGTTATACCCTCCCTCCTTCCTGCGGTCACTGGAAATAGCGCTGTGCTATTAATAATGCAATCCCTATAAAATGATAAGCAATGTACCCTGTGATGGGGTTATAATCCCAGGGCTAAGTGATGAAGGTTTGAATTTTGAGTATTAGACGAGAGAGTTGCTTTCTTATTACAATTACTGTTTTCTCCATTAATTGGGTAATAGAATACTTCATTTGCATTTGTTTGTTTTTGGAATACAGCAAGACTAAGCACAATTTATGTGCAAATCTGCATCTGTACAAGTATATTATTGGTTTGTTCTCCAACTGTAATTATCTCTTCAAATGCGAGATGCAGCGTTTTTAAGCCATGTTTCTACAGCAACAGAGAAAAAAAAACTATGCAGATTGATTTTTATTTTAAATTGTTGATGAGATTGTAAGGTATAGTTGCAAGACACAGTTTGTGAACCCTTTGTAATTACCTGGATGTCTGTGGTTTGATCATTAAAATTCTAGACAAACACAATCTGACTAAACTAATAATACACAAACTATACTACTTTTCATATTTTTATTGAAGACATTGAATAATCATTCACTTTACCGGCTGGAAAAAGTAAGGGAACCCAAAGCTATTTGGAGTCAGGTGTTTTACATAAGGAGGTGAGATTGTAAGTGTGGGTTGCACACTAAATGAAGGCAAACAAAGCCTGGTTACTGCCAAACCTGTTCTTCTCAAGAAATATTGGTTAGTGTGAACCTTGCCGTGATCCCAACAACTTTCACAGAACCTTAGAAGATGCATTATAGAGATGAATTAAGCTGGTAAAGGTTACACAAACATTGCTAAAAAAGCCTGGATGTTCATCAACCCATAGTAAGACAAATTGACTACAAAGAGAGAAAATTCAGACCTGTTACTTTCTAGGACTTGGCGTCTTGCAAAGATCACCCTAAGAGCACAATGGGCAATCCTAAAAGAGGTGAGAACATTGCATGGAACAAGAATGGTGTTCATTGAAGGACATCACGAAGGAAACCACTGCTGTAAAAAAACAACATTTCTTCTCAAGTTTGATGAAGATCCCCTGGATGTTTCATAATGCTTCTGCCAAAATGTGCTGTGGACAAATGAGACTAAAGCTGAACTTTTTGGAAAAAATGTACAACCCTAGTGTGGAGGAAAAAGGATACTGCACACCAATACCGCATCCTAACTGTAAAGCATAGTGCAGAGAAGATTATGGTTTGTGGCTGCTTTTCCGCCTCTGGGCCTAGACGCCTTGTAATTATATAGGGAACAATTAATTCAAAAGTGTATCAAGACATTTTACCGGAGAATATCAGGGCAGCAGTCCATGGCCTCAAGCTAAAGAGAGGTTGTGTTATGCAACAAGACAATGACCCAAAGCATACACGTAATATCAACTAAAGAATGGCTGAAAAAGAAGAAAATTCATGTTTTAGAATGGCCAAGTCAGACTCCTGTCCTTAACCCAACTGAGATGCTGGGGTATGACCTGGAGATAGTTGTGCAAAAGACAACCCAGAAATATTGATGATCTGAAACAGATTGGTATGGAGGAATGGTTCAAAATCAATTGTCAACGTAGTACAAGTCTTATAAGCAGCTATAGGAAATGTTTGGTGGAGGTTGTTGCTGCTAAACTAGGAGCTACAAGTTACTAAAGTCAAGGGTTCACTTGCTTTTTTTTTTTCCGGCCTGCACAGTGAATGATTACTCAATGTCTTCAATTAAACATTGAAAGGTAGAACTGGTTGTGTTTTCTTTAGTTTGGTCAAATTGTATTTTTCTATAATATATTATATAAGATCAGACCATATTTTATGGATAATCAATACAGAAATCCAGGTAATTCCATTTTTTTTCTTCCTTCCTCCTGGGTATCCGTAATTATAGATTGATAGATTTTGTTTTTCTTCTGAGAGGAGAATTTGTCCTACAACAGACAAATTACCTGCCTGATGGATTTTTGGTTATTTGTTTTGTAATATTTATAAAGGGGGGACAGCAGACAAGATTAAGAGACCCAGTGTTCTCCTCTTTTTTGTTTTTGATGGCTTTTACTGCATTCTTCCCATCTGACAGAGTTGACAAATATCTAAATATTGATTGATATCCATACTATTTATATCTAAGTTTTATGTAGATAGGTTAGAACTAATGTTACTTTTTGGATTCTAGAACATAGATTATGTATGTCATAACCCTATCTATGTTATATGATATATTTATGTTTAAAGGGACAGTCTACCATAGAATTGTTATTGTTTTAAAAGATAGATAATCCCTGTATTACCCATTCCCCAGTTTTGCATAACCAACACAGTTATATTAATATACTTTTTACCTCTGTGATTACCTTGTATCTAGGAACCTTCTTCCAGGCCCCTGATCACATGACTGTGACTGTTTATTATCTATTGTCTTAAATTTAGCATTGTTTTGTGCTAAATCTTAAATAACCCCCTGTGCCTGAACACAGTGTTATCTATATGGCCCATGTGTACTTTCTGTCTCTTTGTGTTGAAAAGAGATTTAAAAAGCATGTGATAAGAGGCAGCCCTCAAAGGCTTAGAAATTACCATAGGAGCCTACCTATGTTTAGTTTAAACTAAGAATACCAAGAGAAAAAAGCAAATTTGTTGATAAAAGTAAATTGGAAAGTTGATTAAAATTAAAAGTCCTATCTGAATAATGAAAGTTTAATTTATACTAGACTGTCCCTTTAAAGCTGTTCCAAAAGGAAAATATTGTCAGGTGTTGTTATGGTTTTCTGAATGTATGGGCTTGGAACTATGTTGATCTGGATATGGATGTATTTCTTTTTTCTGTTTATGGAAATTTCGCTTTTGTATCTATATATGTTTGGAATAAATAAAAAGATTAAAAATAAATAAAAATCCAAAGGGTTCACTAACTTTTTCTTATAACTGTGTATGTATTTATGTATGTGTGTGTGTGTGTGTATGTATTCCAGTACAGAAAGTAGAGTTTTAGACAGAATCAAAATTATGATTGTTTTATATATATATATGTACAAATCCCCAAATCTGGAATTCCAAAATCCAGACAAAACAACAATTTATCTTTTCGATTACTGTATTGTACTATCTTTCTTATGGTACTATGTATTAAAAAGTATTAAAAATTTATATAAAACTGCCTTTAGATTTTGTTGTTTACACTTGGTCAGTCAATTTGGATAAAAGGGTTTGTATATGTGTGTGTGTGTGAGAAGCGCACTCTCAGGAACAAACAACCAGCTCAATAACTTGTTAGCTTGTTCTATGGTGATTTACCACCTGGGTGCAGCTTCTTTTTAGCCCAGTAATGCTTTTCACAGAGTAGAATGTTGCTGTAGTATATCTGATCAGTCCAGCACCGAAATACCAGGCAATTCCCCTGAACAAGGCAACCCCAGATATAGATAGATATTTATATATTAAATATGTATGTTACAGCTGCACTAATATGGTTATATATTGTGTTCTCTCTTCAGATATGCTTCAACTCATTCACAATCAGGACAGTGATTTTCCTGGGTTATTTGATTCCCCTTTTGGCACAGTCAGTGCCCCTCTACAAGATGTTGGTAGCTCTGCAGAGCTCCCTGGAGGTGCATCCATGAACTCCCTGGAGGGCTTGCTGTCAGCTCCCACTCCTTCAGTCCCCATGAAGATGTATCAGCTTCCAATCACTGGATTCCAAGGATCACAATCTACCGGTACCTCACAGGACAAGCTTGGGCAGCCCTCCAATCAAACACCACAGAAGAATGTAAAGGAGGAGCCCATGCAGATCTGCTCTGCTCCTCCAATGCCATCTGCTAAACTTCAGCCTGCTCCGCAGAACTTACAAAACATGATGTTTGGGCAAACATTCATGGCTCAAGCCCAGCCTACAATAAATGTGCAAACTGTGGTGGGAGGATACCAAGAGCCTGTGGCTTACTCAGGTAAGTAGGGGGATTTTTCCATATATTGATCTTTGTTTCAATTTTTGTTGTCTGCTGTAACTAATTTTCTGTTGAAGAACGAGAAATATTCAACATAGCTGATAGGTATTGAGCATAGGAACATTATACGTTTCCTCTATAGTGGCAAAAGTTCTTATGCTCAGTACTTGTTAACTATGTTGGGCAGCATCACATTTGTTATTGAGCTATTCCCTGCGTATAAATATGTTTTCAACTCCTGCAAATGCATTAAAGGGACACTAAACCCTAATTTTCTTTATATAGATTTTATGCTGTTTCGTGCATAAAAATAAACCAATTTCTACCTTCGCAGCTACTCCAGTGTCCTCCCCATATATCGTTGTGTACAGTTGCTTACCTGTTCTGTCCAGAACAGAAGGTTGTTTTTTCCAGAACTGAAGGTTGTTCGTTCTTTTTTTTTTCTCTCTCAAAACCCTGAAAGACAGGTAGCACAGCCCATCAGAAATTGTACAGCCTACTACAACAATCAGTGACGGCACTCTCCCGCTGCCTTCGTTACTGATCCTTTGCATTTAGTGACAGTGTTATAAAGGATCAGGAAACCAGCCAGTTGGAGTCCGCTTGTTCACTTAAAGGAGAGAAATACATTTAAGACCTAGAGATAAGCCCCAAGGCAGAACCTGCTGTGATCTGAGATGTCATCACAGAAAATGCAAAATGTCTTCAGAAAGAATGTGACACATGTAGGAGCTGTTAGTGCTTTTGCTTTGATATGCTGCTTCACATCAGGCTGTTTTCTTCAAACCGTACTGTGCTCTGACTGCACAAGTTTTCCTTAACACAGTGCAGCCAAAGCAAAGCACTGTTTGATGAAGAAAACAGTAAAATACGGAGCAGGTCTACAAAGCGGCAGCACATTTATTGATGACTGGCTCTCAGGGATTTGTTTCAACCCTGCCCTTTAGCCTTTCCAAGTTTGCAAAGCTGTTGTGACCATGGAATGTTAGACATTATTGTGAACAATGCATCTTATTACTCAATTTTTACTCTATGGTTATGTGATGCTAGAACAAGGGCTAAGGAAACAAACTTATTGAAGAGACATTTAAAAACTTTCAAACTTTTTTCTCTGCAGCTAATTTTCAATGCAATTTTCAACTGCTGCAATATATTATAAAACTTTCAAAATTGCTTTATTCTCCAGTTAATCAACACATTGCTGGTGCTTTTGTGTAACTGCCTAATTTAAAATTGAATTTCAAAATAACCTGCAGAAAAGATTTCACTAAATAAATTATCACAGAAACAGCATGAGCGTTGTTCCTTATAGTGTACGAGTCACTGTACAGTAACAAATTCTATAAAAATAAAAGATTTACCGATCCACGTTTAAAATGTGGAGTAATATGGCCATTTAGTATAGTCCTTATCATATTGTTTTTACTCAATAGATGTTCCTGTCCGGATTAAAGCTATTTTATTATTTATTTATGCTGGTTGGTGTGAATATTCTGACTCTAGAGATCAGTTGTGCACAAACATGCAGTTCCAGTTTCAAATGCATACCTTAATTCTATGAAATTAATGTCCCTTATTTATCTGTAGTGTACATAATAGGTGAAGTTAAAGGGACATTATACACTAGATTTTTCTTTGCATAAATGTTTTGTAGATGATCCGTTTTATATACCCTATACAGCTTTTTAAAAATAAATAAATATAGTTTTTGCTTATTTTTAAATAACATTGCACTGATTTTCAGACTCCTAACCAAGCCCCAAAGTTTTAGGAAAATACTGATGTATACCTACTCCAGCTTGCTTCTGTTTGTGTAAAGAGTCTTTTCATATTTAGAGGAAGGGGGAGGGCGGAGTGTCTGCTTTTGTTGCTATAGAACCACTTTCAGTGGGTGTTCCAGCTAAACTTTTTTATCAGTGCTAAACTGGGAGCTTCTAAGTATTTTTTAAAATGTTTTATACTGGATTTTTAGATCAGTATCTGTGCATATTATTCTTTATAGAAGAGTCTATTACATGCAGTTATATGAAAATTTGGTGTATACTGTCCCTTTAATGACTCTTATTTATTTCCCCATAGTAGATTAAGCTAATATCCATTTTGTTATCTGACCATAAAAGTTGCATTAGGTTTTTATTGACATGCTATGATTTCCCTAATAGGTTTCTGAAAGCCTAATGCTATTAGTCACTCCTCAGGAAGAATTAGGTAGGCTGGGTGCAAAATGAATTTATCAGTGCTAAATTCAATTTGCATTTTTGTATATTTTATCAGATTTTGGGTATTCTGTTTGCTGCAGCTAGAAAATAAAACCTATCAAAGATCTAACCAGTGCTTGTTGTAGACCATAAGACTTGTGGGTGCAAAAAGCTGAACTTATAGGTTCAGAGGTATAGATTGTGGACTATTGAAAAACATTTGCAGCAATAAGGCATAAGGTGTTAATCTGTTCTAAAAACGTTGATACTTTGCTTGTAGGTTAATCGGTTGGAAGACTGCAGAAAAATGTACAAGATGTTTACTGTCTCTTTAAATGGAAATAGCAATAGCGAAGGGATTGCAACTAGTGGTTTAGAGTATATAAATGGGACATTCTTTCTTGTTCCAGGTGAAAGGCTAGGGGCCACAGAGGATGCCCTGAGTCCTGCAACTGGCCCCCTGTTGCCTAGCAGTGAGCTAAAACCAAAAATAGACATTGTCAGAGAGACAGTTATTTTGGGTGTTCACTATGTGCAAGGGTCAATCATGATTCAGACTCAATAGGGAGTGAACAAACTATACGGGGCAAAGGTTCTATTGTCTAATACCATTTAACCCATTGAATTCCATTCTGTGCAATAAACTGCATCCATCCAATGCAGCTAAAGGGTTAAAGACTCGCTATTATCATCAGATTTTAGAATTAAAAAAAATATATAAGTAAAAAAATAGTTTGCTTGAGTCTGAAACCATATAAACTCTAACTCTAATACCCATTAATCAGCATGCGTCTGCAGATTGCATGAGTTATATTTGGAGTAGCAGATGCACTACAATATATATTTCTTTGCTTTGCACTTCTAATCTATGAACAAGAAGAGACAGAAAGAGTGAAATAAGACAAATAGAGAGTTATATAATGGCTGTATACTCTCTGCTGAAAGTGAACTATGGTTAGTTAAAAGGACAATAAACCAAACATTTCTCTTTAATGATTTAGCTAGAGCAGGCAATTTTAAACAACTTTCTAATACACTCCTATTACCACATTTTCTTTGTTCTCTTGCTATCTTTATTTAAAAAGCAAGAAAAATGGGCAGTCTCTTAAGCTTTACATTCCTGCTTTTAAAATAAAGATGACAAGAGAACGAAGAAAATGTGATAATAGGAGTAAATTAGAAAGTTGCTTAAAATTGCATGCTCTATCCAAATCATTAAATTAAAAATTTGGGTTTAGTGTCCCTTTAATGATGTAACTGCTGCACACATCAGCAAAATTCTTGAAATGCTTTAGTTTTAGTGTTGAATTTTATTTTTTATTAAAGCGATGGTGAAGACAGTACCTACTAAACATTATTTTTTAAATAAAGTTTGTACCTAATCATATAAGACCGTTTTTTTTATGTGCAATATTTTTTTAAAAGAATCTCACTTTACTCAAATTAATCCAATCATTCCGTTGTCTAATCCATCAAATACAGTACAAATGCAAAGTCAACAGATGCATAAAAATAGACAATTCAATAGCACTTACTTTGAATTTCAGATGAGCAGTATATTTTTTTTTTCTGACAAATTTCAAAGTTTCTTTTGATGTCCCTATCCACTGTATCATGTGATAACCAATCACAGATTTATACATGTATATACAGTGAACTCTTGCACATATTCAGTAGGAGCTGATGCACATAAAAAGACTGTGCACAACTTGATACTGGAAGTAAATTTCATTCTCTGTCTACATTAAATTATAAAAGTTCAGATTGACTGTGCCACCATTGTAAAAAAACAATAATAATAATTTTCAAAGGGTCAATGAACTGCCACTCAAAAGGTAGGAATGTATTTAAAAATATTCTAGCAAACACTATTTTTAAATAATGTACACATCCTGCATCAAGGCTTTGCATAGATTATACATAGTATACATTGTGTGTCATCATTTTAATTACTGTAACCATGTGCAGCATAAAAACATAAAACAAAAAGAGTAATATGAAAGTCAAAATTAAACTTGATTCAGATAGAACATTTAAAGCTTTACAATTTACTTGTATTACCAAATGTACCTTTCTCTTGATCTCCTTTGTTGAAACTCAGCCCTGTTATATGAGTTTATACTGAAGTAGGTTCAAGAAAGTGCACTGATATTATAGGTAAAATATTGTTGCAAACACTGCTTATATAGGTCCAAATTTATTATAATTGCAGGTGGGCTAATTAGTGAACCGGTCCGCCTGCACATTTAACAAATGCCACCCCCTGCTCTACACAAACCAACTGTGCAATACCAGGGTATGCCAATCACCCAGAATGAGCATGTGTTTAGTGTAGGGGAATCTGATCTTGCCACCTCTATAGTGGCGGAGAGGCAAAAGAAGCAGTTACTGCTTCTTATATAATTTGCATTAGAGAGCCTGCTCCACATAGCTTTAAAGGCTGTAAATGCAGATTCAAATGTTCACCCTACCCTATAGAGTTCAAGATACATGCACACTCCTGAGTCTACCTCAGTATGCTCTCATGGAATAGAGCTAAGTGTCAACAAAGAAGACACAAATAAAAATGTAATTTGTGTAATAGAAGTAAATTGAAAAGGGAAAAGGAAAATAAAAAAATTAAACTTAAATTATTCACATAGAGCATGTAATAGTAAGACACTTTAAATCACTTATATTTTCAAATTGACTTTGTTTCCTTGGTATCCTTTTTGTTGATAAAGAATATGTACATATCCTACACTACTGGGAGCTATCTGGTGATTGGTGGCTACACATATTTGTCTCTTGTCATTGGCTCACTAAATGTGTTCAGCTAGCTTTAACTACATATGTGTTGAATACCTTTACAGTGGTTAAACACACAACTATATACAACCGTTATAAACAATAGTTCAGTAATAAAATGCTGTAACATACTAGAGCACTTTCATTTTGCACTTATATGTCGCTTTAATTTTGACTTCCATGTTCCTTTAGGAAAGTCTAGTGCAGTGCATCAAACATGGTGGAAGCCAGAGAACACAGCTCTTAAAAATCTTTTCTGTTCTGTTATCTAAAATGTTGTGTTATTATATATATAAGATCTGTGCAGAATACTTAGTGAGCCGTTATGGAGTAAATTGTTTATGCATATTGTAAAAGATTATTTTTTAATTTTTGTTTTATTTTGTATTGGATGGTTGCAGTCCCGCAGAGCGTTGCTGCCTCACAGAACATTGTGAGCCAACCAATTCAGAATGTCGTTGGGCAGCAGATGCAGAATGTCACTGGGCAGCAGATGCAGAATGTCACTGGGCAGCAGATGCAGAGTGTCACAGGACAGCAGTTGCAGAATATCTCAGGACCGCAAATACAGGGTGTCACAGCACAGCCTTTGCAGAGTGTCGCAACTCAACCGTTGCCAAGTGTAACACACTCCTCTACACAAAACCAACATACCCTTACTGTTCACACTCAGAGCATCACCCCACAGCAGTTTCTGACTACTGCCAGCACCTCGCCTGTCACCCCCCAAATCCAGCAGGTCCCGGTGAGTTAGAATTCTGTATTGAAATTCAACACTAAAAACCCACAAAGGTCCAGATTCAAAATATTTCCCTACTTGAGCACACATAAGTCATTCACAATAATTAAACTACTGGTGAGCCCAATAGGGATATACTTAAAATCTTGTTTGTTAGGTTAGGGCTGGGAAATTCTTGGTTGTCATTGAGCCACTGCTTTTAGAAATACAATTTTGACTATTATAATTTGATGTTTGTTTTTGGACTACTCCACATGTATCTTAAAAAAAATAAAACATCAAACAACCATTTTCTAGCTCCTAGGAGTTGTGGTTCCTCTGTTTTCTGAGAGGCTGAGTGCTTGAGGGCTAGATATGAGAAACTGCAATAGAACATGCAGTGAATTATTTTTAAGCAGTTATCCTAAAGTACTTACACCTCTATCTTTCTCTCCTTTTCTCTGTGGCAGGTTCTCCTGCAGCCTCATTTTATTAAAGCTGACTCACTGCTGCTTACTGGAGTTAAAACTTCTGGCATGACCTCACTGGGTACTACAACAACCATGCAGACCACGCCACTGCAAATGCCGGTGAGCACAGAGGGCAGAGTATGGGTTTAAGTTATCCCTTCTATACAGATAAATACCCTATTTTAATTTAAGTATTTTGGTAATACTTTCCTTTAAAATAATTTATCACAATTTCAGTATTGCTTTATTACATCGCTGATACAAACCCACATCTAGTAATTTAATTACTACTGTGGTTTAGTGCAAAACTGTGGGCTTATAAAAAATTGTTAGTTCACAGTGGAACTCATTCTATGTTCCAAGTTATTTCGTTATTACACTTTATAGCTTTATAGATGATATTTATATCTAATAAGAGGGATATCACTATTAATTTAGCTCAGCAAAGCTTTCTTTCTTTTTCTGATCTTGCGAGTTATCCAACAGACTCTGGTGAGTGGAGGAACCATATTGACCACAGTGATGGTGGACACAGACAAGCTGCCTATCAATCGTATTACTGCCAGTGGCAAAATGGCAATGCTGAATGGCAAAGGAGAAAAGCGCACAGCACACAACGCCATAGAAAAGCGCTACAGATCATCAATTAATGACAAAATTATAGAACTCAAAGATCTGGTGGTTGGAACAGAAGCAAAGGTAATTATTGCAAAATAGAAGGCATTAGATATTTTAAAGGGACATGAAACTCCAAATTTTTCTTAAAGGGACACTCAAGTCAAAATAAACTTTTAGGATTCAGATAGAGTATGCAGTTTTAAGACACTTTCCAATTTACTTCCATTATCAAATGTTGCAGTCTTTTTTTATATTCACACTTTGTGGGGAACAAGATCCTACTGAGCATGTGCACAAGCTCACAGGGTATACGTATACTAGTCTGTGATTGGCTCATGTCTGTCACATGATACAGGGGGCCGGAAAATTGGAGAAAAAATTAATTTGTCAGAAAAAAATTCTACTGCTTATTTGAAATTCAGAGTAAGTGTTATTACTGCATTGAGTGGCCCATTAAATGGTTCTGACATTCAATTTTAAACAGCTTTTAAATTTACTTCTATTATCAAATTTTCTTTTGTCCTCTTGATACCCTTTGTTGAAAAGCAGGGAAGTAAGCTCAGGAGCGTGCATGTGTCTGCAGCCCTATAGGGCAGCATTTTTGCAAGAATGTTATACATTTGCAAGAGCACTAGATGGCAGCACTATTGGCTCCAGACATTTGCACGCTACCTACCTAGGATATCTCTAAAACAAAGAACACTATGATAATGAAGCAAATGTGAAAATAAAAGTAAATTGGAAACCTTTTAAAAATTGTATGAGCTTTAAAATTTTAGTTTTAATGTCCCTTTAATGCAGGGTCCCCAGAACCTATCCTTTAAATCAGACTTCATCAAACTTGGCCCTCCAGAGGTTTTGAAACTACATTTCCCATGATGCTCAGCCAGCATATCAGCTGGCTGAGCATCATGGGAAATTGAGTTCCAAAACCTCTGGAGGGCCAAGTTTGAGGATGGCTGCTTTAAATCTACCAGTGGTCCTGGTTTAAAGGGACATTAACCACTAAATACGTTTTATAAACATAGTATTGAGGTTATTCCCCCCTCTCTCTAGTCATGGGTGCTGCCATGTTGAAATCTAGCTTTCCAAAATAGCAGCACCCATGATCAGAGGGAGGGGCATGAAATGTATTAAAGGGACATGAAACCCCAAAAAATTATTTTGTGATTCAGATAGAGAATACAATTTTAAACAACTTTCTAATTTACTTCTATTATCTAATTTGTTTCATTCTCTTGGTATCATTTGTTGAAGGAGCAGCAATGCACTACTGGTTTCTAACTGAACGAATGGGTGAGCCAATGACAATCGGTATATATACGCAGCCACCAATCAGCAGCTAGAACCTAGGTTCTCTGCTGCTCATGAACTTGCCTAGATCAGCCTTTCAGCAAAGGATAACAAGGGAAGTAAGCAAATTAACTAATAGAAGTAAATTGGAAAGTTATTTAAAATTGTATTCTCTATATGAATCAAGAAAGAACATTTTTGGGTTTAATGTCACTTTAAGTGTCCCTTTAAGGATTATCCACTTGTACTTGTTGTTTTCCAGCAGGGATAATCCTGAGACTAGGAGCTTTGAATGTTTTTGAAGGCTGGATTTATTTGTATGTCGATAATGTGCTAGATTTTTTCTCTTAAAGGGACGTGAAACACTTTAAAATAATAATCTATATTCAAGATAATATAATAATTGAATGTAGTATAAAATGTTTGATTATTCTTAATTGGAAACAAATAATGTGGAAAACATTGATTATTTGTTTAGTTTCTGTTTTGTATCTTGTGTTAGTGTAGAAAATTGTGCATTTCCCATTCTCTTTAGATAGGTTGAAAAGCATATTGTCTAACCTAGGTTTCCTTTAAAATGCATAAACCAGCTACATCTGAGACAACTATTACTTAGAGCAGTGGACACTACTTATTTACTTATAGCCATAATTGACCAAAATTTAAAGGGACAGGATTTTTTGTAGCCTTGCAATACATTAGTGGGTGTGTTTTAAAAAATGTTCTGAATGCGTTAGGACCTTGTTTGCTGCACATGTTTTTCAATAGCTCTCCCCACCGCTTGCCTTATTTGGAAGAGCCATTGTGAACTGGAGTAGATAATGCTAGCCACATCCATTATGCTAACTATTGTTTTGCACTTCCCAATATGACAATCTCTTCTGAAGCGCAAACCGCTGCTAATTCAATCAGCAGCACTAGTTGTACATTGAATTAGAGCATTTCATTTTTTGACTATTATGTCCCTTTAAGGGAGGTAAGGTTAACAATCCAGAGTTTTAAAAAGATAAATACACATTAAATACATGCGTACAGATCAGATGAGCCTATGGAGCAAATTCATATTAGCCACTTTGATGCTTGACAAAGCTGCTGAGCATTGCTTTTAAATTCATTACAGCCCTTTCTGGCATCAAATGGTCTTACTCGAACCATTAGCACTGACATTTCTTCAGTATGTGTATGATCTGTGACATTGTTTAAGCAAAATGTCATAGGTGGCAAGATCATCTGTAGATGGTTGATGTTTCTGAAGACTGAAGCTAATCTATTGGCCCTGGTAAAATGGCAATCACATAAAAACCCTGAAAGCAACCACAGGAGGCAAAATTCACAACTAGTCAGTACCAAACTGTCAAAAGGGGGCGTCCGCTAAATATTATGAAAAAAACTACAGTACATTTATATAGTACAATGCACCAGTGGCGTATTTAGGTTTTGTGCTGCCCTAGGCACTCAAAATATTGCTCCCTTCACCCCAAGGTTTTAGGCCTTATTTAGCCATAATATGTTTTGGTCTGAGTATAATGTGATTTTTTTTAATGGCATTTCCAAGATAAAATTTCACACACATACACCTCTAAATTGTAAGATCCATAGGCAATCTCTTATTATACCTCCTCTAGAATGTAAGCTCTTTAGGCAAAATCTCCCATTATATACCTGTATAATACTTCAAAAATAACTGTAAGCTTCTTACAAATAAAGACACAAAAAAGTGTTGTCCCCTCCCTTGTCTGCCGCCCTAGGCAAGTTCCTTGTTTGCCTAGGTCAAAATACGCCCCTGCAATCCATAAATACAGAGGTATCATATAAACAAATTGAGCTTACTAATAAGCTGAAAGCTACATGAATATGCAAGTCAGAAAATACACTTCAGGTATAAAAAAAACATACAAATATTATAAGAATAAAAAATCTCCTTGTAAGCAAACAGCTCTGAGGATATTTAATGCAAAAGAAGGTACCTCACCGTGCAGTAACACCAGCTAAAATATTCGTAAAGGAAAAAGGAAATTCACTAACAATTTGTAAAGCACCAGGTGGCATCTCTTAGAGTCACTCAGGTGAACTCAGTCCGGTGTGGCAGCAACCGCACACCATAAGAGACCAAAAGACTGCTAATTTAGGAGTAATAAATAGAACCCCCCAGAAAAATAAGAATAAATACCCGACCACAGCGGGCAATATTCAATAGTTTATTATTGTTAAAAAACTATTTTATCGCATTTCTTCATGCATAATAATATAATACAAACCGGCCCATATAAAATAAAATAAAAAACCTAGATCTCATTCCTTCACATATAGGTCAGTTCTGCAATACGCTTACAATTTGTGTACAAATGCTGAGTACGTTAAATGTATTTCATTAAAACATTTTATTATTGCACAAATGTTTCTTTGTGTTTAACATCACATAAAGCATTGCTGCTCTTGAGCAGGGCACTGCCCGTGAGCCAATTAGAAGTGAGACTTATGTAGCCGCAAACACTGGCATGCCCTGTTTAAAGGTATAGTCAACACCAGAATTGTTGTTGTTGTTTAAAAAGATAGATAATCCCTTTTATTACCCATTCACCAGCTTTGCTTAACCAACACAGTTATATTAATATACTTTTTACCTCTGTGATTACCTTGTATCTAAGCCTATGCAAACTGCCCCCTTATTTCAGTTCTTTTGACAGGCTTGCATTTTAGCCAATCAGTGCAGACTCCTAGGTAACTTCACGTGCGTGAGCTCAATGTTATCTAATATTATAACACACACAAACTAACTCCCTCTAGTGGTGAAAAACTGTCAAAATGCATTGTTTAAAGTTGGCCTTCAAGGTCTAAGAAATTAGCATATGAGCCTACCTAGGTTTAGCTTTCAACTAAGAATACCAAGAGAACAAAGCAAAATTGGTGATAAAAGTAACATGGAAAGTTGTTTAAAATTACATGCCCTATCTGAATCATGAAAGCTTATTTTTTACTTGACTGTCCCTTTAAGACTAGCTCAGGATCAAGCATAGTGCTTGTTAATAATGTCCTTAATCCGTGCAAAGAGGTTAAACAATTTATTAATAACGGACAGTAATACAATAATTAATTAATTAGATCATTTTATATATTTACTAACATATCACTTTAATAAAAATGATCATGTAATCGTGTGTGTGTATATATATATAAAATTGTATTTCTTTGTAGAAATGTAAATATTTATTGTTGTGTGATAAAGATAACTAAAAATAATAAATTGAACAATAACACAATACACTACATTGAGGGCTAACTCTTTATCCTTTTGTCTAGCTAAATAAGTCAGCCATTTTGAAGAAGACGATTGACTACATCCGCTTTCTTCAACAAAATAACCTGAAACTTAAACAGGAAAATATGATGCTGAAAATGGCTGCTCAAAAGAATAGTAAGTTAACATTTTCTGTCACTTTTCATTTCATGTTGAAGAATACTATGTCTTTTGTTGAGTTCCCATCAGGAGCTCTGTATTGTATTATTCTTATTTTTGTGACTCCTGAATCCTATTTGGAATGTTGTTGCTTTACTTCAATTTTTCCAGTAGAAGTGATATTTACAGGTTACTGTTCATTGATGGTTACCTCTAAATAAAAAGATCAATGTAATCTCTGTTTTTCTCTCTAGATACCTTGAAGGACCTTGTGGCCGGAACTACGGGTACAATGGATGGAGTTAAAACTGAGATGATGGATGTGTTAACCCCTCCACCCTCAGACATGGGATCCCCTTCACACAGTGGCAGTCCTCTATCCCAGTGCAGCAGTGACTCCGAGCCAGAGAGCCCATACTGCGAGGAAGCTAAGGTGTTTGGGTTAATCTGTGTCCTACTACAAATTCTTACACTTACATGTTTGGTATGTCTGGTAATTCATACAATTACACTCTGCTCAGGGGGCATAAATATATGGGTCTCAGAAGTCCCAATCACGACTGGACCCACACCTCTAGGCATCCCACCTGGCTGTGCAGTTAGTATTGATTTTGCTACATTTGGGCCTGGTGAGGATTTGGTTCCACCTGGACCATGCCTGGCCCCTCTGTGTGCTTACCTCGCATGTAACATGGGGCTCACAGTGTAAGAAAGTGTGTGGCTTTGCCTTACAGATATGGTGGCAGGGTTGTTAAGATGGCTATCACACTATGGCCATACAGAAAAACCTTCGGCCATATTTGTACAGGAAGGCTGCATGAATTCATATCTTCCGGCATGAACTACCCAAGGTTGAAGGATGACTCACAATTACAGAGAAACATCTCCTAAGTGACTGCTGGCTTGTTTTAGCTTTTTCCCTGGGGCTCAGCGAGGTTTAGTTGACTTAGAAACAAAGTAGTGAAAACTGATTAACCCCCTATCAGTGCCACCCTCTGCCCTTGTTATGAAGCTTTATGCCAACTGTTGCTTCTAACCCGAATTGTAACCACATACGCACAAATATACAGTGACATGCATTATAAATTCACGGACACCAGATAATAATGCTCTGATTTTGCTTTCTGGCTTCGTTAGGTCAAAGTTAAGCAGGAGCTTCCCTCTACACCTAACTCAGGGATGCTGGATCGTTCACGTATGGCCCTATGTGCCTTTGTGTTCCTCTGCCTCTCTTTCAACCCCTTGTCTTTCCTGATGGCTAGCTCTAGAAGCCATGAGACGATAGACAGTGGTACGTTCCACAGCAGCGGCAGGAGCATGCTGGAAGTCGGATCCTCAGGTATCTGCTTAATTATTTATTTTGTGCCTTAAAAATTATGGATAGATAATTTAATTATGTCATTTTTGTTTAACATCCTATTGCTTTTATAATTTAATAAATGTTTGAGATCTTAAAAACAGGAATTATATATGCAAGTTTTGATCTGTTGGTATTAGATTTAAAAACAAATGTAGACCAGAATTCACAACAGTTGGGAGCTATCTACAAAGTTTTTTTGAAGGTGCATTTTGTTGTATTATTTATTATATTTGCTTCACTTGACTGGCTAAGAGAGAAAGATGGAAAAAAGGAAAAAAAGAAGGTTGAGAAAATTGAAGGGAGAAAGAAATTAAAGGGATAGTCTGGTCAAAATGAAACTTATAAAGTTGCTTAAAATGGAAGGCTCTATCTTTTACTCCTATTATTAATTTTTCTTTATTTGAAAAAGCAAGAATTTAAGCTTAGGAGCTGACCCATTTTTGATTCAACACCTGGGTAGGGCTTGCTGATTGGTGTCTAAATGTAGCCACCAATCAGCCTCTTATTGGCTGCAGTGACTGCTGCTGGTAGAAAAAACAAACAAACAAAAAAACAAAAACCTTTTTGATTGTGTGTATATGGGGCCATGATTAGGAGACACTACAAGTATTATTTTAAATTCTTAGTTTTCCAAAATTAAAACACACAAATTATTATTATTATTTTGTCTGAAACGTTTTGGTTTTTAAAAAACAGCCGATATCACTTTTATGTCCTTTTTAAAGCATTTTAGAAGATAAAACAGGAATTAAAATGACAGTCAAGTGATGAAGACAAAAATGATAACTAGGGGTGTTATTTAAAGGGATAGAAAAGTAAAAATTAAGCTTGCGTGATTCAGATAGAGCAGGTAATTTTAAGACTCTTTTCAATTCACTTCTATTCTCAAATGTGCTTTGTTCTCTTGGTATCTCTTGTTGAAAAAGAATATGCACATATACTACACAAGTGGAAGCTACCTGCTGATTGGTGCCTGCACACATTTGTCCCTTGTGATTGGCTAACTAGATGTGTTCAGCTCGCTGCCAGTAGTGCAATGCTGTTCCTTCATCAAAGGATAACAAGAGAATAAAGCAAATTTGATAACAGAAGTAAATTGGAAAGTTGTTTACAATTGTATGTTCTATCCAAATCATGAAAGAAAATGTTGGTGTTTCCTATCCCTTTAAAAGGGACATAGATATAAAGGTTGGTGGGGGAAAGGGAAGACGGCTACAGGAGAAAAAAAAAGATTTAAAAAGTGACAAACAAAAGATGGGAGATGAGAAATCTCGTATAACATGGCAGATAATGAGACATGACGGCAGTAGACAGGGTGTGACTGGCCAGTAAGTCTTATGGCTATGTTAATATACTCAAATGACAACAGATAGAATAGGAAAAGAGATATATTGGGAGAGAGCAGAGATTTGGGGTTTTAGAAAGATATACAATAAGAACTATATTTTAGGAGCAGCCGTTAATATCCCACACTTTTTGTGGAAAAGGATTACAATGTTTTATTTGTACGAAATAACAGGCAGGACTTGGCCACAAGCACTTGAATAGTTTTTATTTTTCTATAATGGTAGATTGACCGGTTTCTGGATGTTATACATTTATTCCTCTTCATCTTGCAGAGCCCTCCTCTTGGTCTAGCTGGCTGGCTCCCTCCCTCTTCCTCTGGCCCATTAACATAGGGATTGTATTGGCTGTCTTCATCCGACTATTCATTTATGGCGAACCGATTACCCGTTTACACTCTGAGTCATCCGTCCTCTTTTGGTGTCACCGGAAACAAGCAGATTTTGACCTTTCTCGGGTAAGAAAGCCAGGGAGCCACTGTGGGTGTAGAGATTTGCAGTCTATTACATTGTCAATGGACAAGAACCAATAAATCTCAGTTTTGCACCTAAAAACTTCCATCACATTATTACACAACTGAACACAGCTTCTGTTTGTATAATGGGTAATTTCATATGCAGGGGAGGGGGGGGGGTTCTGTTATCAGCCCCTTTCAGTTGGTGTACCAGGCTTATCTCAACAGTGTTAAATTGGGAGCTTCTAGGTAAGTTTTTAAAGGTTTTACACTGAATTTTTAAATAAGTATATGTGCATATTATTCTTTATAGTAGTGTCTATTACATGTAGTTAAATGAAAATTGGTGTATACTGCCTTTAAGATAGTTCTAAAAATCTGTTTGGTAACAGGATCCTTAGACCTGGAATGTAAATCTCATCGATCCTGAGATCACTATTTTCCATGAATTTAATGCAAATAATACTTAGTATACTTGATAAAATCCCATGGACTCAAAGTACCAAGGATATGTACAATGGAAACAGGTGCAAAGATAGTGTACGCTCATCCAAAATCTAACACAAATAGCAATGGAATTCTAGTTGCAAAAAAGTGACATTTTGGAATTGCCATGCAAAAAGCATTTTATTGTAGCAGTCAGGCAGCTTGCATAGGTTGCTAGAATTTCTCACCCCTTGTCTCACACCTATCGCTTCCAACCTCACTCTATCAGCCTATTGGATCATCACAGACTAAGCAGTGGGCAGATATGGTTATAGAATACATACACAACTGCATAACTGATCATATAAGCACAAAATTACAACTCCATACACGTTTCAGCATACACAGCTCTTCCTCAGAGAAAATGAGAAAAAAAAATCGCATTTCTTGCAAAAGAACTTTCTAGGATTCACTTTTTAATGTTTTTTTTCTGTTCTCAATATGATTTAAAACATTGATGTTTTAAGAAAATGTACAGATATAGTTTTAAAGGGACGTTAAATGTATATTTAGTTATTGCTTTTAAAAGCTGGCATTTTGTAGTGCATTACAGGTTTTTCTTTCATTTTAGCTTTAAAAAAAGTTTTTGTTTCTATTCTGTCACTTCCCATCAATAAAGTTGTAGGAATTGTCTTTATTTGCCAATGAGCAAACTCTCAAGATAAGTTGTGCAAAAACGCACTCTTTCTTGTTAGTTTCCAAATAATCAGTTTAAACTTTTAAAAATATTTTTAACATGTTTAAGTAGTGCACTTTCATATGCATGATAGAAATTATTTTAGTATAATGTTCCATTAAAGGGACAGTCTACTCCAAAATTGTAATTGTTTAAAAATATTGGTAACCCCTTTATTATCAATTCCCCAACTTTGCACAACCAACATTGTTATATTAATATACTTTATAACGTTTAAAACTCTAAATTTCTGCCTGTCTCTAAGACTCTACAGACAGACTCTTATCTCAGTGCATGTTATAGCTAATCACAGCAAGACACTGCTAGTTCATGTGTGTCATAAAGATAACATTGTGCTTACTCCTGTGGAGTTATTCATGAACCAGCACTAATTGGCTTACATGTAAATAGCACTGAGATAAGGGGGGAGTCTGCAGAGGCTTAGATACAAAGTAACCACAGAGGTAAAACTTATATTAATATTACCGCAATTGTTATGCAAAACTGGGGAATGGGTTATAAAGGGATTATCTATCTTTTTAAACAATAACATTTTGGAGTAGACTGTCCCTTTAAGTAATGGGATTCAATCCTTTAATGTTTGTGGCAGGGAGTAAAGGATTTCATTTTACTGTGGTCTTGTTTCAGGGAGATTTTGCTCAGGCCTCTCTACAACTCTGGACAGCTCTAAAAGCTTTAGGAAGACCCCTCCCCACCTCCAACCTAGATCTGATCTGCAGCGTGATGTGGTCTTTGATCCGCTATGTACTGCAACGGTTGTGGGTGGGACGCTGGCTGGCAGCAAGAGCTGGGGGTTTCCGCAGTGACCACCAACTGAAGGATGATGTGCGGAAAGGCTGCAGAGACGCTGCTCTAGTGTATCATCGCTTGCATCAGCTGCACATGACAGGTATATATAGGTTGCCACGTTATATTGCTATACGCTATTTGTATACATTCTATGCAAAACCAGCTCATCTAGAGTATTTATTTAATAGTACATATTTTATTATTCTCTATGTCATAATTCTGTGATTGAAAGAACAATGACTAAGAAAACCCCTCTTAACTTTTATTCATTTAAAAATGTTTGTGTATAAATTCACTTAGATGGTGATCAAACTGTTGGCACTGACAGCTTCCTATCTGGCTCCATTAGCCTCATGAATAAAGCACATAAAAATCATTTAAATTTTATAAAAGTTCAGTCTGTACTAACCAATGACTTTTAAATAGCACTTCAGTATCTTAAAGGTACAATAAAGTCAAATTTAAACCAGAGCTGACCTAGGTTTACGCTTCAGCAAAGGATAATAAGAGAATTAAGCAAATTTGCTTATAGTAGAATATAGGAAAGTTACTGGAAAATTGCATGTTATATCTGAATTATAAAATCTTAAAGGGACATGAAATCCAAAAATTTTCTTTCTTTTATTCAGATAGAGAATACAATTTTAAACAACTTTTTCCAATTTACTTCTATCTAATTTGCTTCATTCTCTTGGTATCCTTTGTTTAAGAAGCAGCAATACACTACTGGGAAGTAGCTGAACACATGGGGTAAGCCAAGCATATATGTGCATCCACCAATCAGCAGCTCCTGAGACTATCTAGGTATTCTTTTCAACAAAGGGCACCAAGAGAACAAAGCAAATTAGCTAATGGAAGTAAATTGGAAAGTTGTTTAAAATCACATGCTCTGTTTGAATCATGAAAGAAAACAAATTTGGGTTTCATGTCCCTCTAATTTTGAATTTACTGTCCCTTTAAAGTTCTAGACAACAGATAAATGAGTAGATATTGCAACAACGGGTAACCAACAGACCTGTTTCCTTTGCCAAACTGATAATCGTAAATAAATAATATTGTGTTTTTAAGTGCTCTGAAGCTTTTTATTTAGTTTGTAGTGAGTATTTGAAGTATTTTATTAAAAAAATCATTTAAAGCATTTACTTAAAGGACGGGTAAATACAGTAGATTTGCATAATCAGCAAATACATGATAACAAGATAAAACAATAGCACTTAGTCTGAACTTCAAATGAGTAGTAGATTTTGTTCTGACAAATTTCAAAGTTATGTATATTTCCACTCCCCCTGTACCATGTGACAGCCATGAGCCAATCACAAATGCATATACTTATCGTCTGTGAAATCTCGCACATGCTCAGTAGGAGCTTGTGACTCAAAAAGAGTAAATATAAAAAGACTGCACATTTTATCAATGGAAGTGAATTGAAAACTTGTTTAAAATTTAAATGTTCTATCTGAATCATGAAAGTTTAAGTTTGACTTAAGTGTCCCTTTAAGGTGTTTGACTCTGACATCTTTGACATCTCTTTGCAGATCACGATTTGATTATCAGGATTACCAACAATTTGTTTGATATTGGTAGGGGGGAGACATTTTATAGGATAGCTTTACTAGAAATTAGGTTGGTTATTTATATTATTAATAATAATAATATTTACAGTATGTTTTAAATGTTGTAATGTTAACCCTTTGATGACAGGGTTAATTTGTCAACATCGGAACAATGTTCTGATGTAAACAAATTGAAATCCTACGATCGTGCACGCGATCGCAAGATTTCAATGATGGGATTGGGTCGGGGGGGGGGGGGCCTGTGACGATAGGCACGCCCTCCAGACTGCGATCACATCATCTGAAGCGCAGTTGGCTTTAGGACAGCCAACGGTTATGACGTTCTATTTCGTCGTAACGGCACTAAAGCCCAGTGTAATTATGGCGGAATAGAACGGCATAATGGCGTTAAAAGGTTAAAGAGATGTTAAACTTACAATTTGACTCCCCTTAAAATATTGTCCTTAGTGGAAAAAACAACAACTTTGCAACAAACCTTCATTATTTATTTTGCTTGGCTTTTCCTATTAAAAGACTAACCATACATTATTTAACCCCTTAACGACAGCCAATATTCCCTGTACATGGCTGTCATTTTCAGTTGCCCAATGCCTTCTGGAGTGAGGCATGTTGTAATTGTGCGTCTTGCCGCTTTCGGATCGAACCTGCAATATTACTGGCCCAAAAACCCCTAAGGAACATGTGACATATACGTCTGTGTCATTAACGGGTTTAAGTGGCAGTTTTAAATGCTTTAAAAATATTTATTGGGTGTTTTAAGCATGAACTTCAACTGATACTTGCATATCTATTGCTCACTGGCTGATAATGATACATGGGTGCTCATTGGCTTACAGGGACAACTGTTACAGAAAAAGTTGGTTTACTAAACATATGAATATCCAAACAACTGAGCTTTTTTGAGGCTCATGTCTCTTTAAACACATCTTAAAATACATAAAATCAAAGCTGGTAGTCCAACTTCCTCTTATTGCAATGAGAACTTTTTTTAATCAACCCATAGGGTAGTCCTTTGCTTTTATCTCTTCTATATGAGGAGGTAACTTGCAGTTCTTAAAGGGACAGTCTACACCAGAATTTGTATTGTTTAAAAAGATAGATAATCCCTTTATTTACCATTCCCCAGTTTTGCATAAACAACACAGTTATATTAATATACTTTTTACCTCTGTGCTTACCTTGTATCTAAGCCTCTGCAGACCGCCCCCTTATCTCAGTTCTTTTGACAGACTTGCATTTTAGCCAATTAGTGCTCTCTCATAAGTAACTCCCTGGCATGAGCACAATGTTATTTATATAAAACGCATGAACTATTGCCCTCTAGTTGTTAAAAAAATGTCAAAATGCATTCAGATAAGAGGCGGCCTTCAAGGGCGAAGACATTAGCATATGAGCCTACCTAGGTTTAGCTTTCAACTAAGAATACCAAGAGAACAAAGCAAAATTGATGCTAAAATTAAATTGGAAGGTTGTTTAAGATTACATGCCCTATCTGATTCATAAACGTTTTATTTTGACTAGACTGTCCCATTAAAGGGGCATAAAACACCTTGTAACTACAAGACTTTACTGTAGTCTTGCAATAAATTTAACATATCATCCGAGTTTGGAAACTTTCTGAATACACTAATACCTGGTTTGCTTAAAGGATCACTCAATGCAGTAGAATTACATAATTAAGAAGTACATAATAAAAATACAATGCAATGACCCCTACTCTGAATTTTAAATAAGCATTAGATTTTTTTCTGATAAATTTTATTTTTTCTCCCATTTTCCGGCCCCCTGTATCACTTGACAGACATTAGCCAATCACAGACAAGTATACGTATACCCTGTGAGCTTGTGCACATGCTCAGAAGGATCTTGATCCCCAGAAAGTGTGAATATAAAAAGATTTGATAATGCAAGTAAATTGGAAAGTGTCTTAAAACTGCACGATCTATCTGAATCATTAAAGTTTATTTTGAGTTGAGTGTCCCTTTAAAGGAAATAAAACACAAAATTGTACTTTCATGATTCAGATAGAGAATACAATTTTAAACAGCTTTCTAATTTACTTCTATTGTCAAATTTTCTCTGTTTTCTTATTATCCTTTGTTGAAAAGCAGGAATGTGCATGTGTCTCAGGAACTATACGGCAGCAGTTTTACAACAATGTTATACCTCAGCAAGAGCACTAGGTGGCAGCACTATTTCCTGTCATGTAGTGCCTCAGACATATGCATGCTACATATCTAGATATCTCTTCAACAAATAACAACATGAGAATTAATAGTAAATTGGAAACATTTTTAAAATTGTATTTTCTATCTGAATCACAAAAAAAAATGCTGTGTTTCGTGTCCCTTTAAATATTTTTGTAATGGCCAAGCCCCCAAACATTCACCTTATGTGAAGGAGCCAATCAGGATTTGTTAAAAGAGTTGCATAATTAGCATTTTGTTAAGGTTTTAAAAGCCCCTTACCTATCTCCTCTGCTAAGACTAATCAAGGACACATAAGAATGAGTTTCTCCTGTGATCACACAATGACTGGCTTGTGATGGTTGAAATATGATTATCCTATTGTCATGAAACTGGAAAAAACACAATTTTTAAGAGTTTAAATTACAAGAAGAGACAATAAAAATATATTGCAAAGTTTCTTTACTACACATAAACACTTTATATTACAGTCTCAAAGTGTGTTCAAGTCCCTTTAAAGGGACAGGAAACCCCAACATTTTCTTTCATTATTTGGCTAGAACATACAATGTTAAACAACTTTTCAATTGACTTCCTTTGCCAAATTGGCTTCATTCTCTTGTTATCCTTTGCTGAAGACTACTGGCAGCTAGAACACATCTAGTTAGCCAATCACAAGAGACAAAAGTATGCAAACACCAATCAGCAGCTAGTGTAAGATATGTGCATATTCTTTTTCAACAAGGGATACCAAGAGAACAAAGCCCATTTGAAAATAGTAGTGAATGTAAAAGTGTCTTAAAATAACATGCGCTATTTGAATCATGCAAGTTTATTTTTTACTTTCCGATCCCTTTAAATTTCCCTATTACCCCGGCACTCCTGTGCATTATTACATGATCACTTAAAGAATTTAGCTTTTTCTGTAATAGGTGTATTTTAATCATGTGGTTATCTCTATCCTCGTGTTTAGGAAAACATGCAAGCGGCCATCTGTCTGCTATAAATATGGCACTGAGTGCTGTCAATCTGGCAGAATGTGCTGGAGACACCATCTCGGTGGCAACACTGGCAGAGATTTATGTCGGAGCAGCTCTGCGTGTCAAGGCCAGTCTGCACCGCAGATTTCACTTCCTGGCGGTAAGGAAAACACATTGCTCCTAACTCTCTCACTGCGGCCCACACTGACCTCTCCACTTCATGCATTTTCCTTCTGATCTGTCTGTTTATTCAGTTTTTTCCCCACTTCACTTGCATTTTCCTTCACATATGAGCAAAATTCATAAGGTATTTTCTACACTTATGTTCACTGTTCTCCATTTTTTTGTGAATAATCTGCATAGAATAGTTTGCAAATTTGTGAAGCTGGAGAAAGATCATAGGGAATTTAATGCACAGTAGGGATGGGCGAATGTGCAAATTTCCGAATTCGAATGTTAGAAGTTCGAATGTTACCAAAATTCGAATTACAAATCCGAATGTTAATACGAACGAATATTCTTAACAATTCTATAATCGAATGCAATTTACAGTTTTCGAATGTCACTTTCGAATTCGAATGTTTATAATTAGATCGAATGTCCACATTCGAAATTTCGAATTTAACATTCTATTTAACAAATACTATTCAGAAGTTCAATAGTTCATGTGGTAGGGAATCTAGTAAATTGATACAAATATATCAACTCGAATGTTTCTATTTCGATCGATTATTGCATAATTGGAATATTACATTTAAATAAAGCATTAGAAATACTATTACAAATATATAAATTCGAATTCGAATATTGCATAATTTGAATATTACATTTAAAGAAAGCATTAGAAATACTATTACAAATATATAAATTCTAATTTTTCGAAACTAATATTTTCAAATGTAATCGTAAAATTCGAAACTGAACATTCGAAAATCGAATGTTAGAATGTTATGTAAACATTCAAAATTCGATTTGAACGAACGTGTTAAAATTCTTTTCATTTTTCGAATGTTGCAAAACATTTGCCCATCCCTAATGCACTGTCTCAGTCTACCAGTCTTACACAAGGACGTTGTAGGCTAAAGATGCGTTAAAGTTCCCATACTGGCACATATATATTATATCTTTTCCTCTCTCCCTGCAGCGCTTCTTCCTGTCCAGCGCTCGTCAAGTGTGCCTGGCACAGAGTGTGACTATACCCCCTGCCATGCAGTGGCTGTGCCATCCTCTGGGACATCGCTTTTTTGTGGATGGAGATTGGAGCGTAAGGAGCTCTCCCCGTGACAGTATCTACAGCACAGCAGGAAGTACAGGTATGAATCGATCACTTTAAAGCAAAGGAAAATGACATAAAAAAATAAATATAGTTATTCCCAAAGATCCTACTGTTTATATTGTATTAATAAGTATGTTTGGATTTAGATAATAATGAAAGGGACAGTAAAGTCATAATTAGACATTCATGATTTAGACAGAACATACAATTTTAAACAACTTTCCAATTTACTTCTATTATTTAATTTGCTTCATTCTCTTGTTATCCTTTGCTGAAAGGTTTATCTAGGAAAGCTCAGGAGCAGCAAAGAACCTAGGTTCTAGCTGCTCATTGGTGGCTACTGGCTGCATAAATATACTGATTGTCATTGGCTCGCCTATGTGTTGTTAATTAGAAACCAGTAGTGCATTGCTGCTCTTTTAACAAATAATACCAAGAGAATGAAGCAAATTTGATAATAAAAGTAAATTGGAAAGTGGTTAAAAATTTGGCCAATCTGAATTATGAAAAAACAATGTTGGTTCTCATGTCCCTTTAATACTTAGTTAAATCATGTGAACAAGGCAATATATGCTAAAGCAGTAATTTTTGGTGTATTTATTAATCAAGCTTATTTTGTGAAATGTATATATTGTTCTTAAAACATAAATATTATTGAGGAAAAAATAAATAAATAAAAATAGTCTGAATACATTTAGTGTTGATGTTTTAGTTGTTTTACTGAGAAAATGCAGCTAAAAATATTATCCTTGACTGATTACTATATTAAAGTTTTGTTAATAGATATTTTACCTCACCAAAATATTCAGAACATTATTTTGGCTTATTCCAGGTTGGGTAATAACTATAATAATTTCTTCTCATGATAATAGTAAATTATACCCCACCCTGAATAGGTTATGCATTTTTCATGGCTTTGATTACTATCTATTATCAGATTCAAGGTAAATTACTTTTCCAAAATATATTTCAGGTCAATTTATATTATAATTCTTCATAGTACTTTTGAGATTATCCCCATATTTTTATTATTTGATGTAACCAAATAAGCCATTTAAAATGAACTATTGACACGGAAAAAAAAAAAAAAAAAGATATCCCTGACGTGTTTCACACATTGCTTTTAAGAGTTGTCCCCTCTGATGAAGAAATAAGTTGAAATGTGTCAGAGTTTCTTTTTTGTTTATTTTAATCAGTAGCTTATTTTTAACCCCTGTATACCTGATACCAGTGTACACATAAAGGTATCATTTATATACAGTTACTTGAATTTTGAAAGGGACATTGTACTCATTTTGCTTGTTTTTTTTAATATGAAAGAGCAGCCCTAAAACATATTGATTGCTCTGACTGAAAAATAAGAAGAGCCGTTTACATTTAAACTAAAACTAATACAGCATATCCGTTACATATTTTCTACTAATGCTCATTGGTTGATAGGAAGTTGCTGCTAATGATTATCTAATAGGAAGAAATAATTGTAAGTATTAACAAAAAGAATCTAACAGATTTTACTTAACCCTTTAACGCCGTTAGGACGTTGTATTTCGTCTGAATTTTGCTGGGATTTAGCGCCGAAGGACGAAATACAACGTCCTAACCGCTTGGCTTTCCTGAAGCCACTGGCGCTTCCCTGTTGGGATCGCGGTCTGGAGGTCGTGCCTAGCATCCTAGGGACGCCCCCCTGATGTGATCCTATCATTGAAATCTCGTGGTCACGTGCACGATCACAAGATTTCAATTTGTTTACATCTTTCAAATGTACTTCTATTAGTTAATTTGCTTCCTTCTCTTGTTATCCTTTGCTGAAAGGATTATATAGGAGAGTTCAGGAGCAGCAAAGAACCTAGGTTCTAGCTGCTGATTGGTGGCTGCGTATATATATATATATATATATATATATATACCAATTGCAATTGGCTCACCCATGTGTTCAGTTAGAAACCAGAAGTGCATTGCTGCTCGTTCAACAAATGATAACAAGAGAATTAAGCAAATTTGATAATAGAAGTAAACTGGAAAGTTGTTTTAAATCGTCTGTTCTACCTAAATCATGAAAGGAAATTTTTGGGTTTTATGTCTCTTTAATGATAGAACATTTTTGAATACAATTTCCCTTTTAATCAACATGCATGTAAGTTTGTAGTATTTTTCTCCTGATATTGGATATCACTTTGTTTGGGGACAGTGGACCCTTTGGCTCAGGTGACACAGGCATTCCGGGAGCATCTTCTGGAGAAGGCTTTGTATTGTGTGGCTCAGCCAGAGCAGAGCAAACCCATGGCCGAGGGAGAAGGGTAAGTGTTCCGCGCGCAGATTGTTCATTCCATTTATTCGCTTGGGTTCACACTTGTCGCTTTTGTGCGACACACTCTCTGCCATGACCATCAATCTTGTTTAGTGCCCGTTTCCCTTTAGATAGAATGTCATTTATTACACTAAGCACCCAAAACAAACAAGAAATTGCATATATCCATATCACAAAAAGTTTTATATATATCACTGATATGTGAAAGTGCCCTGCTTCTATCACATGATGCAACAATGCACACGTACCAAAATGGCGGCACCCAGTATAAGGTACAGGAATAAAAACCATAGCATGGTTGGTAGTAACCATGGTGCTGTAGTTAAACCCAACTGATTAATGTCCCTTTTACACTGCTATAACCCGCCCAGCCATTGGTTACACACTTTAGCTGACCTATTTAGGTTCCAACATGGCAGCACATCATTGCTTTATATGCACTAAAACGTTTACACTAATTTCTGCAATATTTTCTCGCACTTCTCTCTTACACGGTCTTGACTCTGTGTTTACTCTGCATGGTTCTCTTCACTCGGCTTTGTTCCTCATCTCATTCTCCTGGTTTTATTTCCTTGCAGGGAATTTTCAGACGCTCTGGAATACCTGCAGCTGCTGAATGGATGCTCTGATGCCGCATCTGTTCCTAATCACACCTTCTCCATTAGCTCCAGCATGGCTGCTGTCACAGGTAAACAGTGGGGTAAAATTGGATACACGTGTTATATTTTCCATTTTGTGGATAAATAGATATGAAAAATGAATTATGGTGCAGTCCTTCATTTCTGCTTTGAGGATATGGATCTAGACTAGAATGTCCCTTTAAATATTTCCCCTATTAACCTCATCAATGGTTTAGTTGTGATTGGTGACCAGGTAGGGATGAATTGCTGCCTGTATATGTTGTTAAGCTGCATGCACATTCTCCTATGTATACCACACTTGTGGGTGATGTTACTGATTTGCTTTGAGTATGTTAAGTTAAAAAATTGTCATGTGGCCTGCTCATGGAACCTCCTTTCATATTGTCAACTTCTCATGCAGCCTTCTGCCATAATGGCAAGTGCTCATGCGGCTTACCGCTATAATGGCAACTGCTCATGAGGCCTACTACAGTAATAGCAACTGTTAATGAGGCCTACACCATAATGGCAACGGCTCATAAAGCCTACTGACGTAATGGCAACTGCTCATAAGGTCTACTTCCATAATGGCAACTGCTGATGAGGCTTACTGACATGATGGCAACTGCTCATGAGGCCTACTGACATAATGGAAACTGCTCATGAGGCCTGCTACCGTAATGGCAACTGCTCATGAGGCCTACTGACATAATGGCAACTGCTCATGAGGCCTACTACCATAATGGCAACTGCTCATGAGGCCTACTACCATAATGGCAACTGCTCATGAGGCCTGCTACCGTAATGGCAACTGCTCATGAGGCCTACTGACATAATGGCAACTACTCATGACGCCTATTACCATAATGGCAACTACTCATGAGGCCTACTACCATAATGGCAACTGCTCATGAGGCCTGCTACCGTAATGGCAACTGCTCATGAGGCCTACTGACATAATGGCAACTACTCATGACGCCTATTACCATAATGGCAACTACTCATGAGGCCTATTACCATAATGGCAACTGCTCTTGAGGCTTACTACCATAATGGCAACTGCTCATAAAGCCTACTTCCATAATGGCAATTACTCATGAGGCCTGCTACTGTAATGGAAACTGCTCATGAGGCCTACTGACATAATGGCAACTACTCATGAGGCCTACTGCTATAATGGCAACTACTCATGAGGCCTGCTACTGTAATGGAAACTGCTCATGAAGTCTACTGCCATAATGGTAGTTGTTCATGTGCACAACCTTTTTCTTCTGTTATGTGTGATCAGTCCACGGGTCATCATTACTTCTGGGATATAACTCCTCCCCAACAGGAAATGCAAGAGGATTCACCCAGCAGAGCTGCATATAGCTCCTCCCCTCTACGTCAGTCCCAGTCATTCTCTTGCACCCAACGACTAGATAGGATGTGTGAGAGGACTATGGTGATTATACTTAGTTTTTATGACTTCAATCAAAAGTTTGTTATTTTAAAATAGCACCGGAGCGTGTTATTACTTCTCTGGCAGAGTTTGAGGAAGAATCTGTCAGAGTTTTTTACTATGATTTTAACCGGAGTAGTTAAGATCATATTGCTGTTCTCGGCCATCTGAGGGAGGTAAAGGCTTCAGATCAGGGGACAGCGGGCAGAGGAATCTGCATTGAGGTATGTAGCAGTTTTTATTTTCTGAATGGAATTGATGAGAAAATCCTGCCATACCGTTAAAATGACATGTATGTATACACTTCAGTATTCTGGGGATGGTATTTCACTGGAACTACTCTGTTAAAGGTCACTAATCCTTTTTAATAACTATTTATCATGTTAAACGTTTTTGCTGGAATGTAGAATCGTTTACATTGCTGAGGTACTGTGTGAATAAATATTTGGGCATTATTTTCCACTTGGCAGTTTTTTTGCTTTATTTGTGACAGTTTCGTTTCTCTTCACTGCTGTGTGGGAGAGGGAGGGGCCGTTTTGGCGCTCTTTGCTACGCATCAAAAATACCAGTCAGTTACTTTTATTTTTCCTGCATGATCCGGTTCATCTCTGATAGATCTCAGGGGTCTTCAAACTTCTTTGAAGGGAGGTAAATTCTCTCAGCAGAGCTGTGAGAATTCTTATAGTGACTGTGAATAAAAACGTTGCTTTGTATTTTTTATGTCAAATTTAATTATTGTTATTTTACTAATGGGAACAAACCTTTGCTAAAAGTTTTGTTGTTTTAAAGTTTGATGCTATAACTGTTTTTCAGTTCACTATTTCAACTGTCATTTAATCGTTAGTACCTCTTTGAGGCACAGTACGTTTTTTGCTAAAAAAGATTATAACCAAGTTGTAAGTTTTTTGCTAGTGTGTTAAACATGTCTGACTCAGAGGAAGATATCTGTGTCATTTGTTCCAATGCCAAGGTGGAGCCCAATAGAAATTTATGTACTAACTGTATTGATGCTACTTTAAATAAAAGTCAATCTGTACAATGTGAACAAATTTCACCAAACAGCGAGGGGAGAGTTATGCCGACTAACTCGCCTCACGCGGCAGTACCTGCATCTCCCGCCCGGGAGGTGCGTGATATTTTGGCGCCTAGTACATCTGGGCGGCCATTACAGATAACATTACAAGATATGGCTACTGTTATGACTGAAGTTTTGTCTAAATTACCAGAACTAAGAGGCAAGCGTGATCACTCTGGGGTGAGAACAGAGTGCGCTGACAATGCTAGGGCCATGTCTGATACTGCGTCACAGCTCGCAGAGCATGAGGACGGAGAGCTTCATTCTGTGGGTGACGGTTCTGATCCAAACAGATTGGACTCAGATATTTCAAATTTTAAATTTAAATTGGAGAACCTCCGTGTATTACTAGGGGAGGTCTTAGCAGCTCTCAACGATTGTAACACCGTTGCAATACCAGAGAAACTGTGTAGGTTGGATAAATACTTTGCGGTACCGGCGAGTACTGACGTTTTTCCTATACCTAAGAGACTAACTGAAATTGTTACTAAGGAGTGGGATAGACCCGGTGTGCCGTTCTCACCCCCTCCAATATTTAGAAAGATGTTTCCAATAGACGCCACCACTCGGGACTTATGGCAAACGGTCCCCAAGGTGGAGGGAGCAGTTTCTACTTTAGCTAAGCGTACCACTATCCCGGTGGAGGATAGCTGTGCTTTCTCAGATCCAATGGATAAAAAATTAGAGGGTTACCTTAAGAAGATGTTTGTTCAACAAGGTTTTATATTACAACCCCTTGCATGTATCGCGCCGATTACGGCTGCGGCAGCATTTTGGATTGAGTCGCTTGAAGAGAACCTTAGTTCATCTACGCTAGACGACATTACGGACAGGCTTAGAGTCCTTAAACTAGCTAATTCCTTCATTTCGGAGGCCGTAGTACATTTAACCAAACTTACGGCTAAGAACTCAGGATTCGCCATACAGGCACGTAGGGCGCTGTGGCTAAAATCCTGGTCAGCTGATGTTACTTCTAAGTCCAAATTACTTAATATACCTTTCAAGGGGCAGTCTTTATTTGGGCCCGGTTTGAAAGAGATTATCGCTGACATTACAGGAGGTAAGGGCCACGCCCTACCTCAAGACAAAGCCAAAGCTAAGGCTAGACAGTCTAATTTTCGTCCCTTTCGGAACTTTAAAACAGGAGCAGCATCAACCTCCACTGCACCAAAACAGGAAGGAGCTGTTGCTCGTTACAGGCAAGGCTGGAAGCCTAACCAGTCCTGGAACAAGAGCAAGCAGGCCAGGAAACCTGCTGCTGCCCCAAAGACAGCATGAACCGAGAGCCCCCGATCCGGGACCGGATCTAGTGGGGGGCAGACTCTCTCTCTTCGCCCAGGCCTGGGCAAGAGATGTTCAGGATCCCTGGGCTCTAGAGATCATATCGCAGGGATACCTTCTAGACTTCAAATTATCTCCCCCAAGAGGGAGATTTCATCTGTCAAGGTTGTCAACAAACCAGATAAAGAAAGAAGCGTTTCTACGCTGCGTACAAGATCTGTTATTAATGGGAGTGATCCATCCGGTTCCGCGGTCGGAACAAGGACAAGGGTTCTACTCAAACCTGTTTGTGGTTCCCAAAAAAGAGGGAACTTTCAGGCCAATCTTAGATTTAAAGACTCTAAACAAATTCCTAAGAGTTCCATCGTTCAAAATGGAAACTATTCGGACAATCTTACCCATGATCCAAGAGGGTCAGTACATGACCACAGTGGATTTAAAGGATGCTTACCTTCACATACCGATCCACAAAGATCATCACCGGTATCTAAGGTTTGCCTTCTTAGACAGGCACTACCAGTTTGTAGCTCTTCCATTCGGATTGGCTACGGCTCCAAGAATCTTCACAAAGGTTCTGGGTGCCCTTCTAGCGGTACTAAGACCGCGAGGGATTTCGGTAGCTCCGTACCTAGACGACATTCTAATTCAAGCTTCAAGCTTTCAAACTGCCAAGTCTCATACAGAGTTAGTTCTGGCATTTCTAAGGTCGCATGGATGGAAAGTGAACGAAAAGAAGAGTTCTCTCTTTCCTCTCACAAGAGTTCCATTCTTGGGGACTCTTATAGATTCTGTAGAAATGAAGATTTACCTGACAGAAGACAGGTTAACAAAGCTTCAAAATGCATGCCGCGTCCTTCATTCCATTCAACACCCGTCAGTAGCTCAATGCATGGAGGTGATCGGCTTAATGGTAGCGGCAATGGACATAGTACCTTTTGCACGCCTACACCTCAGACCGCTGCAATTATGCATGCTAAGTCAGTGGAATGGGGATTACTCAGATTTGTCCCCTACTCTGAATCTGAATCAAGAGACCAGAAATTCTCTTCTATGGTGGCTTTATCGGCCACACCTGTCCAGGGGGATGCCATTCAGCAGGCCAGACTGGACAATTGTAACAACAGACGCCAGCCTACTAGGTTGGGGCGCTGTCTGGAATTCTCTGAAGGCTCAGGGACTATGGAATCAGGAGGAGAGTCTCCTTCCAATAAACATTCTGGAATTGAGAGCAGTTCTCAATGCCCTTCTGGCTTGGCCCCAGTTAACAACTCGGGGGTTCATCAGGTTTCAGTCGGACAACATCACGACTGTAGCTTACATCAACCATCAGGGAGGGACAAGAAGCTCCCTAGCAATGATGGAAGTATCAAAGATAATTCGCTGGGCAGAGTCTCACTCTTGCCACCTGTCAGCAATCCACATCCCGGGAGTGGAGAACTGGGAGGCGGATTTCTTGAGTCGCCAGACTTTTCATCCGGGGGAGTGGGAACTTCATCCGGAGGTCTTTGCCCAAATACTTCGACGTTGGGGCAAACCAGAGATAGATCTCATGGCGTCTCGCCAGAACGCCAAACTTCCTCGCTACGGGTCCAGATCCAGGGATCCGGGAGCAGTTCTGATAGATGCTTTGACAGCACCTTGGAACTTCAGGATGGCTTATGTGTTTCCACCCTTCCCGCTGCTTCCTCGATTGATTGCCAAAATCAAACAGGAGAGAGCATCAGTAATTCTAATAGCACCTGCATGGCCACGCAGGACTTGGTATGCAGATCTAGTGGACATGTCATCCTGTCCGCCTTGGTCTCTACCTCTAAGACAGGACCTTCTGATACAGGGTCCATTCAAACATCAAAATCTAACTTCTCTGAAGCTGACTGCTTGGAAATTGAACGCTTGATTTTATCAAAACGTGGTTTTTCTGAGTCGGTTATTGATACCCTAATTCAGGCTAGGAAGCCTGTTACCAGAAGGATTTACCATAAAATATGGCGGAAATACCTATACTGGTGCGAATCCAAAGGTTACTCCTGGAGTAAGGTTAGGATCGCTAGGATACTGTCTTTTCTACAAGAAGGTTTAGAAAAGGGTTTATCAGCTAGTTCATTAAAGGGACAGATTTCAGCTCTGTCCATCTTGTTACACAGACGTCTGTCAGAAAATCCAGACGTCCAGTCCTTTTGTCAGGCTTTAGCTAGGATCAAGCCTGTGTTTAAAGCTGTTGCTCCACCATGGAGTTTAAACTTAGTTCTTAACGTTTTACAGGGTGTTCCGTTTGAACCCCTTCATTCCATTGATATAAAAATGTTATCTTGGAAAGTTCTGTTTTTAATGGCTATTTCCTCGGCTCGAAGAGTCTCTGAGTTATCAGCCTTACATTGTGATTCCCCTTATCTGATTTTTCACTCAGACAAGGTAGTTCTGCGTACTAAACCTGGGTTCTTACCTAAGGTAGTCACTAACAGGAACATCAATCAAGAGATTGTTGTCCCATCCTTGTGTCCAAATCCTTCTTCAAAGAAGGAACGTCTTTTACACAATCTGGATGTAGTTCGTGCCCTCAAGTTCTACTTGCAGGCAACTAAAGATTTTCGCCAAACTTCTTCCTTGTTTGTCGTTTACTCTGGACAGAGGAGAGGTCAAAAAGCTTCTGCTACCTCTCTCTCTTTTTGGCTTCGTAGCATAATACGTTTAGCCTATGAGACTGCTGGACAGCAGCCTCCTGAAAGAATTACAGCTCACTCCACTAGAGCTGTGGCTTCCACTTGGGCCTTTAAGAATGAGGCCTCTGTTGAACAGATTTGCAAGGCTGCAACTTGGTCTTCACTTCATACTTTTTCCAAATTTTACAAATTTGACACTTTTGCTTCTTCGGAGGCTATTTTTGGGAGAAAGGTTCTTCAGGCAGTGGTTCCTTCTGTATAATGAGCCTGCCTTTCCCTCCCGTCATCCGTGTACTTTTGCTTTGGTATTGGTATCCCAGAAGTAATGATGACCCGTGGACTGATCACACATAACAGAAGAAAACATAATTTATGCTTACCTGATAAATTCCTTTCTTCTGTTGTGTGATCAGTCCACGGCCCGCCCTGTTTTTAAGGCAGGTAAATATCTTTTAAATTATACTCCAGTCACCACTTCACCCTTGGTTACTCCTTTCTCGTTGATTCTTGGTCGAATGACTGGGACTGACGTAGAGGGGAGGAGCTATATGCAGCTCTGCTGGGTGAATCCTCTTGCATTTCCTGTTGGGGAGGAGTTATATCCCAGAAGTAATGATGACCCGTGGACTGATCACACAACAGAAGAAAGGAATTTATCAGGTAAGCATAAATTATGTTTTTTTTTTTTTTTAATTTATTAAAAAAAAAAGTAATTTTTGGAACAACTGCTCGTACAGCCAACTGCCATATTGCTTTATATAAAAAGCAATAACATAAAAAAATACAAAAACAAACAAACCATTTTTGTGAGCAAATGTATATTCTAGGAATCTGGCAAATCTAATCTGAAATCCTTGCATTTGAAAATTGCCTTACATGGACTTTACATATTAGGAGTAGAAAGCTAGATAATCCTTCTGGTCTGCCTTCAAAATCTATGTTTCTCTGTTGCTCACTGTGTATATTTATTGCAATACATACTTATACATGTGTGTTTAAGCGATTACTTTTATATTTTTGCCCTTTCTTACTGTCTTCTATTTGCACAGGAACAGATCCAGTCGCCAAGTGGTGGGCATCAATCATCATTGTTGCTATAAACTGGCTGCAGGGTGACGATGAAGCTGCGCAGCGGCTGTACCCAGTGGTGGAATATATGCCTAAAGCACTGCACACATCAGAGTGAGTATTAAGATGAACATGCGGTGGGAATTACACTTTTTATGGCTGAGAATTATAACAGAATCCTTCTTTTATTCAGAAATCCTTTGCCCAAAGCTGCACTTTACGTCTTCAAAGCTGTGAGAACTCTGCTAGGAAAGCAGGACAGCATTCAGGTCAGCTTAAGCCAGTGTGAGAAAGCAAGCGGTTACCTCCGAGACAGCCTTAACTCCAGCCCATCAACTAACAGCAACATGGATAAGGTGAGGCCGGTGGAAGAAAGTTAATCAGGACTTTGCCTTCTTGATCACTTGAACTAGCGTTACTGCTTTTGGAAAGACTGGGTGTCATGACTATATGTTTTGGCTGTGGCTGTGGTGCATTGTAGTTGCATTGCATATGGCGTAGAGGATGTGCAATGTGCCTGCAGTGCAATACAGAGGCAGTACCAGATCTGCAAGGATGAGGTTCACCAACAAGCCTTTTTTATTCCTCTCAAAAATACACGTTAATGGTGTAGGCTGAAATAAAAGTCTTGAGTGCCAAACCACTAAATTATGAGCTGAACTGTGTATCTATGTTTGTGTGTGTGTATATATATATATATATATATATATATATATATATATATATATATAAAATGTGTGTGTGTAAAAATGCACATGCATAGCAAATAGACAACCAAAGAATTACATTTTTGGTTATAGAACCACAGATCTGTCACTGGCACTACGAAGGTCAATGCGGTAGGCAAACGAACCCAGTTATGGGGACCGGTGCTACCCCTCAATAAACAATATCAATTCGAGAAAACAAAGAAAAAAAAAGAGAAAAAGGGGCTGTTAGCACTCTATCCTACCACCATAATTTTACACATAAAAACTACAATTTTATTGTTGATATTAAAAACAGAGTACGCTCTGTACAAGACAAACTTCCCCATTACCCATGTAAAAGGCCGTATGTCACTCCCCTGTTTCCTGGCCGATAACAGGAAGCGTCGCCTTCAGGTGACAGGAGTGACAGTGACGGTTCGATTATACACTAAAAGTTATTAACAAACGCGTTTCAGCCGTATGACGGCCTTTCTCAATGTTAACAGTTGTATATCTTAAGTAAAATGAACAAGTCGAAGCTTCACAATCAGCTGATCTATAACCAGTAACTGAAAATTGTTTGGCCAATCAGCAACTACATCAACACCCACCTTCTACATTACGTCACAAGAGAGGGGTGTGAAACAGTGGCTCTAAGCTCATTGGAGATCTGGCTGAATGGATACCTACAAGTCTTATTATAGTGTAATCTAATCATAAAATGACAGGACACTTAAAACAAAATATAGAGGACTGAGCTTGTATAAGATCTCAAATCCTTGACAGATAACGAACGGTCAGCTTAATCTTGATGCCTTCCTATGGAAATATTGTAGTCTCTATTGGATGATTCTACTACACTATATGCTATATATAACAAAAATATTATTGGGACGCAGTGTGCGATTTTATGTGAAGGAAACACATCCATAGAGTATACACCCTGCACTGCATATACGGCGCTCCGCCAAATACTTAGCTCGGTGATCCAATACCCTTGTTAACTTTGATAAATTGCATTCTATCTCACATCATTGCATGTAAAAGATATACTAAATTTAATACACTGTGTCAGTCCCTTACTGAAGAGGCACAGGGCTAGGAATACGTCAAGTTACACAGATATTCTGTAACCTTATATATCGGGTCTGAATAACCCTCTGTAGTGATATACACATCTGAGAATAATACTTAACGGAACATAACGCCCTATTACTCCACTAAGTGTTTTTAAAGTGTCAAATCATATACGTGCAGTGTGAGTTAAAAGAACAGGGTGGACTGAATATAGACAGATTTTAGAGGGTAGTCCTAGTTCTTGTGATTACAATGGCTGATCACTTGATAATGAAAGCTAGAGTCACACAACTTCCATCTAGTGACAAAAGGTTACTAGACTAGAGCCTATAACGTTCAATGTGCATCATTACTCTAAAGTTCAATGTGCATCATTACTCTAAAGTTCAATGTGCATCATTACTCTATACCTCTGATTATGTAATCATTCTAGGGGTACTAGGTTTTATATTTTGTTTTAAGTGTCCTGTCATTTTATGATTAGATTACGCTATAATAAGACTTGTAGGTATCCATTCAGCCAGATCTCCAATGAGCTTAACGCCACTGTTTCACACCGCTCTTTTGTGACGTAATGTAGGAGGAGGATGTTGATGCCCGTTGCTGATTGGCCAAACAATTTTCAGTTACCGGTTATAGATCAGCTGATTGTGAAGCGTCGGCTTTTTCATTTTACTTTAGATATACAACTGTTAACATTGAGAAAGGCCGTTATACGGCTGAAACGCGTTTGCTACTAACTTTTAGTGTATAATCGTCCGTCACTGTCACCTAAAGCCGACGCTTCCTGTTATCGGCCAGGAAACGGGAGTGACATACGGCCTTTTACATGGATAATGTGGAAGTTTGTGGTGTACAGAGCGTTTTTAATATGAACAATAAAATTGTAGTTTTTATGTGTTAAATTATGGTGGTAGGATAGAGTGCTAACAGTCCCTTTTTCTCTTTTTTTTCTTTGTTTCTCGAATTGATATTTTTTGTTATAGGCCATTTCTATGGTTGTGTATATGCGATGCACGTGAATTTTTACACAAACATATGTGTGTGTATGTGTAAAGAAAAGCACATTCAAAGCATAAAGACTACCACACTCTGTCCATAAATGGTCTATAAACACAGTCCATGCGGTACAGCACAGTGATAGTGGGTGGTGCAAGCTGCAGGGGTACCACACAAATCCCCAACAATGTAACACAGTCCAAAAGAAACAGCAGCACTCACCACTTATGCAGAAATATTTATCTTTATTGGGGCTTCAAAGAAAGGAAGCCTCAATAAAGATGAATATTTCTGCATACGTGGTGAGTGCTGCTGTTTCTTTTGGACTGCATAAATGGTCTATAACCAAAAATGTCATCCTTTGGGGACCTGTGTTTTCTCCAAATACAAATAACCTACTTCACAAATTAGTCTCTTATTTTGCCAATGTGAGAAGAGTAATGCTACTCAGCCTTTTAGGGGCGCTCTCTTTTTCCTTTTAACAAGAATCCCCCTGAAGCTGGACGATCACTATGTTTCCTGTGTAGACTGCGTAATGGCACTTCAATCACTGGTTTGGATCTCTGCAAGTGGGGGATTTCTAGCTCATCGGACTCCTATTATCTGTGCCAGTTTTTTTATTTAGTTTTTTTAGATGTAACAAATTATTTTCTGACTGCAAGGTAACAAATATATCCGCAATGCTCACCAGACGTAGAAAATCCTTATTTATAAATAAAATGGATGACTACATTGTTTACACCCTCCTGACTGCAATTCTCTCAGACCGCTGTAGTGTACATAAATTACATTTACACGCATAATTATTACAACCAGTTTGTGGGGTACGTTTTTAGGCTACAGGATTAATTTATTTTTTTTAAAGCTCCGGCGCATTTTTCTAAACTGATCTGTCAGCTCTGTAAGGTATTCTGGAAAGGCAAATTCTACCATGACAACTGTGTACTTTACTAATGGGTGTAACCTACAATTCTGTATGTGGAGCCAATGGGTGGTCTTATTAGTGAGCTTACTTTAGGAAGGAATTAATAAACCATATTTGATGGGGCACCCCAGGGGGAGAGAAAATTGAGAGACATTTGTTAAACGCTTTATTGTTTTAAATTTTTTGTCGATATATTTGCTGTAAAAGGTCTTTTTTTTTTGGTATTTACAATCCAGTTGCTGCAGTGGCATTTAAAGGGATACTGAACCCAAAAAAAATATTTCGTGATTCAGATAGAGCATGCAATTTTAAGCAACTTTCTAATTTACTCCTATTATCAATTTTTCTTCGTTCTCTTGCTATCTTTATATGAAAAAGAAGGCATCTAAGCTTTTTTTCTTGGTTCAGAACTCTGGACAGCAGTTTTTGATTGGTGGATGAATTTATCCACCAATCAGCAAGGACAACCTAGGTTGTTCACCAAAAATGGGCCGGCATCTAAACTTACATTTTTGCATTTCAAATAAAGATAACAAGAGAATAAAGAACATTTGATAATAGGAATAAATTAGAAAGTTGCTTAAAATTTCATGCTCTATCTGAATCACAAAAGAAAAAATTTGGGTTCAGTGTCCCTTTAAGCACTCAATTGGAAGACTTTTTTATGGACATTATTGGGGCTTGAGAAGAGACTTACATTTGTGCAAATGAGATTATAGTGACATGCTTCAATAACTTTTCTGATTCAAGTTGTGATTGTACGATATATCCTTTGCTATATAATTGTTTTACAACTGAAATAAATGTTAAAAAAATAAGCAGCTGGAGTAAAAATCATAATGAATATGAATCAAAAACATTTAGAAATGCGTATTAAATTAAAATTTCAATTTCTCTTGTTAAGTGTATCCAGTCCACGGATCATCCATTACTTATGGAATATATTCTCCTTCCCAACAGGAAGCTGCAAGAGTCCACCCACAGCAAAGCTGCTATATAGCTCCTCCCCTAACTGCCATATTCAGTCATTCTCTTGCAAGCCTCAACATAGATAGGAGGTCATGAGAGTCTGTGGTGCTTTCTACTTAGTTTATTCTTCAATCAAAAGTTTGTTATTTTTAAATGGCACCGGAGTGTGCTGTTTATCTCAGGCAGTATTTGGAAGAAGAATCTGCCTGCGTTTTTCTATGATCTTAGCAGACGTAACTAAGATCCATTTGCTGTTCTCACACATTCTGAGGAGTGAGGTACTTCAGAGGGGGAATGGCGTGCAGGTTTTCCTGCAGATAAGGTATGTGCAGTAAAATATTTTTCTAGGAATGGAATTGACTAAGAAAATACTGCTGATACCGAAGTAATGTAAGTAAAGCCTTAAATGCAGCGATAGCGACTGGTATCAGGCTTATTAATAGAGATACATACTCTTATAAAAATGTGTTTTAAAACGTTTACTGGCATGTTTAATCGTTTTTTAACGTACATTGGTGATAACACTGTAATGTTGGTATAGCCTTAAATGCAGTAAAAGCGACTGGTATCAGGCTTATCAATAGAGATACATACTCTTGTAAAAATGTGTTTTAAAACGTTTGCTGGCATGTTTAATCGTTTTTTAACATATGTTTGGTGATAAAACTTATTGGGGCCTAAGTTTTTTCCACATGGCTGGCTTAAATTTTGCATAGAAACAGTTAACTGAAGCTTCCCACTGTTGGCTGTGGCAGTTTGTTGTGTCTGTTTTTAAAAACGTCTATGTCGTTTTTTTTTATCTGTTTTTTGCATTAAGGGGTTAATCATCCATTTGCAAGTGGGTGCAATGCTCTGTTACCTTATTACATGTACTGTAAAAATTTCGTTTGTTTTACTGCCTTTTTTTCACTGTTTTTCAAATTTTGACAAAATTTGTTTCTCTTAAAGGCACAGTAACGTTTTATATATTTGCTTGTTAACTTGATTTAAAGTGTTTTCCAAGCTTACTAGTCTCATTATTAGTCTGTTCTAACATGTCTAACATAGAGGAAGCTCTGTGTTCATTATGTTTTAAAGCCATGGTGGAACCCCAACTTAGAATGTGTACCAGATGTACTGATTTCATGTTAAACAATAAAGATCATTTTTTGTCTGTAAAAACATTATCACCAGAGGATTCTGTCGTGGGGGTAGTTATGCCGACTAACTCTCCCCACGTGTCAGACCTTTTGACTCCCGCTTTAGGGACTCCCGCTCAAATGGCGCCAAGTACATCAAGGGCACCCATAGCGTTTCTTTTACCAGGGGATTCTGTCGAGGGGAAAGTTATGCCGACTAACTCTCCCCACGTGTCAGACCCTTCGACTCCCGCTTCAGGGACTCACGCTCAAATGGCGCCAAGTACATCAAGGGCGCCCATAGCGTTTATTTTACAAGACATGGCAAAGGTGGTGAATAATATTCTGGCAGCAGTATTAGTCAGACTACCTGAAATTAAAGGAAAGCAGTTAGCTCTGGGGGTAGATACAGAGCATACAGACACTTTAAGAACCATGTATGATACTACCTCACAATATGCTTAGTCTGTGGGTGATTTTTTTTTGACTCAGGGAAGATGATTTAACCTGATTCTGATATTTCTACATTTAAAATTTATGCTTGAGAACCTCCACTTGTTGCTCAGGGAGGCTTTGGCTGCTCTGAATGAATGTGTACAATCGCAGGGCCAGAGAAATTGTGTAGACTGGATAAATAATATGCAGTGCCGGTGTGTACTGATGTTTTTCCAATACCTAAAGAGGTTTACTAAATTTTTTTTAATAAGGAATGGGATAGACCAGGTGTGCCGTTCTCTTCCCCTCCTATTTTTTAGAAGAATGTTTTCTAATAGTTACCACCACACGGGACTTCTGGCAGACAGTTCCTAAGGTGGAGAGAAGAGTTTCTACTCTAGCTAAGCGTACCACTACCTCTGATGAGGACAGTTGTGCTTTTTAGATCCAATGGATAAAAAATGTTTATTCAACAGGGTTTTATCCTGCAGCCCCTTGCATACATTGCTTCTGTCACTGCTGCTGCGGCATTCTGGGTTGAGTCTCTTGATGAGGCTTTACAGTTAAGCGACTCCATTGGATGAATATATTTGACAAGCTTATGCTAGCCAATTCCTTTGTTTTCTGATGCCTTGTTCATTTGACTAGACTAACGGCTAAGAATTCTGTTTCTCCAACATAGGTGTGTCCGGTCCACGGCGTCATCCTTACTTGTGGGATATTCTCTTCCCCAACAGGAAATGGCAAAGAGCCCAGCAAAGCTGGTCACATGATCCCTCCTAGGCTCCGCCTACCCCAGTCATTCTCTTTGCCGTTGTACAGGCAACATCTCCACGGAGATGGCTTAGAGTTTTTTAGTGTTTAACTGTAGTTTTTATTATTCAATCAAGAGTTTGTTATTTTGAAATAGTGCTGGTATGTACTATTTACTCAGAAACAGAAAAGAGATGAAGATTTCTGTTTGTATGAGGAAAATGATTTTAGCAACCGTCACTAAAATCCATGGCTGTTCCACACAGGACTGTTGAGAGCAATTAACTTCAGTTGGGGGAACAGTGTGCAGTCTCTTGCTGCTTGAGGTATGACACATTCTAACAAGACGATGTAATGCTGGAAGCTGTCATTTTCCCTATGGGATCCGGTAAGCCATGTTTATTACGATCGTAAATAAGGGCTTCACAAGGGCTTATTAAAACTGTAGACTTTTTCTGGGCTAAATCGATTCATTATTAACACATATTTAGCCTTGAGGAATCATTTTATCTGGGTATTTTGATATAATAATATCGGCAGGCACTGTTTTAGACACCTTATTCTTTAGGGGCTTTCCCAAAGCATAAGCAGAGCCTCATTTTCGCGCCGGTGTGGCGCACTTGTTTTTGAGAGGCATGGCATGCAGTCGCATGTGAGAGGAGCTCTGATACTTAGAAAAGACTTTCTGAAGGCGTCATTTGGTATCGTATTCCCCTTTGGGCTTGGTTGGGTCTCAGCAAAGCTGATACCAGGGACTGTAAAGGGGTTAAAGTTCAAAACGGCTCCGGTTCCGTTATTTTAAGGGTTAAAGCTTCCAAATTTGGTGTGCAATACTTTTAAGGCTTTAAGACACTGTGGTGAAAATTTGGTGAATTTTGAACAATTCCTTCATGTTTTTTCGCAATTGCAGTAATAAAGTGTGTTTAGTTTAAAATTTAAAGTGACAGTAACGGTTTTATTTTAAAACGTTTTTTGTACTTTGTTATCAAGTTTATGCCTGTTTAACATGTCTGAACTACCAGATAGACTGTGTTCTGAATGTGGGGAAGCCAGAATTCCTATTCATTTAAATAAATGTGATTTATGTGATAATGATAATGATGCCCAAGATGATTCCTCAAGTGAGGGGAGTAAGCATGGTACTGCATCATTCCCTCCTTCGTCTACACGAGTCTTGCCCACTCAGGAGGCCCCTAGTACATCTAGCGCGCCAATACTCCTTACTATGCAACAATTAACGGCTGTAATGGATAATTCTGTCAAAAACATTTTAGCCAAAATGAACACTTATCAGCGTAAGCGCGGCTGCTCTGTTTTAGATACTGAAGAGCATGACAACGCTGATAATAATATTTCTGAAGGGCCCCTAACCCAGTCTGATGGGGCCAGGGAGGTTTTGTCTGAGGGAGAAATTACTGATTCAGGGAACATTTCTCAACAGGCTGAACCTGATGTGATTGCATTTAAATTTAAGTTGGTACATCTCCGCATTCTGCTTAAGGAGGTACTATCCACTCTGGATGATTGTGACAAGTTGGTCATCCCAGAGAAACTTTGTAAAATGGACAAGTTCCTAGAGGTGCCGGGGCTCCCAGAAGCTTTTCCTATACCCAAGCGGGTGGCGGACATTGTTAATAAAGAATGGGAAAGGCCCGGTATTCCTTTCGTCCCTCCCCCCATATTTAAAAAATTGTTTCCTATGGTCGACCCCAGAAACGACTTATGGCAGACAGTCCCCAAGGTCGAGGGAGCGGTTTCCACTTTAAACAAACGCACCACTATACCCATAGAGGATAGTTGTGCTTTTAAAGATCCTATGGATAAAAAATTAGAAGGTTTGCTTAAAAAGATGTTTGTTCAGCAAGGTTACCTTCTACAACCAATTTCATGCATTGTCCCTGTCGCTACAGCCGCATGTTTCTGGTTCGATGATCTGATAAGAGCGGTCGATAGTGATTCTCCTCCTTTGGAGGAGATTATGGACAGAATCAATGCTCTCAAATTGGCTAATTCTTTCACCCTAGACGCCACTTTGCAATTGGCTAGGTTAGCGGCTAAGAATTCTGGGTTTGCTATTGTGGCGCGCAGAGCGCTTTGGTTGAAATCTTGGTCGGCTGATGCGTCTTCCAAGAACAAGCTACTTAACATTCCTTTCAAGGGGAAAACGCTGTTTGGCCCTGACTTGAAAGAGATTATCTCTGATATCACTGGGGGTAAGGGCCACGCCCTTCCTCAGGATCGGCCTTTCAAGGCAAAAAATAAACCTAATTTTCGTCCCTTTCGTAGAAACGGACCAGCCCAAGGTGCTACGTCCTCTAAGCAAGAGGGTAATACTTCTCAAGCCAAGCCAGCTTGGAGACCAATGCAAGGCTGGAACAAGGGAAAGCAGGCCAAGAAACCTGCCACTGCTACCAAGACAGCATGAAATGTTGGCCCCCGATCCGGGACCGGATCTGGTGGGGGGCAGACTCTCTCTCTTCGCTCAGGCTTGGGCAAGAGATGTTCTGGATCCTTGGGCGCTAGAAATAGTCTACCAAGGTTATCTTCTGGAATTCAAGGGACTTCCCCCAAGGGGGAGGTTCCACAGGTCTCAGTTGTCTTCAGACCACATAAAAAGACAGGCATTCTTACATTGTGTAGAAGACCTGTTAAAAATGGGAGTGATTCATCCTGTTCCATTAAGAGAACAAGGGATGGGGTTCTACTCCAATCTGTTCATAGTTCCCAAAAAAGAGGGAACGTTCAGACCAATCTTAGATCTCAAGATCTTAAACAAGTTTCTCAAGGTTCCATCGTTCAAGATGGAAACCATTCGAACTATTCTTCCTTCCATCCAGGAAGGTCAATTCATGACCACGGTGGATTTAAAGGATGCGTATCTACATATTCCTATCCACAAGGAACATCATCGGTTCCTAAGGTTCGCATTCCTGGACAAACATTACCAGTTCGTGGCGCTTCCTTTCGGATTAGCCACTGCTCCAAGGATTTTCACAAAGGTACTGGGGTCCCTTCTAGCTGTGCTAAGACCAAGGGGCATTGCTGTAGTACCTTACTTGGACGACATTCTGATTCAAGCGTCGTCCCTTCCTCAAGCAAAGGCTCACACGGACATTGTCCTGGCCTTTCTCAGATCTCACGGGTGGAAAGTGAACGTGGAAAAGAGTTCTCTATCCCAGTCAACAAGGGTTCCCTTCTTGGGAACAATAATAGACTCCTTAGAAATGAGGATTTTTCTGACAGAGGCCAGAAAAACAAAGCTTCTAGACTCTTGTCGGATACTTCATTCCGTTCCTCTTCCTTCCATAACTCAGTGCATGGAAGTGATCGGGTTGATGGTAGCGGCAATGGACATAGTTCCTTTTGCGCGCATTCATCTAAGACCATTACAACTGTGCATGCTCAGTCAGTGGAATGGGGACTATACAGACTTGTCTCCGAAGATACAAGTAAATCAGAGGACCAGGGACTCACTCCGTTGGTGGCTGTCCCTGGACAACCTGTCACAAGGGATGACATTCCGCAGACCAGAGTGGGTCATTGTCACGACCGACGCCAGTCTGATGGGCTGGGGCGCGGTCTGGGGATCCCTGAAAGCTCAGGGTCTTTGGTCTCGGGAAGAATCTCTTCTACCGATAAATATTCTGGAACTGAGAGCGATATTCAATGCTCTCAAGGCTTGGCCTCAGCTAGCGAGGGCCAAGTTCATACGGTTTCAATCAGACAACATGACAACTGTTGCGTACATCAACCATCAGGGGGGAACAAGGAGTTCCCTAGCGATGGAAGAAGTGACCAAAATCATTCTATGGGCGGAGTCTCACTCCTGCCACCTGTCTGCTATCCACATCCCAGGAGTGGAAAATTGGGAAGCGGATTTTCTGAGTCGTCAGACATTGCATCCGGGGGAGTGGGAACTCCATCCGGAAATCTTTGCCCAAGTCACTCAGCTGTGGGGCATTCCAGACATGGATCTGATGGCCTCTCGTCAGAACTTCAAAGTTCCTTGCTACGGGTCCAGATCCAGGGATCCCAAGGCGGCTCTAGTGGATGCACTAGTAGCACCTTGGACCTTCAAACTAGCTTATGTGTTCCCGCCGTTTCCTCTCATCCCCAGGCTGGTAGCCAGGATCAATCAGGAGAGGGCGTCAGTGATCTTGATAGCTCCTGCGTGGCCACGCAGGACTTGGTATGCAGATCTGGTGAATATGTCATCGGCTCCACCTTGGAAGCTACCTTTGAGACGAGACCTTCTTGTTCAGGGTCCGTTCGAACATCCGAATCTGGTTTCACTCCAGCTGACTGCTTGGAGATTGAACGCTTGATTTTATCGAAGCGAGGGTTCTCAGATTCTGTTATTGATACTCTTGTTCAGGCCAGAAAGCCTGTAACTAGAAAGATTTACCACAAAATTTGGAAAAAATATATCTGTTGGTGTGAATCTAAAGGATTCTCTTGGGACAAGGTTAAGATTCCTAGGATTCTATCCTTCCTTCAAGAAGGATTGGAAAAAGGATTATCTGCAAGTTCCCTGAAGGGACAGATTTCTGCCTTGTCGGTGTTACTTCACAAAAAACTGGCTGCTGTGCCAGATGTTCAAGCCTTTGTTCAGGCTCTGGTTAGAATTAAGCCTGTTTACAAACCTTTGACTCCTCCTTGGAGTCTCAATTTAGTTCTTTCAGTTCTTCAGGGGGTTCCGTTTGAACCCTTGCATTCCGTTGATATTAAGTTATTATCTTGGAAGGTTTTGTTTTTAGTTGCAATTTCTTCTGCTAGAAGAGTTTCAGAATTATCTGCTCTGCAGTGTTCTCCTCCTTATCTGGTGTTCCATGCAGATAAGGTGGTTTTACGTACTAAACCTGGTTTTCTTCCAAAAGTTGTTTCTAACAAAAACATTAACCAGGAGATTATCGTACCTTCTCTGTGTCCGAAACCAGTTTCAAAGAAGGAACGTTTGTTGCACAATTTGGTTGTTGTTCGCGCTCTAAAATTCTATTTAGATGCTACAAAGGATTTTAGACAAACATCTTCCTTGTTTGTTGTTTATTCTGGTAAAAGGAGAGGTCAAAAAGCAACTTCTACCTCTCTCTCTTTTTGGATTAAAAGCATCATCAGATTGGCTTACGAGACTGCCGGACGGCAGCCTCCCGAAAGAATCACAGCTCATTCCACTAGGGCTGTGGCTTCCACATGGGCCTTCAAGAACGAGGCTTCTGTTGATCAGATATGTAGGGCAGCGACTTGGTCTTCACTGCACACTTTTACCAAATTTTACAAGTTTGATACTTTTGCTTCTTCTGAGGCTATTTTTGGGAGAAAGGTTTTGCAAGCCGTGGTGCCTTCCATTTAGGTGACCTGATTGCTCCCTCCCTTCATCCGTGTCCTAAAGCTTTGGTATTGGTTCCCACAAGTAAGGATGACGCCGTGGACCGGACACACCTATGTTGGAGAAAACAGAATTTATGTTTACCTGATAAATTACTTTCTCCAACGGTGTGTCCGGTCCACGGCCCGCCCTGGTTTTTTTAATCAGGTCTGATAATTTATTTTCTTTAACTACAGTCACCACGGTACCATATGGTTTCTCCTATGCAAATATTCCTCCTTAACGTCGGTCGAATGACTGGGGTAGGCAGAGCCTAGGAGGGATCATGTGACCAGCTTTGCTGGGCTCTTTGCCATTTCCTGTTGGGGAAGAGAATATCCCACAAGTAAGGATGACGCCGTGGACCGGACACACCGTTGGAGAAAGTAATTTATCAGGTAAACATAAATTCTGTTTTTTTACTATACTGGCGCTCAGAGCGCTATGGCTTATATCATGGTCAGCTGTCGTGACTTTAATAAATAAGCTACTTAACTTCCCTTCAAGGGGCAGACCCTATTCAGGCCTAGTTTGAAGGAGATTATTACTTATATCACTGGAGGAAAAGATCATGCCCTTCCTCAGGACAGGTCCAAATCAAGGGACAAAAAAGGCCTAATTTTCGTGCCTTTCGAAAATTCAAGGCAGGTGTGGCATCAACTTCCTCTAAGGCAAAATAAGAGGGAACTTTTGCTCAGTCCAAGGCGGTCTGGAGACAACCGGACCTGGAACAAAGATAAGCAGGTCAAGGAGCCTGCTGCTGCCTCTAAAACAGCATGAGGAACGGACCCCTATCTGGTAACGGATCCTATAGGGGGCAGACTTCATTCTTCGCCCAGGCGTGGGCAAGAGATGCCCAGGATCCCTGGGCATTGGAAATTATACCCCAGAGATATCTTCTGGATTTCAAAGCTTTCCCCCCCAAAAAAGGGGAGTTTTTGCCTTTCACATTTATCTGAAAACCAGATAAAGAAAGAGACATTCTTGCATTGTGTACGTGACCCATTCAGTTCCAATAGAGGAACAGGGACACAGTTTTCCTCAAATCGGTTTGTGGTTCCCAAGGAAAGGAAACCTTCAGACCTATTTTGGATCTAAAAGATCTTAAACAAATTCTTTAGAATTCTATCATTTAAGATGGAAACTATTCGTACCATCTTAACTATGATCCAGGAGAGTCAATAGAGGACTACAATGGATTTGAAGGATGCTTATCCTCACATTACGATGCATAAAGATCACCATCGGTTTTTCAGGTTTGCCTTTCTAGACAGGCATTACCAGTTTGTAGCTCTTTCCTTTGGGTTAACTACAGCCCCTAGAATCTTTATGGAGGTTCTGGGGTCACTTTGGCGGTCCTTAGGCCGCGGGGCATAGAAGTGGCCCCTTATTTAGACGACATCCTGATACAGGCGTCAAACATCCAAGTTGCCAAGTCTCATACGGACGTAGTACTGGCATTTCTGAGATCGCATGGGTGGAAAGTGAACAAGGAAAGAGTTCTCTATCCCCAATATCAAGGGTTTCCCTCCTAGGGATTCTGATAGATTTTGTAGAAATTAAAATTTACCTGACGGAGTCCAGGTTGTCAAAGTTTCTAAATTTCTGCCGTGTTCTTCATTCCATCCGCGCCCTTTGGTGGCTCAGTACATGAATGTAATCGGCTTAATGGTAGCGGCAAGGGACATAGTACCGTTTGCACGCCTACATTTCAGACCACTGCAACTATGCATGCTCAGCCAGAGGAACGGGGATTACACAGATTTGTTCTCCTGTTAAATCCGGACCAAGAAACCAGAGATTCTCTTCTCTGGTGACTATCTCGGGTCCATCTGTCCAAGGGTATGACCTTCCGCAGGTCAGATGGGACAATTGTTACAACAGATGCCAGCCTTTTAGGTTGGGATACAGTCTGGAACTCCCTGAAGGCTCAGGGATAGTGGACTCAGGAGGAGACCCTCCTTCTAATGAATATTCTGGAACTGGGAGCGATATTCCATGCTCTTCAGACTTGGCCTCAGTTAGCAACTCTGAGGTACATCATATTTCAGTCGGACAATATCACGACTGTGGCTTACATCAACCATCAAGGGGGAACAGAAGTTCCCTAGCAATGTTAGAAGTCTTAAAATAATTCACTGGACAGAGACTCACTCTTGTCTAAAAGCTATCCCTATCCCAGGTGTTGAGAACTGGGAGGCAGATTTTCTAAGTCGTCAGACTTTTCATCCGGGGGAGTGGGAATTCCCTCCGGAGGGGTTTGCACAAGATCAAGCAGGAGAGTGCTTTGGTGCTTTTGACAGCGCCTGCGTGGCCACGCAGGACCTGGTATGCAGATCTGGTGGACATGTCATCCTTTCCACCACGGTCTCTGCTTCTGAGACAGGACCCTCTACCTCAGGGTCTTTTCAACCATCTAAATATAACTAATCTGAGATGGCCTGGAGACAGAACGCTTGATGTTATCAAAGCATGGCTTCTCCGAGTCAGTAATTGATACCTTAATACAGGCATAAAAGCCTGTCTCTAGGAAAATTTAACATAAGATATGGTGTAAATATCTTATTGTTATGAATCCAAGGGTTACTCATGGAGTAAAGTCTGGATTCCCAGGATATTATCTTTTCTCCAAGATGATTTTGAGAAAAGGGTTGTCAGCTAGTTCTTTAAAAGGACAGATTTCTACTCTGTCTATTCTTTTGCACAAGCGTCTGGCAGGTATTCTAGACGTTCAGGCATTTGGTCAGGCTTTGGTTAGAACCAAGCCTGTGGTTAAAAATGTTGCTCCGCCATGGAGCTTAAAGCTGGTTCTTAAGGTTCTTCAAGGAGTTCCATTTGAACCTTTTCATTCCATAGATATCAAACTTCTATCTTGGAAAGTTCCTTTTTGGTAGCTATTTCCTCGGCTCATAGAGTCTCCGAGTTATCTGCGTTGCAATGTGATTCTCCTTATCTGGTTCTCCGTACGGATAAGGTAGTCCTGTGTACCAACCTGGGTTTTTACCTAAGGTGGTATCTAACAAGAATATCACTCAAGAGATTGTTGTTCCATTCTTGTATCCTAATCCTTCTTCAAAGAAGGAACGTCTATTACACAATTTGGACGTGGTTCGTGTTTTAAAGTTTTACTTACAAGCTACTACAGATTTTCATCAAACATTCACCTTGTTTGTTGTCTATTCTGGACAGAGGAGAGGTCAAAGGACTTCAGCAACCTCTCTGTCTTTTTGGTTAAAAAGCATAATTCATTTAGCTTATGAGACTGCTGGACAGCAGCCTCCTGAAGGGATTACAGCTCATTCTACTAGAGCTGTGGTTTTCACTTGGGCCTTTTTTAAATGTGGCTTCTGTTGAACAGATTACAAGACGGAGTCTTGGTCTGCGTTTCATACTTTTTCAAATTTAACAAATTTGATACCTTGCTTCTTCGGAGGCTATTTTTGGGAGAAAGGGTTTTTTACAGGCAGTGGTAACTTCCGTTTAAGTACCTGCCTTGTCCCTCCCATCATCCGTGTACTTTAGCTTTGGTATTGGTATCCCATAAGTAATGGATGATCCGTGGACTGGATACACTTAACAAGAGAAAACATAATTTATGCTTACCTGATAAATTTATTTCTCTTGTAGTGTATCCAGTCCACGGCCCGCCCTGTCACTTTAAGGCAGGTAATTTTTCCATTAAACTACAGTCACCACTGCACCCTATGGTTTTCCTTTCTCTGCATGTTTTCGGTCGAATGACTGGTAATGGCAGTTAGGGGAGGAGCTATATAGCAGCTTTGCTGTGGGTGGACTCTTGCAACTTCCTGTTGGGAAGGAGAATATATCAAGACTTTTTTATGGACATTATTGGGGCTTGAGAAGAGACTTACATTTGTGCAAATGAGATTATAGTGACATGCTTCAATAACTTTTCTGATTCAAGTTGTGATTGTACGATATATCCTTTGCTATATAATTGTTTTACAACTGAAATAAATGTTAAAAAAAATAAGCAGCTGGAGTAAAAATCATAATGAATATGAATCAAAAACATTTAGAAATGCGTATTAAATTAAAATTTCAATTTTTAGGTCAAATTCTTATTTAAATCAAGAAAACTCTTATTTATTGCATGTAATACAAATCTTAATGCACAATGTGATTTCCAAAAATTAGGTTAAAATAGTATTAAAAAGCACTTTATATTTTAAAAGTAAAATGAACAGGGGCGTCCCTTGGGTGTGTCTGAAGTTCTCTAAAAATTTTACCTCACTGTTATATCTCACAAAATGTATGTTGACAGGTTTGTCTCAATATATACAATACACTTATTGCATTGATAGAAATAGACATGTATGCAAAACTAGAAGCAAATGCAAATTAAAGTACAATTTGATTTGTATTTTCTTTAACAATTTTTGCTTGCCACCCACCAGGGCTTCCATAATCGGCCCTTTTTTTCATAACATTTGCCAAGTCATGAGTCAGCGTAATTATTTCACTCCTTGCCAGTTGGTAATGGAGAAATAGGCCCTAAGTCCCCAACATTGTTTTTGTTCTATGTTGACCAAAAATTAGACTTGCAGTTTCTTTCATATTTGTAACCTTTACTTTACTTTGTTTAGTCATGTTTCTCTGTTTTGGCTTTCCATTAATTCTCTGTTTCTCTTTATGACAGGCAGTACAGCTTCTAATGTGTGACCTCTTACTGGTAACCAGAACAAATCTCTGGCAGCAACAACAGCAGATCTCTACTGCGCAGCAACAGAACATTGGGCATCCAGCGCCCCCGCACGAACTCAGGGGATTTCAATTAGATCTGAGCAGTCTACGGAGACTGGCTCAGTCCTTCCGCCCCGCCATGCGCAGGGTAAGTTCTTTGTCATATGCATGTCTTACAGTAATATGTTACGTAGTAGGAGGAATAAAGCAGTTTAAATGATATAACTTCATATTTTTCCATTACGTGTCATAGTGTAAACTAACATTTTTGAACTCAAAACACATTCAATATAGAGAGAAATAAAGGAAGATTTTTTTTAAATACCATTTAAATAAACGTTTACATATTTTATCATAGGATTAAATAAAAATGTGTTAAAAAGGGATACTAAACCCAAATTCTTTCTTTCATGATTCGGATAGAGCATGCAAATTTAAGCAAATTTTGATTTTACTCCTATAATCAATTTGTTTTCGTTCTCTTGGTATCTTTTTTTGAAAAAGCAGGAATGAAAGCTTTGGAGCCATCCAATTTTTGGTTCCGAACTCTGGATAGTGCTTGCTGATTGGTGGCTACATTTAGCCATCCAATCGGCAAGAGCAACCCAGGTGCTAAACCTAAAATGGACCGGCTGCAATGCTTTCATTCCTGCTTTTTCAAATAGAGATACCAAGAGAATGAAGAAAATTTGATAATAAATTCAAAAGTTGTCCCTTGAGTGCTAGCGACGGCTCGGAGCTGTTGCAGAGTTTCCCACTCAGGTGCTAACGACTGCTCAGAGCCGTCGCTAGCACTCCCACCTTGAGGGAGATCTGGGGGCTCCCACCCGCTCCTACCCCAGCGATTGGGCCTGTTTAGTGACAGGCATCGTCGAGGCTTCACGTTTTGCGTGGTGACGTCACGCGCAATGACGTGATGAGGTCACCGCGCAGCTTTATTAACAAAATACAATGACAAGTATAGAAAGGGGGCATGCTGCTTAGAAGCCTGTATCTCAGGCATCTAAGCAGCTACAGACCCCCAAGACCCACCGTTGGAAAGGTAATCACCTAACCTTTCCAACGGTATACGTCTTGAGGATCTGAAAGAAAAAAAAAGTTAAAAGAAAATAAATATTTAAAAACATTAAAAAATAAAAAAGGTAGGAAAGTACTCAAAGGGTTAATATTACTGCTCTATCTGAATCATAAAAGAAAAAAATTGGGTTTAGTATCCCTTTAACAATATTCACCCTTCATCAGGTATCACAATTCACTAACATCAATAGAGGATGGACACATATATATATATATTTTAGACCTTTTTTTAATAAACCTATCTTTACATTTGTATCTCTGTTTATTAACCTCCTCTGTTGATGATATATAGACATTTACCGTGGGTTATTCTGTGTGTTTATATCCTCTGGCCATATTATTATTTGTCTTAATGGCTATACCAGTAGAAGCCATATTAAGTGTCGACATGACCAGGTATGTTTAATGTGCAGGAAGAAACCTTTGCAGATATCTCCTTAGCCCTAGAGAGTCACCTCTCGTGTCAAAACTGTTGTCTCTTATTCCTTAGGTTTTCCTGCATGAAGCTACTGCAAGACTAATGGCAGGAGCCAGCCCCGCTCGAACACATCAACTGCTGGACCGGAGTCTGCGCAGGAGGGTGGCCCAGTCTAGCAAAGAAGGTGAGGCAATGAATGGTCTTTTCTAGAAAGTATGAAGTCAAAGTCTTTTCTGCCTACTAGACGTTGAACACAAACAGATATTCCCTTTGAAAGAAAAAAAAAAGTCACTAGGGGGCGCTCAATATCAAAGTATATGAAATAGATGTATATGTTAGATAAAATATATAATAGGATATCTATGCAAAAAAATATATATAACAAGATTATTGAGCAATATATAATAAAATATGGATAATGGACTGATGGATGACCCAATAATGAGCCAAACGAGTCTTCAGAGTTCAATCATAAACTGTAATATTAGTCAGTCTCTTGTAAACGCGATATAGGCAAAAAGCTTCTAGGGTCCACACAGGCTGCACTCTCCCTTGTCTTTCGTAAAGCAGCAATTCTAAACAGATCCAAAAAAACAGAGAGGCGCCGATATTCCCTCTGATCATCTGCTGGCAGGCACATTATTTTTCTAAACATGATTATGCATATTATCTTGGTTCTCTAATCTAATTTGTCCCATATAACTCATCTACAACCATACAAATACTTACTGAAAGGTAGACCATCTTTATTCAGTTTAAAACAAAACAAAAAACCATGGAAATGATAACTTGAATGTATCACTTCTGGCCAAGAATCTAGAACGATATGTTGAGTTTGGCAGTTATTTTAAATGTTTTACATTTTGTTTGGTCACGTTTTTTCATTTTGAGATGTAGCTGTTATATAGTTTTGGGTACTGGTCTGGGTACATCTTTCTACAAACATGAGAATAAATATTAGTCTAATTAAATTATACTTTCAGCAAGTAGATTTATTTAAACTAGAGAGTTGAGTTTTTTTTTTTTTACTATATTCTGTATTAGGTTTAACACAAGATCAGAATATGTTTTGAACCTGTGAATTTCATCACAGTCTCTTAAGCTATCTTTATAAGTTTTTTTTTTTAGTAGTTTTATATTTCATAATGTCATCACAGAAGTAGACTGTTAGACCACTTTACTCAGAGGTTAAATGTGTTTACAAGCAAACTCTATGGGTAGATTTATCAACTGTCTGGTGAAATGCTTGTGAAATGCCACCCACTGCCCGTTTGCGGCCACTAGCAGGGGTTGTCAATCATCCCTATCGTATCCGATGGGGATGATTGCTGTTCGCCACCTCAGATGTGGCGGACGAGTTAAGGAGCAGCGGTCTTATGACCGCTGCCTCTTAACTTAAGTTTCAGGCAGACCTGAAACTTCGGGTGTAGATTGCAGCATCCACTGCTTGATAAATCTACCCCTAAGTGTAAATCAT